>NC_045441.1:47542791-47554009 GCF_002776525.5 Piliocolobus tephrosceles
GAATTCCACTATGACAATTAAGCTTCTGTTTTCATTGAGCAGTATTCTAACACTGTTTTATGTGAGTCAGCTAAGGGGTACTCGGGAGAGTTTTGAGGCTTACAGTGAAAAAGGGAGTATTTCAGACAGATACTGGAGAGAAAATATCTGAGGAGCTGCTTTGTGACGTGTGAATTCCACTCCTAATGTTATGGTTTTCTTCTCATAGAGTATTGTGGAATCCCCTTTGAAGAAAATGCTACAGGGGACATTTGAGAGTATATGGATGGCTGTAGTGATAGAGGATATATACTCAGAAAAAACCTGGAAAGTAGCTCTCTGTGAAACTGCTATTTGATAGATGTGTATTCATCTCACATAGAGAAAATTTTCTTAATATTATGCAGTATTGCAATTGCGTCATGGACAGATTCGTGAAGGGACATTTGGGAGTGCATTCAGGTGTACGGTGTAAAAGGAGATATCGGCAGAAAAATACTGGAGAGAAGTTTTTTTGGAAACTGCTTTGTGGTGTGTGCATTGCACTGAGGGAGTTATACCTCTTTCAACGTAAGGCAGTGTTTGAACAAGGTTCTTCTGAAAGTGAAAAAGTGATATTTGGCAACGTGTTGAAATGTATCACCAAAAGTGAAATATCCTGAAATAAAACCCAGAAAGAAGCATTCCAAGAAAATGCTCTCTAATGTGTGCATTCACGTCAGAGAGTTAAAGGTTACATTACATTGCCCAGTTTGGAAGCTCTCTCTTTGAGGAATCTTTGAGGTGTTATTAAGAGGCGCCCCTGAGCTTGTGGTGAGTAAGGAAACGACTTCCAATTAAAACTGGAGAGAAGCTTTTGGAGCAGCTGCTTTGTGATGTGTGTGTTCATCTCGTAGTGTTACATCATTCTTTGGATTGATCATTTTGAAATCACTGTTTCTGTGGAAACTGAGAAAGAACATTTGGGAATGCACTTAAGAATATGCTGAAAAAGGAATATCCTCTGATAAAAACCAGTAGGAATCATTCTGTGAAACCACTCCAGGTCATATCAAGTCCACTCGCACAGTTAAGCTTCCGTTTTCATTGAGCAGTATACTAACACTGTTTTACGTGAGTCAGCTAAGTGATAAACCTCTCTTCTCATAGGCGTTTATGGAATCCCGTCGGAGAAATAGCTAATGGGGACATTCAGGAGTAAATTTACTGCTATGGTGGGAAAGGAAATATTCTCACACAAAAACTGGTAAGAAACTTTCTGTGAAACTGTTTTGTGACAGATATGTCTATGCATCTCACATAGATGAAACTGTATTTTTATTGCAGAGTTTGAAAACTGCATCATGGACGGATTCACGAAGGGACATTCAGGAGCAGAAAAAGGCTGCTGGGGAAATAGGAGATATCTTCAGATAAAAATTGCAGAGAAACTTTCTGAGAAACTGCTTTGTGATGTTTGCATTCCACTCAGGGAGTTATACCTCTTTTCTCAAAAGGGAGTGTTTGAACACTGTTCCTGTAAAAGTGAAAAAGTGATATTTTGCAGCGTATTGAAGACTCTGGTGAAAACAGAAATATCTGGAAATGAAACCCAGAAAAAAGCATTCCATGAAACTCCTCTCCAACGTGTACATTCATTTCAGAGTGTTAAAGCTTACCTTACATCGCCCAGTTTGGAAACTCTGTCTTTGAGGAAATTGTGAAGGGATATTAAGTGACACCCAGAGGATTGTGGTGAGAAAGAAAACGTCTTCCGATGAAAACTGGAGAGAAACTTTCAGAGCAACTGCTTTGTGATGTGTGTATTCATCTCACAGAGTGAAATCGTTCTTTGGATTGAGCAGTTTTAAATCACTGTTGCTCTGGACATTTGGGAAAGCTCTTAATAATATGCTGAAAAAGAAATAACATCCGATAAATGCCAGAAGGATATGGTCTGTGAAACTTCTCTAGGTTTCTTTAATTCCACTTGCACAGTTAAGCTTCTGTTTTCATTGAGCTGTGTTCGAACAATACTTTAGGTTAATCAGCTAAGGGATACTCGGGAGTGATTTGAGGCTTCCGGTGAAAACGGAAATATCTTTAGATAGATACTGGAGGCAGATTTCCCAGGAGCGGCCTTGTGATGTGTGCATTGTACTCACAGAGATATACTTTTCTTCTCGAACAGGAATGGGAAATCCCGTTTGGAGAAATAGCGACCAGGGGACCCTCAGGAGTATATGAAAGGCTGTGGTGGAAAAGGAACTATCCTCAGACAAAAACTGGAAGGAAGCTTTCTGTGAAACTGCTTTGTAATAGGTTTATCTATTCACTTCACATGGATAAAACTTTCTTTCTATTACGCAGTTTTGAAACTGCATCATGGACGGATTCGCGAAGAGACGCTCAACAGGACATTCAAGCTTACGGTGAAAAGGGAGTTATCTTCAGATACAAACTGGAGGGAAGCTGTCTGAGAAAGTGCTTTGAGATGTGGGCATTCCACTCAAGGATTAATACTCTTTTCTCATACGACAGTGTTTGAACACAGTTCCTGTAAACTGAAAAAGTGACATTTTGCAGCACATTGAGGACTATGGCGAAAAATGAAATATCCTGAATTAAAACCCAGAAAGAAGGATTCACGAAATTGTGCTCTGTCATGTGCATTCATTTTAGAGAATTAAAGTTTACACTTTGTTACCCCTTTGGAAACTCTGTCTTTGAAGCATCTGCGAAGGGATATTAAGTGACATTTGGAGGCTTGTGGTGAGAAAGGAAACGCCTTCTGATGAAAACTTGAAAGAATCTTTCCAAGAAACTGTTTTGTAATGTGTGTATGCATCTCATAGAATTAAATCATTCTTTGGATTAAGCAGTTTGAACTCATTGTCTGTGGAACCAGAGAAGGGATGTTTGGGAACGCTCTTAAGAATATGCTGAAAAAGAAATACCCTCCAATAAAAAACAGAAGAAAACTTTCTGTGAAACTCTACTTTGTCACGTGAAGTCCACTCGCACAGTTAAACTTCTGTTTTCATTGAGAAGTATTCTAACACTGTTTTTGTTTAGTTTGTGAAGTAATATGCTGGATCACTCTGAGGCTTTCAGTGAAAAAGGAAACAACTTAGGATACATACCGGAGAGAAGATTTCTGAGGAGCTCTTTTGTGACATGTGCATTCCACTCACAGGTTTATACATTTTTTCTCCCAGAAGATTGGGGAATCCCGTTTAGAGAAAGAGCTAGAAAGGGACACTCGGGAATATAGGGACTCCTATGGCGAAAAAGGAAATATAATCAGACAAAAAATGGAAAGAAGCTTTCTGTGAAACTCCATTGTGGTAGATATGTCTATTCACCTCCCATAGATAAAACTTTTTTCTATTACACTGTTTTGAAACTACGTAATGGACAGAAACGTGGATGGACATTAGGGAGCACATTCAGGCCTGTGGCGAAATAGGAGATACCTGCAGAAAAAAACTGCAGAGAGGCTTTCTGAGAAACTGCTTTGTGATGTGTGCATTCCACTCAGGGAATTATGCCTCTTATCTCATAAGGCACTTTTTGAACACTGTTCCTGTAAAACTGAAGAAGGGATATTTTGCAGCGAATTGAAGACTTTGTCAAACTGTGAAATAGCCTGAATTAAAACCAGGAAAGAAGTGCTCTAAGAAACTCCTCTCTAACATGTGCATTCGTCAGAGAGTTAAAGCATACACTACGTTGCCCAGTATGAAAGATCTGTCTTTGAGTAATTTGTGACGGGACATTAAGTGGTTCCCCTGGGCTTGCGGTGAGAAAGGAAACGTCTTCCAATGAAAACTGCAGAGAAGTTTTCACAGCAAATGCTTCGTGATGTGTGTAATCATCTCATAGAGTTAAATCATGTTTTGGAATAAGCAGTTTGATATCTCCGTTTCTTTGGAACCTGAGCAAGGACATTTGGGAACACTCTCAAGAATATGTGAAAAAGAAACATCTTCCAATAAAAAAGAAAAAGAAACACTCTGCAATACTGCTCTAGGTCACGTAAATTTCACTCTCACAGTTAAGCTTCTGTTTTCATTGAACAGTATTCTAACACTGTTTTAGGTGAGTTTGCTAAGGGACAGTCGGGAGCACTTTGAGGCTTACGGTGAAAAGGAAAATGTCTTCAGATAGATCCTGGAGGGAAGATATCTGAGGAGGTGCATTGTGACATGTGAATTCCACTCATACAGTTATAGTGTTCTTCTCATAGTGTATTGCAGTATCCAGTTTGGAGAAATCGCTACTAGGGGACATTTGAGAGTACATGAACGGCTATGGTGAAAAAGGAAATATACTCAAAAATACTGGTAAGAAATTTTCCGTGAAACTGCTATGTGATAGATATGTCTATTCGTCTCACATAGAGAAAATTTTCTTTCTATTACGCAGTTTTGAAACTGTGTCATGAACAAATTCGCGAAGTGACATTTGGGAGCACATTCTGGCATATGGTGTAAAAGGAGATATCGGCAGAAAAAACTGGAGAGAAGCTTTCTGAGAAACTGCTTTGTGGCGTGTGCATTCCACTGAGGGAGTTATACCTCTTTCATCCTAAGACAGTGTTTGAAGCAGATTCTTCTATAAGTGAAAAAGTGAAATTTTGCAATGCATTGAAATCTATCGTGAAAAATGAAATATCCTAAAATAAAACCCAGAAAGAAGCATTCCAAGGTAATGCTCTCTAAAGTGTGCATTCATTTCAGAGAGTTAAAGCTTACACCACATTGCCCAGTTTAGAAGCTCTGTGTTCGAGGAATCTTTGAAGTGTTATTAAGAGTCACCCCTTGGCTTGTGGTGAGTAAGAAAACGCCTTCCGATGAAAATTGGAAAGAAGTGTGTGGGGCAGTTGCTTTGTGATGTGTGTATTCATCTCGTAGAGTTACATCATTCTTTGGGTTGAGCAGTTTGAAATCACTGTTTCTGGGAAACCTGAGAAAGAACATTTGTGAATGCTCCTAAGAATATGGTGAAAAAGAAATACCCTCCAATAGAAAGAAGAAGGAAACTTTTTGTGAAACCACTCCAGGTCACATCAAGTCCACTCACACAGTTAAGCTTCTGTTTTCATTGAGCAGTATCCTAACACTGTTTTACGTGAGTCAGCTGATGGATAATTGGGAGCGCTTTGAGGCTAACGGTGAAAACGGAAATATCTTCAGATAGATAGCCGAGAGGAGATTAATGAAGAAAGGCTTTGTGACGTATGCATTTCCCACACAGAGTTAACTTTTCTTTTCATACGGGTTTATGTAATCCCGTTGGCAGAAATAGCTACCGGGGACATTCAGGAGTATATTTACTGCTATGCTGGAAAAGGAAATATCCTCAGACAATAAATTTGAAAGAAACTTTCTGTGAAACTGCCTTGTGACCAATATGTCTATCCATCTCATATAGATAAAACTGTCTTTCTATTACACAGTTTTGAAACTGCATCATGAACGGATTCATGAAGGGACATTCAGGAGGACATACAGGCTGGTTGGGAAATAGGAGATATCTTCAGATAACAATTGGTGAAAAAGTTTCTGAGAAACTGCTTTGTGATGTCTGCATTCCACTCAGGGAGTTATAACTCTTTTCTCACAAGGCAGTGTTTGAACACTGTTCCTGTCAAAGTGAAAAAGGGACATTTTGCTGCGTATTGAAGACTATGGTGAAAATTGAAATATCCGTAAATAAAACCCAGAAAATATCGTTCCAAACAATGGCTCTCTGACGTGTACTTTCATTTGAGAATGTTAAAGCTGACACTAAGTCGCCTGGTTTGGAAACTCTGTCTTTGAGGAAATTGTGAATGGATATTAAGTGACACTCCGAGGTTGTGGTGTAAAGGAAACGTCTTCCGATGAGAACTGGAGAGAAACTATCAGAGCAACTACTTTGTTATGTATATATTCATCTCATAGTGTTAAATCGTTCATTAGATTGAGCAGTTTTAAATTGCTGTTTTTGTGATACCTGAGAAAGGACATTTGGGAATGCTCTTAATAATATGCTGTAAAAGGAATACCATCCGGGCCAGGCACGGTGGCTCAAGCCTATAATCCCAGCACTTTGGGAGACCGAAATGGGCAGATCACAAGGTCAGGAGATTGAAACAATCCTGGCTAATACGGTGAAACCCCGTCTCTACTACGAAATGCAATAAAACCACCCAAGCGAGGTGGCGGGTGCCTGCTGTCCCAGCTAATCGGGAGGCTGAGGCATGAGAATGATGTAAGCCCTAGAGGTGGAGCTTAAAGTGAGCTGAGATCCGGCCACTGCACTGCAGCCTGAGAAACATGACGAGACTTCATCCCCAAAAGAAAAAAAAAAAGAAAAACCATCCCATAAGCACCAGAAGGAAACTGTCTGTGAAACTTCTCTAGGTCACTTGAATTCCACTCGCACAGTTAAGCTTCTGTTTTCATTGAGCAGGATTCTAACAATGTCTTAGTTTAATCAGCTAAGGGATATTCGGGAGCAATTTGAGGCTTCTGGTGAATACGGAAATATCTTGAGATAGATAAAGGAGGAAGATTTCCGAGGTGTGGCCTTGTGACGTGCGCATTCTACTCACAGAGATATACTATACTTTTCTTCTCAAACAGGAATGGGAAATTGCGTTTGGCGAAAAAGGGACCAAGGGACATTAAGGAGTATATGAAAGGCTATGGTGAAAAAGGATCTATCCTCCGAAAAAAAACTGGAAAGAAGCTTTCTGTGAAACTGCTTTGTGATAGATATGTCTATTCATTTCACATGGATAAAACTTTCTTTCTATTACGCAGTTTTGAAAGTCTGCCATGGACGGATTCCCGAAGGGATGTTCAGCAAGACATTCAGGCGTACGGTGAAAAGGGAGTTATCTTCAGATAAAAAGTGGAGAGAAGCTGTCTCGGAAAGGGCTTTGAGATCTGTGTATAACAGTCAGGGATGTATACCTCTTTTCTCATAAGGCAGTGTTTGAACACTGTTCCTGTAAAACTGAAAAAGTGACAGTTTCATTTCATTGAAGACAATGGTGAATAGTCAAATATCCTGAAATAAAACCCAGAAAGAAGGATTCCAAGAAACTGCGCTATGACGTGTGAATTCATTTCAGAAAGTTAAAGTTTACACTGTTGCCCGTTTGGAAAATCTGCCTTCGAAGAATCTGTGAAAGGATATTAAGTGGCACCCAGGGGCTTGTGGTGAGAAAGAAACGCCTTCCGATGAAAACTGGACAGAATCTTCAGGAGTAACTCCTTTGTAATGTGTGTACGCATATAATAAAATTAAATCATCCTTTGGATTGAACAGTTTGAACTCACTGTTTCTGTGGAACCTGAGAAAGGACATTTGGGAATACTCTTAAGAATATGCTGTAAAAGAAATGCCCTCCAATAAAAACCAGAAGAAAACGTTCTGTGAAACTGCTCTTTGTCACGTGAAGTCCACTCACACAGTTAAGCTTTGGTTTTCATTGAGCAGTATTCTAACACTGTTTTTTTTAGTCTGG
This sequence comes from Piliocolobus tephrosceles, assembly GCF_002776525.5. Lineage (NCBI taxonomy): Eukaryota > Metazoa > Chordata > Mammalia > Primates > Cercopithecidae > Piliocolobus > Piliocolobus tephrosceles. The sequence continues at coordinate 47,550,272 of NC_045441.1, forward strand.
GAAGTGATACGTTGGAGTGCTCTGAGGCTTTCGGTGAAAAAGGGGACATCTTCAGATACGTATCAGAGAGAAGATTTCCAAGGAGCTGCTTTGTGACATGTGCATTACACTCACAGGGTTATATTTCTTTTCTCCTAGAAGATTGGGGAATCCCGTTAGCAGAAAGAGCTACAAGGCGACATTCAGGAATATACAGACTGCCATGGTGAAAAAGGAAATATCATCAGCCAAAAACGGGAAAGAAACTTTCCTTGAAAATGCGTTGTGGTAGATATGTCTATTCACCTCCCATAGTTAAAACGTTTTACTATTAAGCAGTTTTGAAACTGCTTAATGGACAGAAAAATGAAGTGACTTTAGGGAAACATTCAGGCCTGTGGGGAAAAAGGAGATATCTTCACATAAAAACTGGAGAACAACTTTGTGAGAAACTGCTTGGTGATGTGTTAATTCTACTTCTTTTCTCATTAGGCACATTTTGAACACTGTTCCTGGAAAACTGAAAAAGTGTTAATATGCAGCAAATTAAAGACTTTGGTGAAATGTGAAATATCCTGAATGAAAATCAGGAAAGGAGCACTCTAAGAAACTCCTCTCTGACGGGAGCATTCATTTCACAGAGTTAAACATAACACTACAGTGCCCAGGTTGGAAGCTCTGTCTTTGAGGAATTTGTGAAGGGATATTAAGTGTTTCCCCTGGACTTGTGGTGAGAAAGGAAACGTATTCCAATGAAAACTGCAGAGAAGTTTTCAGAGCAACTGCTTTGTGATGTGTGTAATCATCTCATAGAGTTAAATCGTTCCTTGGCTTGAGCACTTTGCAATTCTGTATCTGTGGAACTTGAGCAGAGACATTTGGGAACACTCTCAAGAATGTGTGAAAAAGAAACCTCTTCCAATAAAAAAGAGGAGGAAACACTCTATGATGCTGCTGTAGGTCACATGAATACAACTATCACAGTTAAGCTTCTGTTTTCATTGAGCAGTGTTCTAACACTCTTTTAGGTGAGTCAACTAAGGGATACTCGGGAGCGCTTTGAGGCTTACAGTGAAAACGAAAACATCTTCAGAAAGATATTGGAGAGAAGATATCTGAGGAGATGTTTTGTGACGTGTGAATTCCACTCATACAGTTATAGTTTTCTTCTCATAGAATATTGCGGAATCTCGTTTGGCAAAAACGCTACCAGGGGATATTAGAGAGTATATGGACGGCTATGGTGAAAGAGGAAATATACTAAGACAAATCATGGAAAGAAGCTTTCTGTGACACTGCTATCTGATAGATATGTCTATTCATCTCACATAGAGAAAATTTTCTTTATATTACGTAGTTTTGAAACTGCGTCATAGACAGATTCATGAAGGGACGTTTGGGAGCACATTCAGATGTATGGTGTAAACTGAAATATCGTCAGACAAAAACTGAGAGAAGCCGTCTGAGAAACTGCTTTGTGGTGTGTGCATTCCACTGAGGGAGTTATAACTCTTTCATCCTAAGGCAGTGTTTGAACAAGGTTCTTCTGGAAGTGAAAAAGTGATATTTTGCAATGCATTGAAAACTATTGCGAAAAGTGAAATATCCTGAAATAAAATCAGGAAAGGATCGTTCAAGAAACTCCTCTCTGATGTGTGCATTCATTTCAGAGAGATAAAGCTTACACTACGTTGCCCAGTTTGGAAGCTGTCTTTGAGGAATTTGTGAAGGGATATTAAGTGGTTCCCCTGGGCTTGATATGAGAAAAGAAATGACTTCTGATGAAAACTGCAGAGAAGTTTTCAGAGCAACTGCTTTGTTATTTGTGTAATCATCTCATAGTGTTAAATCATTCTTTGGATTGAGCATTTTGATACCTCTGCTTCTGTGGAAGGGAGCAAGGACATTTGGGAACGCTCTCAAAAATATGTGAAAACGAAATGCACTCCAATAAAAAAGAGAAGGAAACACTCTGTGATACTGCTCTAAATCACGTGAATTCCACTCGCACAGTTAATCTTCTGTTTTTATTGGGCAGTATTCTTACACTCTACAGGTGACTCAGCTAAGAGATACTCGTGAGTGATTTGAGGCTTACGGTGAAAACGAAAGTATCTTCAGACAGATAGTGGAGAGAAAATATCTGAGGAGCTGCTTTGACGTGTGAATTCCACACATAGAGTTGTAGTTTTCTTCTCATAGTGTATTGCAGAATCCCGTTTTGAAAAAACCTGACAGGGAACATTTGTGAATATATGGATGGTTATGGTGAAAAAGGAAATATACTGAGAAAAAAATGGAAAGAGGTTTTCAGTGAAACTGCTATGTGATAGATTTGTCTATTCATCTCACATAGAGAAAATTTTCTCTCTATATAACACTGTTTTGAAACTTCTTCATGAAGGGATTCGCGAAGGGACATTTGGGAGCACATTCAGGTGTATGGTGTAAAAGGACATATCATCAGACAAAAACTGGAGAGAAGCTTTCTGAGAAAACATTTGTGGTGTGTGCATTCCACTGAGGAAGTTATACCTCTTTCATTCTAAGGCAGTGTTTGAAGAAGGTTCTTTTGTAAGTGAAAAAGTGATATTTTGCAATGTGTTGAAATCTATTGCGAAAAGTGAAATATCATGAAATAAAACCCAGAAAGAAGCGTTCCATGGAAATGCTCTCTAACGAGTGCATTCATTTCAGAGAGTTAAAGCTTACACCACATTGCCCACTTTTGAAAATCTGTCTTTGAGGTATCTTTGAGGTGTTAATAAGAGGTGCCCCTGAGCTTGTGGTCAGTAAGGAAACGACTTCCGATGAAAACTGGAAAGAAGCGTGTGGAGCAGCTGCTTTGTGATGTGTGTATTCATCTCGTAGATTTACATCATTCTTTGGGTGGAGCAGTTTGAAGTCAATGTTTCTGTGGAACCTGAGGAAGAACATTTGGGATCGCTCGTAAGAATATGCTGAAAAAGTTATATCCTCCAATAGAAACTAGAAGGAAACCTTCTGTGAAATCGCTCCAGGTCATACCAAGTCCACTCACACAGTTAAGCTTCTCTTTTCATTGAGCAGTATCATAACACTGTTTTACGTGAGTCAGCTAAGGGATAATCGGGAGCGCTTTGAGGGTAACAGTGAAAATGAAAATATTTTCAGATAGATAGCCGAGAGGAGATTAATGAAGAAATCCTTTGTGACGTATGCATTTCCCACACAGAGTTAAACTTTTCTTCTCATAGGGGTTTATGGAATCCCATTGGGAGAAATAACTACCGGGGACATTGAGGAGTATATTTACTGGTATGGTGGAAAGGAAATATCCTCAGACAGAAACTGGAAAGAAACTTTCTGTGAAACTGCCTTGTGACTGATATGTCTATTCCTCTCATATAGATAAAACTGTCTTTTTATTACACAGTTTTGAAACTGCATCATGGACGGATTCGCGAAGGGACATTCAGGAGCATATACAGGCTCGTGGGGAAATAGGAGATATCTTCAGATAACAATTGGAGAGAAAGTTTCTGAGAAACTGCTTTGGAATGTCTGCATTCCACTCAGGGAGTTATACCTCTTTCCTCACAAGGCAGTGCTTGAACACTGTTCCTGTAAAAGTGAAAGAGAGATATTTTGCTGCGTTTTGAAGACTATGGCGAAAATTGAATTATCCGGAAATAAAACCCACAAAAAAGCATTCCAAATGAAAAAATGATCCTCATCACTCGCCATCAGAGAAATGCAAATCAAAACCACAATGAGATA
>NC_045441.1:47559009-47654618 GCF_002776525.5 Piliocolobus tephrosceles
TATCTCATTGTGGTTTTGATTTGCATTTCTCTGATGGCGAGTGATGATGAGCATTGTTTCATGTGTCTGTTGGCTGTATGAATGTCTTCTTTTATTAAGAGGTGCCCCTGGCCTTGTGGTGAGTTAGGAAATGACTGCCGATAAAACAATATGCTGAAAAAGAAATATAGTCCGATAAAAACCAGAAGGAAACATTCTGTGAAACTACGCCAGGACATATCCAGTCCACTCCCACATGTAAGCTTCTGTTTTCATTGAGCAGTATCCTAACACTGTTTTATGTGAGTCAGCTAAGGGGTAATAAGGAGCGCTTCGAGGCTATCGGTGAAAATGGAAATATCGTCAGATAGATACTCGACAGGAGATTGATGAAGAAATGCTTTGTGACGTATGAATTTCCAACACAGAGTTCAAATTTTCTTCTCTTAGGGTTTTATGGAATCCTGTTAGGAGAAATAGCTACCGAGGACATTCAGGAGTATATTTACTGCTATGGTGCAAAAGGAAATATCCTCAGACAAAAACTGGAAAGAAACTTTCTGTGAAACTGCTTTGTGAGAGATATGTCTATTCATCTCACATAGATGAAACTGTCTTTCTATTACGCAGTTTTGAAACTGCATCATGGACGGATTCACGAAGGGACATTCAGGATCACACATAGGCTGGCAGGGAAATAGGAGATATCTTCAGATAACAATTGGAGAGAAACTTTCTGAGAAACTGATTTGTGATGTCTGCATTCCACTCAGGGAGTTATACCTCTTTTCTGACAAGGCAGTGTTTGAACAATCTTCCTTTAAGAGTGAAAAAGAGATATCTTGCAGCGTATTGAAGACTATAGTGAAAATTGAAATATCCGGAAATAAAACCCAGAAAAAAGCTTTCCAAGATACTGCAGTCTGACGTGCACATTCGTTTCAGAGTGATAAAGCTGACACTAAGTCGCCCAATTTGGAAACTATATCTTTGAGGAAATTGTGAAAGGATATTAAGTAACACCCAGAGGCTTGTGGTGAGAACGGAAACGTCTTTCGGTGAAAACTGGAGAGAAACTTTCGGAGCAACTGCTTTGTGATGTGTGTATTTATCTCATAGAGATAACCCGTTCTTTAGATTGAGCAGTTTTAAATCGCTTTCTCTATGATAACTGGGAAAGGACATTTGGGAACAATCTTAATAATATGCTGAAAAAGAAATACCATCAGCTAAAAGCCATAAGGAAGGTGTCTGTGAAACTTCTCTAGGTCACTTGAATTCCACTCACACCATTAAGCAACTGTTTTCATTGAGTAGTATTCTAACAATGTTTTAGGTTAATCAGCTAAGGGATACTCGGGAGCGATTTGAGGTTTCCGGTGAAAACGGAAATATCTTTAGATAGATACTGGAGGAAGATACCTGAGGAGTGGCCTTGTGACGTGTGCATTCTACTCACTGGGATATACTCTTCTTCTCAAACTGGAATGTTAAATCGCGTTTGGAGGAAAAGAGACCAGGGGACATTCAGGAGTATATGAAAGTCAATGGTGAAAAAGGAACTATCGTCAGACAAAAACTGGAAAGAAGCTTTCAACGAAACTGCTTTGCGATAGATATATCTATTCATTTCACATGGATAAAACTTTCTTTCTATTACGCAGTTTGATAGTCTGCCATGGACGGATTTGCGAAGGGACGTTCGGCAGGACATTCAGGCGTACAGTGAAAAGGGAGTTATCTTCAGATAAAAAGTGGAGAGAAGCTGTCTGAGAAAGTGCTTTGAGATGTGTGCATTCCACTCAGGGATTTATACCTCTTTTCTCATAAGGCAGTGTTTGAACACTGTTCCTCTAAAATTGAAAAAGTGACATTTTGCAGTGCATTGAAAACTAGGGTGAAAAGAGAAATATCCTGAAATAAAACCCAGAAAGGATTCCAAGAAATTGCACTCTGACGTGTGCACTCATTTCAGAGATTAAAGCTTACACTACGTTGCCCCGTTTGGAAACTCTGTCTTTGAAGAATCTGTGAAGGTATATTAATTGGCTCCCGGAGGATTGTGGTGAGAAAGGAAACTCCTTCCAATGAAAGCTGGACAGAATCTTTCAGAGTAACTGCTTTTTAAAGTGTGTACGCATCTCATAGAATTAAATCATTCTTTGGATTGAGCAGTTTGAACTCACTGTTTCTGTGGAACCTGAGAAAGGACATTTGGGAACGCTCCTAACAATTTGCTAAAAAAAAAAATACCCTCCAATAAAAAACAGAAGAAAACTTTCTGTGAAACTGCTCTTTGTCACGTGAACTCCACTAGCACAGTTAAGCTTTGGGTTTCATTGAGCAGTATTCTAACACTGTTTTTGGTTAGTCTGAGAAGTGATATGCTGTTGCGCTCTGAGGCTTTTGGTGAAAAAGGAAACATCTTCAGATACATACCGGAGAGAAGATTTCCGGGGAGCTCTTTTGTGACATGTGCATTCCACTCACAGGGTTATCCTTTTTTTCTTCTAGAAGATTGAGGAATCCCTTTGGGAGAAAGATCTACAAGGGAACATTCGGGAATACAGGGACTGCTATGGTGTAAAAGGATATATCATTAGACAAAAACTGGAAAGAAGCTTTCTGAAACTGTGTTGTGATATCTATGTCTATTCACCTATCATAGATAAAACTTTTTTCTATTACAAAGTATTGAAACCACGTAATGGACGGAAATGTGAAGGGACATTAGGGAGCACATTCAGGCCTGTGGGAAAATAGGAGATATCTTCACATAAAAACTACAGAGAAGCTTTCTGAGAAACTGCTTTGTAATTTGTGCATTCTGCTGAGGGAATTATACCTCTTTTCTCATAAGGCACTTTTTGAACACTGTTCCTGTCAAACTGAAAAAGGGATATTTTGCAGCGAATTGAAGAATTTGGTGAAATGTGAAATATCCTTAATTAAAACCAGGAAGGAAGCATTCTAAGAAACTCCTCTCTGACGTGTGCATTCATTTCATAGAGTTAAAGCTTACACTACGTTGCCCAGTTTGGAAGCTCTGTCTTTGAGGAATTTGTGAAGGGATATTAAGTGCTTCCCCTGGTCTTGTGGTGAGAAAGGAAACATCTTCCGATGAAAACTGCAGAGAACTTTTCAGAGAAACTGCTTTGTGATGTACATAATCATCTCGTAGATTTAAATCATTGTTTGAATTGAGCAATTTGATATCTCTGTTTCTGTGGAACCTGAGCATGGACATTTGGGAACGCTCTAAAGAATATGTGAAAAAGAAATACCATCCAATAAAAAAGAGAAGAAAATACTCTGTCACCCTGCCCTAGGTCACAATTCCACCCGCACAGTTAAGGTTCTCTTTTCATTGAGCAGTATTCTGACACTCTTTAGGTGAGTCAGCTAAGGGATACTCGGGAGTGCTTTGAGGCTTACAGTGTAAACGAAAATGTCGTCAGACAGATACTGGAGAGAAGATATCAGAGGAGTTGCTTGGTGACGTGTGTATTCCAATCATAGAATTATAGTTTTCTTCTCATAGAGTATTGCAGAATCTCTTTTAAAGAAACCGCTACCAGGGGACTTTCAAGAGTATTTGGACGGCAATGGTGAAAGAGGAAATAAACTCAGAGAAATACTGGAAAGAAGCTTTCTGTGAGACTGCTTTGTGATAGATATGTCTATTCATCTCACATAGAGAAAATTTTCTTTATATTATGCAGTTTTGAAAATACATCATAGACAGATTTGTGAAGGGACATTTGGGAGCACATTCAGGCATACGGTGTAAAAGGAGATATCGTCAGACAAAAACTGGAGAGAAGCTTTCTGAGACACTGCTTTGTGGTGTGTGCATTCCCCTGAGGGAGTTTTACCTCTTTCATCATAAGGCAGTGTTTGAACAAGGTTCTTCTGAAAGTGAAAAAGTGATATTTTGCAACGCGTTGAAAACTATCACGAAAAGTGAAATATCCTGAAATAAAACCCAGAAAGAAGCCTTCCAAGACAATGCTCTCTAACGTGTGCATTCATTTCAGAGAGTTAGTGTTTACCCTACGTTGCCCAGTTTGGAAGCTCTGTCTTTGACGAACCTTTGAGGTGTTATTAAGAGGCACTCCTGGGCTTGTGGTGAGTAAGGAGACGACCTCTGATGAAAAGTGGAGAGAAGTTTTTGGAGCAGCTGATTTGTGATGTGTGTATTTCTCTTGTAACGTTACATCATTCTTTGGATAGAACAGTTTGAAATCACTGTTTCTGTGAAACCTGAGAAAGAACATTTGGGAACGCTCCTAAGAATATACCAAAAAACAAATATCCTCTGATACAAGCCAGAAGGAAACATTCTGTGAAACCGCTCCAGGTCATATCAAGTCCACTCGCACAGTTAAGCTTGCGATTTCTTTGTGGAGTATCCTAACAGTTTTTTGTGAGTCAGCTGAGGGATAATCGAGAGCGCTTTGAGGCTAATGGTGAAAACGGAAATATTTTCAAGTAGATACTCGAGAGGAGATTTATTAAGAAATGCTTTGTGACATATGCATTTCCCACACAGATTTAAACTTCAACTCCTAGGGGTTTATGGAATCCCATTGGCAGAAAGTACTTTGTGGGGTGTGCATTTCACTGAGGGAGTTATACCTCTGTCATCATAACGCATTGTTTCAACAAGGTTCCTCTGAACAAAAAAAAGTGATATCTTGCGACATGTTGACAACTATTGCGAAAAGTGAAATATCCTGAAATAAAACCCAGAAAGAGGCGTTCCAAGACAATGCTCTCTAACGTGTGCATTCATTTCAGAGAGGTAAAGCTTGCACTACATTGCCCTATGTGGAAGCTCTATCTTTGAGGAATCTTTGAGGTGTTATTAAGAGGTGTCCCTGGGCTTGTGGTGAGTTTGGTAATGACTTCCGATAAAAACTGGAGAGAAGCTTGCAGACCAACTGCTTTGTGATGTGTGTATTCATTTCACAGCGAGACATCATTTTTTGGATTAAGCAGTTTGAAATCACTGTTTCTGTGGTACCTGAGAAAGAACATTTGGGAACGCTCCTAAGAATATGCTGAAAAAGAAATATCCTCCGATAGAAACCAGAAGGAAACCTTCTTTGAAACTGCTCTAGGTCATATCAAGTCCACTCTCACAGTTAAGATTCCCTTTTCATTGAGCAGTATCCCAACACTGTTTTACATGAGTCAGCTAAGGGATAATCGAGAGTGCTTTGAGGTTAACAGTGAAAACATAAATATCTTCAGATAGATACTCGAGGAGAGATTGATGTAGAAAAGTTTTGTGACGTATGCATTTTGCACACAGAGTTAAACCTTTCTTCTCATAGGGGTTTATGCAATCCCGCTGGGAGTAATAGCTACCGGGGACATTCAACAGTATATTTACTGCTATGGTGGAAAAGGAAATATCCTCAGACAAAAACTCGAAAGAAACTTTCTGTGAAACTGTTTTGTGACAGATATGTCTATTCATCTCACATAGATGAAACTGTTTTTCTATTACAAACTTTTGAAACTGCTGCATGGACGAATTTGTGAAGGGACATTCTGGAGTACATAGAGGCTGGTGGTGAAATAGGTGATATCTTAACATAAAAACTGGAGAGAAGCTTTCTGAGAAACTGCTTTGTGATGTGTGCATTCCACTCAGGGAATTATACCTCTTTTCTCATAAGGCACTTTTTGAACACTCTTCCTGGAATACTGAAAAAGGGATATTTTGCAGTGAATCGAAGACTTTGGGAAATGTGAAATATCCTGAATTAAAACCAGGAAAGCAGCATTTGAAGAAACTCCTCTCTGACGTGTGCATTCATTTCAGAGAGTTAAAGGTAACACTGTGTTGCCAATTTGGAAGCTGTCTTTGAGGAATTTGTGAAGGGATATTAAGTGGTTGCCCTGGGCGTGTGGTGAGAAAGGAAAGTCTTCCGATGAAAACTGCAGAGAAGTTTTCAGAGCAACTGCTTTGTAATGTGTGTAATCATCTCATAGATTCAAATCATTCTTTGTCTTGAGCAGTTTGCAATTCTGTTTCTGTGGAACCTGTGTAGAGACATTTGGGAACGCTCTCAAGAATATATGAAAAAGAAACACCTTCCAATAAAAAAGAGGAGGGAACACTCTGTGACACTGCTGTAGATCACGTGAATACAATTATCACAGTTAAGCTTCTGTTTTCATAGAGCACTATTCTAACACTCTTTTCGGTGAGTCAGCTAAGGGATACTCAGGATCTCTTTGAGTCTTACGGTGAAAATGAAAATATCTTTAGACAGACAGATACTGGAGAAAAGATATCTGAGGGGCTGGTTGGTAACGTGTGAATTCCACTCATAGAGTTATAGTTTTCTTCTCATAGAGTATTGCGGAATCTCGTTTGTAGAAATCGCTACAGGGGACATTCCAGAGTATATGGACGGCTATAGTGAAAGTGGAAATATACTAAGGAAATAACTGCAAAGAAGCTTTCTGTGAAACTGCTGTGTGATAGATATGTTTATTCATCTCACATAGAGAAAATTTTCTTTATATTATGCAGTTTTGAAAATGCATCATGGACACATTCGCGAAGGGACATTTGGGAGCACATTCAGGTGTACGTTCTAAAAGCAGATATCATCAGACAAATACTGGAGAGAAGCTTTCTCAGAAACTGCTTTGCGGTGTATGCATTCCACTGAGGGAGCTATACCTCTTTCACCATAAGACAGTGTTTGAACAAGGTTCTTCTGAAAGTGAAAAAGTGATATTTTGCAGCATGCTAAAAACTATTGTGAAAAGTGAAATATCCTGAAATAAAACCCAGAAAGAAGCATTCCAATAAAATGCTCTCTAACATGGGCATTCATTTCAGAGAGTTTCAGTTTACACTACATTGCCCAGCTTGGAAACTCTGTCTTTGAGGAATCTTTGAGGTGTTATTAAGAGGTGCCCCTGTGCTTGTGGTGAGTAAGGAGATGACTTCTGATGAAAACTGGAGAGAAGCTTTTGGAGCAACTGATTTGTGATGTGTATACTCATCTCATAGAGATACATCATTCTTTGCATTGAGCAGATTGAAATCACTGTTTCCATGGAACCTGGGAAAGAACATTTGGGACCTTTCTTAAGAATATGCTGAAAAAGAAATATCCTCCGATAAAAACCAGAAGGAAACATTCTGGGAAACCGCATCAGCTCATATCAAGACCACTCAAAAAGTTAAGCTCCCGTTTTCATTGAGCAGTATCCTAACACTGTTCTTCCTAGGTCAGTTAAGGGATAATTGGGAGCACATTGGGGCTAATGGTGAAAATGGAAATATCTTCAGAGAGACACTCGAAAGGAGATTTATGAAGAAAGGCTTTGTGACGCATGCATTTCCCACACAGAGTTAAACTCTTCTTCTCATAGGAGTTTACGTAATCCCAATGGCAGAAAAAGCTACCGGGGATATTCAGAAGTATATTTAATCCTATGGTGGAAAAGGAAATATCCTCAAAAAAAAACTGGAAAGAAACTTTCTGTGAAACTGCTTTGTGACAGATATGTCTATCCATCTCACATAGAGGAAACTGTCTTTCTATTACGCAGTTTTGAAACTGCATCATGGACGAATTCACGAAGGGACATTTGGGAGCACATACAAGCTGGTGGGTAAATAGGAGATATCTTCAGATAACAATTGGAGAGAAACTTTCTGAGAAACTGCTTTGTGATGTCTGCATTCCACTCAGGGAGTTATACCTCTTTTCTCACAAGTCAGTGTTTGAACACTGTTCTTGAAAAAGGAAAAAGATATATTTTGCAGCGTATTGAAGACTATAGTGAAAATTGAAACAGTCGGAAAAAAAACCCTGAGAGAAGCATTCCAAGATACTGCTGTCTGACGTGTACATTCATTTCAGAGTGTTAAAGCTGACACTAAGTTGCTCAGTTTGGAAACTGTGTCTTTGAGGAAATTGTGAAAGAATATTAAGTGACGCCTGGAGGCTTGTGGTGAGAAAGAAAAGGTCTTCTGCTAAAAACTGGAGGAAAATTTCGGAGCAACTGCTTTGTGAAGTGTGTATTCATCTCATAGAGTAAATCGTTCTTTGGATTGAGCTGTTTCTGTGATACCTGGGAAAGGATATTTGGGAACAATCTTAATAATATGCTGTAAAAGAAATACCATCTGATAAACGCCAGAAGGAAACTGTCTGTGAAACTTCTCTAGGACGCTTGAATTCCACTCGCATAGTTAAGCAACTGTTTTAATTGAGCAGTATTCTAACATTGTTTTACGTTAATCAGCTAAGGGATACTTGGGAGCGATTTGAGGTCTCCGGTGAAAATGGAAATATCTTTAGATCAATAGTGGAGAAGATTTCCGAGGAGTGGCCTGCTGACGTGTGCATTCTACTCACAGAGATATGCTTTTCTTCTCATAGAGGAATGGGAAATCCCGTTTGGAGAAAACGCGACCAGGGGACCTTCGGGAATATGTGAAATGCTATGTTGAAAAAGGAACTATCCTCAGAGAAATACTGGAAAGAAGCTTTCTGTGAAACTGCTTTGTGACAGATATGTCTATTCCTTTTGCATGGATAAAACTTTCTTTCTTTTCTGCAGTTTAGAGACTGCATCATGGACAGATTTGCAAAGGGATAATTCGGGAGGACATTCACTTGTACAGTGAAAAGGGAGTTACCTTCAGATAAAAACTGGAGAGAAGCTGTCTGAGAAAGTGCTTTGAGATGATTGCATTCCGCTAAGGGAATTATACCACTTTTCTGATAAGGCAGTGTTTGAACACTGTTCCTGTAAAACTGAAAAAGTGACATTTTGCAGCACATTGAAGACTATGGCGAAAAGTGAAATATCCTGAAATAATACCCAGAAAGAAGCATTCAAAGAAATTGCACTCTGACGTGTGCACTCATTTCACAGAGTTAAAGTTTACACTTCGTTGCCCCGTTTGGAGACTCTGTCTTTGAAGAATCTGTGTCGGGATATTAAGTGGCCCCTGGAGGCTTGTGGTGAAAAAGGAAATGCCTTCCGTTGAAAACTGGACAGAACATTTTGGAGTAAATGCTTTGTAAAGTGTGCACACATCCCATAGAATAAAATCATTCTTTGGATTGAGCAGTTTGAACTCACTGTTTCTGTGGAACCTAAGAAAGGACATTTGGGAATGCTATGTGGTGTGTGCATTCCCCTGAGGGAGTTTTACCTCTTTCATCATAAGGCAGTGTTTGAACAAGGTTCTTCTGAAGTGAAAAAGTGATATCTGGCAACGCATTGAAAAATCTCACGAAAAGTGAAATATCCTGAAATAAAACCCAGAAAGAAGCGTTCCAAGACAATGCTCTCTAACGTGTGCATTCATTTCAGAGAGTTAATGTTTACCCTACGTTGCCCAGTTTGGAAGCTCTGTCTTTGACGAATCTTAGAGGTGCTATTAAGAGGCACCCCTGAGCTTGTGGTGAGTAAGGAAACGACCTCCAATGAAAAGTGGAGAGAAGTTTTTGGAGCAGCTGCTTTGTGATGTGTGTATTCATCTCATAGAGTTACATCATTCTTTGGGTTGAGCACTTTGAAATCACCTTTTCTGGGAAACCTGAGAAAGAACATTTGGGAACGCTCCTAAGAATATACCGAAAAAGAAATATCCTCTGATACAAGCCAGAAGGAAACATTCTGTGAAACCTCTCCAGGTCATATCAAGTCCACTCACACAGTTAAGCTTGCAATTTCTTTGAGGAGTATCCTAACACTGTTTTTTGTGAGTCAGCTGAGGGATAATCGAGAGTGCTTTGAGGCTAACGGTGAAAACGGAAATATTTTCAGGTAGATACTCGAGAGGAGATTTATTGTGTGACATATGCATTTCCCACACAGATTTAAACTTTTCAACTCCTAGGGGTTTATGGAATCCCATTGCAGAAATAGCTACCTGGGATATTCAGGAGTATTTTTACTGCTATGGTGGAAAAGAAAATATCTTCAGAGAAAAACTGGAAAGAAACTTTCTGTGAAAATGCTTTGTGACAGACATATCTATTCATCTCACATAGATGAAACTGTCTTTCTATGACGCAGTTTTGCAACTGCATCATGGACGGATTCACGAAGGGACATTCAGGAGCACATACAGGCTGGTGGGGAATTAGCAGATATCTTCAGATAACAATCGGAGACAAACTTTCTGAGAAACTTCTTCATGATATCTGCATTCCACTCAGGGAGTTTACCCTCTGTTCTCACAAGGCAGTGTTTGAACACTGCAGCATACTGAAGACTATGGTGAAACATAGAAAGATCCAGAAATAAAACCCAGAAAAAAGCATTCCAAGAAACTGCTCTCTGACATATACATTCATTTCAGAGTGTTAAAGCTTACACTAAGTCGCCCAGTTTGGAAACTCTGTGTTTGAGGAAAGTGTGAAGGGATATTAAGTGACACACCAAGGAATGTGGTGAGAAAGGAAACATCTTCCGATGAAAACTGGAGAGTAATTTTCGGAACAACTGCTTTGTGATGTGTGTATACATCTCATAGAGGTAAATCGTTCTTTGGATTGAGCAGTTTTAAATCGCTCTTTCTGTGATACCTGAGAAAGGACATTTGGGAATGCTCTTAATAATATGCTGAAAAGGAAATACCATCCGATAAACGTCAGAAGGAAACTGTCTGTGAAACTGCTCTAGGTCGCTTGAATTCCACTCGCACAGTGAAGCTTCTGTTTTCATTCAGCAGTATTCTAACAATGTTTTAGGTTAATCAATTAAGGGATACTCGCAAGCGACTTGTCGCTTCCGGTGAAAACGGAAATGTCTTTAGATAGATACTGGAGGAAGATTTCCGAGGGGCGGCCATGTGACGTGTGCATTCTACTAACAGAGATATACTTTTTTTCTCATAGGGGAATGGGAAATCCCGCTTGGAGAAAAAGCGACCAGGGGATATTCGGGTGTATATGAAAAGCTATGGTGGAAAAGGAACTATCATCAGAGAGAGACTGGAAAGAAGCTTTCTGTGAAACTGTTTTTGATAGATATATCTATTCATTTCACATGGATAAAACTTTCTTTCCATTATTCAGTTTAGAAAATCTGCCATGGACGTATTCCTGAAGTGATGTTCGACAGGATATTCAGGCATACGGTGAAAGGGAGTTATGTTCAGATAAAAACTGGAGAGAAGCTAACACTCTTTTTGGTGAGTCAGCTAAGGGATACTCGGGAGCGCTTTGAGATTTATGGAGAAAAAGAAAATATCTTCAGACAGATACTGGAGAGCATATGTATGAGGAGCTGCTTTGTGACATGTGAATTCCACTCACAGAGTTTTTTTTTCTTCTCAGAGTATTGCAGGATCCCTTTTGGAGAGAATGCCACAGGGGACATTTGAGAGTATATGGACGGCTATAGTGAAAGAGGAATTATACTCAGGACAAAACTGGAAAGAAGCTTTCTGTGAAACTGCTATGTGATAGATATGTCTATTCATCTCAAATAGAGATAATTTTCTTTATATTATGCAGTTTTGAAACTGCGTCATGGACAGATTCGCGAAGGGACATTTGGGAGCATATTCAGGTGTACAGCGTAAAAGGAGATATCGTCAGAGAAAAACTGGAGAGAAACTTTCTGAGAAACTGCTTTGTGGTGTGTGCATTCCACTGAGGGAGTTATACCTCTTTCATCATAAGGCAGTGTTTGAACAAGGTTCTTCTGAAAGTGAAAAAGTGATATTTTCCAACGCGTTGAAAACTATCACGATTAGTAAAATATCCTGAAATGACATCCACAAAGAATCGATCCAAGAAAATGCTCTCTAAAGTGTGCATTCATTTCACAGAGTTAAAGCTTACACTACATTGCCCAGTTTGGAAGCTCTGTTTTTGAGGAATCTTTGAGGTGTTATTAAGAGGCAACCCTAGGGTGGTGGTGAGTAAGGAAACGACTTCCGATGAAAACTGGAGAGAAGTTTTCGGAGCAGCTGCTTTGTGATGTGTGTATTCATCTCACAGTGATACATCATTTCTTGGATTAAGGAGTTTGAAATCAATGTTTCTGTGGAAACTGAGAAAGAATATTTGGGAACGCTCCTTAGAATATTCTGAAAAAGAAATATGCTCCTACAAAAAACAGAAGGAAATATTCTGTCAATCAGCTCCAGGTCATATCAAGTCCACTCGCACAGTTAAGCTTCTGTTTTCATTGAGCAGTATCCTAACACTGTTATAGGTTAATCAGCTAAGGCATACTCGGGAGTGATTTCAGGCTTCCGGTGAAAATGGAAATATCTTTAGATAGATACTGGAGGAAGATTTCCCAGGAGCAGCCTTGTGACGTGTGCATTCTACTCACAGAAATATACTTTTCTTCACAGAGTGGAATGGGAAATCCCGTTTGGAGAAAAACAGACCAGGGGACATTCACGAGTATATGAAAGGCTGTAGTGAAAAAGGAACTATCCTCAGACAAAAACTGTAAAGACGCATTCTGTGAAACTGCTTTGTGAAAGGTATGTCTATTCACTTCACATGGATAAAACTTTCTTCCCACTACACAGTTTTGAAAGTCTACTATGGAGGAATTCGTAAAGGCATGTTCGGCAGGACATTCAGGCCTACAGTGAGATAGGAGTTATCTTCAGATACAAACTGGAGAGAAGCTATCTGAAAAAGTTATTTCAGATGTGTGCATTCCACTCAGAGATTTATACCTATTTTCTCATAAGGCAGTGTTTGAACACTGTTGATGTAAAACTGAAACTGTGATATCTTGCGTGTATTGAAGGCTATGGCAAAAGTAACATATCCTGAAATAAAGCCCAGAAAGAGGTATTCCATGAAGCTGCACTCTGACATGTGCATTCATTTCAGAGAGTTAAAGATTACAGTGCTTTGCCCTGTTCTGACACTGCTCCAACTGAGTCAGCTAAGGGGTAATCGGGAGTGCTTTGAGGCTAACAGTGAGAATGGAAATATCTTCAGATACACACTCGAGAGGAGATGTGTGAAGAAATTCTTCGTGATGCATGCATTTCCCACACAGAGTTAAACTTGTCATCTCATAGGGGATTATGGAATCTCATTGAAAGAAATAGCTACCAGGGACATTCAGGAGTATATTTATTGCTATGGTGGAAAAGGAAATATCCTCAGACAAAAACTGGAAAGAAACTTTCTGTGAAACTGCTTTGTGGCTGATATGTATATTCATCTCACATAGATGAAACTGCATTTCTATTACGCAGTTTTGAAACTGCATCAAGGACGGATGCGTGAAGGGACATTCGGGAGCACTTACAGGCTGGTGGGGAATTAGGAGATATCTTCAGATAACAATTGGAGAGAAACTTTCTGAGAAACTGCTTTGTGATGTCCACATTCCACTCAGGGAGTTATACCTCTTTTCTCACAGGCAGTGTTTGAACACTCTTCCTGTAAATGTGAAAAAGAGATAATTTGCAGCGTATTGAAGACTCTGGCGAAAATTGAAATAACCGGAAATAAAACCCAGAAAAAAGTGTTCCAAGAAACTGCTCTCTGACGTGTACCTTCACTTCAGAGTGTTAAAGCGTATGCTAAGTTGCCTGGTTTGGAACCCGAGCAAGGACATTTGGGAATGCTCTCAAGAATATGTGAAAAAGAAACTCCCACCAATAAAAAAGAGAAGGAAACACTCTGTGATACTGCTGAAGGTCACCTGAATTGTACTAGCACAGTTAAGCTTCTGTTTTCATTAAGCAGTATTCTAACGCTCTTTTTGGTGAGTCAGTGAAGGGATACACGGGAGCGTTTTAAGACTTACGGTGATAACGAAAATATCTTCAGGCAGATACTGAGGAGAAGGTATCTTAGGAGCTGCCTTGTTACCTGTGAATTCTATTCATAGATTTATAGTTTTCTTCTCATTGAGTATTGTGGTATCCCGTTTGGAGAAAATGCTGCAGGGACATTCGAGAATATATGGATGACTATGTTGTAAAAGGAAATATACTCAGAAAAAAACCGTAAAGAAGCTTTCTGTGAAACTGCTATGTGATAGATATATCTATTCATCTCACATAGAGAAAATTTTCTTTATATTCCAGTTTTGAAACTGCGTGATGGACAGATTCACGAAGGGACATTTGGGAGCTTGTGGTGAGTAAGGAAACGACTTCCAATGAAAAGTGGAGAGAAGTTTTTGGAGCAGCTGCTTTGTGATGTGTGTATTCCTCTTGTAGTGTTACATCATTCTTTGGATAGAGCAGTTTGAAATCACTGTTTCTGTGGAATCTGAGAAAGAACATTTGGGAACGCTCTTAAGAATATGCTGAAAAAGAAATATCCTCTGATAGAAAGCAGAAGGAAACATTCTGTGAATCCGCTTTAGGTCATATATAATCCACTCACACTGTTAAGCTTCCGTTTTCATTGAACAGCATCCTAACATTGTTTTATGTATGTAAGCTACGGGGTAATCAGGAGCACTTGGAGGCTAACTGTGAAAACGGAAATATCTTCAGATAGATCATCGAGAGGAGATTGATGAAGAAATGCTTTGTGATGTATACATTACCCACACAGAGTTAAACTTTTCTTCTCATAGGGGTTTATGGAATCCATTTGAGAGAAATAGCTCCTGGGGACATTCAGGAGTATATTTACTTCTATGGTGGAGAAGGAAATATCCTCAGACAAAAACTGGAAAGAAACTTCCTGTAAAACTGCTTTGTGAGAGATATGTCTATTCATCTCACATAGATGAAACTGTCTTTCTATTACGCAGTTTTGAAATTTCATCATGGACGGATTCACTAAGGGACATTCAGGAGCACATACAGGCGGGTGGGGAAATTGGAGATATCTTCAGATAACAATTGGAGAGAAACACTCTGAGAAACTGCTTTGTGATGTCTGCATTCCACTCAGGGAGTTATACCTCTTTTCTCACAAGGCAGTGTTTGAACACTGTACCTGTAAAAATTAAAAAGAGGTATTTTGCAGCATATTGAAGACTATGGCGAAAACTGAAATATCCGAAAATAAATCCCAGAAAAAAGCCTTAAAATATACTGCTCTCTGACGTGTACATTCATTTCAGAGTGTTAAAGCTTACACTAAATTGCCCAGTTTGGAAACTCTGAATTTGAGGAAATTGTGAAGGGCTATTAAGTGACACACGGAGGCTTGTGGTGAGAAAGGAAACGTCTTCCGATGAAAACTGGAGAAAAACATTCAAAGCAACTGCTTTGTGATGTGTGTATTCATCTCGTACAGTTGAATCGTTGTTTGGATTGAGCAGTTATAAATCGCTGTTTCTGTGATACCTGAGAAAGGACATTTGGGAACGCTCTTAATAATATGCTGAAAAGGAAATACCATCTGATAAACATCAGAAGGAAACAGTCTGTGGAACTTCTCTAGGTCGCTTGAATTCCACTCGCACAGTTAAGCTTGTGTTTTCATTGAGCAGTATTCTAACAATGTTTTAGTTTAATCAGCTGTGGGATATATGGAGCGATTTGAGGCTTCTGGTGAAAACGGAAATATCTTTAGATAGATACTGGACAAAGATTTCTGAGGAGCGGCCTTGTGATGTGTGCATACTACTCACAGAGATATACTTTTTTTCTCATAGGGGAATCGGAAATCCCTCTTGGAGAAAAAGTGACCAGGGAATTTTTGGGTGCATATGAAGGGCTGTGGTGAAAAAGGAACTATCCTCAGACAGAAACTGGAAAGAAGCTTTCTGTGAAACTGCTTTCTGATAGATATGTCTATTCATTTCAGATAGATACAACTTTGTTTACATTACGCAGTTTTGAAAATGTGCCATGGACGTATTCCTGAAGGGACGTTCACCAGAATATTCAGGCATACGGTGAAATGGAGTTATCTTCAGATATAAACTGGAGAGAAGCTGTCTGAGATGTGTGCATTCCACTCAGGGATTTATACCTCTTTTCTCATAAGGCAGTGTTTGAACAGTGTTCCTGTAAAACTGAAAAAGTGACACTTTGCAGCGCAATGAAGACTGTGACAAAAAGTGAAATATCCTGAAATAAAACACAGAAAGAGGTATTCCACAAAACTGCACTCTGACGTGTGCATTCATTTCAGAGAGTTAAAGTCTACCGTATGTTGTCCCGTTTGGAAGCTCTGACTTCATGGAATCTGTGAAGGGATATTAAGTGGTTCACCTGAGCTTGTGGTGACAAAGGAAACGTCCTCCGATGAAAACTGCAGAGAAGTCTTCAGAGCAACTGCTTTGTGATGTGTGTATTCATCTCACAGCGATACATCATTTTTCGGATTAAGCAGTTTGAAATCAATGTATCTGTGGAACCTGAGAAAGAACATTTGGGAACGCTCCTAAGAGTATGCTGAAAAAGAAATATCCTCTGATAGAAACCAAAGTGAAACCTTCTGTGAAACTGCTCCAGGTCATATCAAGTCCACTCTTACAGTTAAGTTTCCCTTTTCATTGAGCAGTATCCCAATACTGTTTTACATGAGTCAGCTAAGGGATAATCAAGAGCTCTTTGAGGCTAACAGTGAAAACAAAAATATTTTCAGATAGATACTCGAGAAGAGATTTATGAAGAAATGCTTTGTGACTTATGCATTTTCCACACAGAGTTAAACCTTTCTTCTCATAAGAGTTTAGGGAATCTCGCTCGGAGTAATAGCTACCTGGGACATTCAAGAGTATATTTATTGCTATGGTAGAAAAGGAAATATCCTCAGACAAAAACTGGAAAGAAACGTTCTGTGAAACTGCTTTGTGACAACCATATCTATTCATCTCACATAGATGAAACTGTTTTTCTATTACAAACTTTTGAAACTGCTGCATGGACGAATTTGCGAAGGGACATTCTGGAGTACATAGAGGCTGGTGGGTGAAATAGGAGATATCTTAACATAAAAGCTGGAGAGAAGCTTTCTGAGAAACTGCTTTGTGATGTGTGCATTCCACTCAAGGAGTTATACCTCTTTTCTCATAAGGCACTTTTTGACCACTGTTCCTGTCAAACGGAAAAAGGGATATTTTGCAGTGAATTGAAGACTTTGGTGAAATGTGAAATATCCTGAATTAAAACCAGGAAAGGAGCGTTCTAAGAAACATATCTGACGTGTGCATTCATTTCAGAGAGGTAAAGCTTACATTAAGTTGCCAGTTTGGAAGCTCTGTCTTTGAGGAATTTGAGAAGGGATATTAAGTGGTTCCCCCGGGCTTGTGGTGAGAAAGGAAACGTCTTCCGAAGAAAACTGCAGAGAAGTTTTCACAGTAACTGCTTTCTGATGTCTGTAATCATCTCATAGAGTTAAATCATTCTTTGGATTTGAGCAGTTTGATATCTGTGTTTCTGTGGAACCTGAGCAAGGACATTTGGGAACACTGTCAAGAATATGTGAAAAAGAAACACCTTCCAATAAAAAAGAGAAGGAAACACTCTGTGATATTGCTCTAGGTCACGTGAATTCCAATATCACAATTGAGCTCCTGTTTTCATTGAGCAGTATTCTAACACTGTTTTAGGTGAGTCAGCTAAGGGATAGTCGGGAGTGCTGTGAGCCTTATGGTGAAAACGAAAATATCTTCAGACAGATACTGGAAATAAGATATCTGAGTAGCTGCTTTGTGAGGTGTGAATTCCAATCATACAGTTATAGTTTTTTTCTCATAGAGTATAGCAGAATCCCGTTTGGAGAAAATGCTACCAGGGGACATTCGAGAGTATATGGACGGCTATGGCGAAAAAGGAAATATACTCAGAAGAAAACTGGAAAGAAGCTTTCTGTGAAACTGCTCTGTGATAGATATGTCTATTCATTTCACTTGGATAAAACTGTCTTTATATTACGTAGTTTTGAAAGTCTGCGATGGAGGGATTCGCGAAGGGACATTCGGCAGGACATTCAGGCGTACGGTGAAAAGGGAGTGATCTTCAGATAAAAACTGGAGAGAAGCTGTCTGAGAAAGGGCTTTGAGATGTGGGCATTCCACTCAGGGATTTATACCTCTGTACTCATAAGGCGGTGTTTGAACACTGTTCCTGTAAAACTGAAAAAGTGACAACTTGCAGTGAATTGAAGACTTTGACGAAAAGTGCAATATCCTGAAATAAAACCCAGAAAGAAGGATTCCAAGAAAATGTGCTCTGACGTGTGCATTCATTTCAGAGAGTTAAAGTTTACACTACGTTGCCCCGTTTGGAAACTCTGTCTTTGAAGAATCTGTGAAGGAATATAAGTGGCCTGTGGTGAGAAAGGAAACGCCTTTTGTTGAAAACTGGACAGAATCTTTTGGAGTAATGGCATTGTAATGTGTGTACGCATCTCAGAGAAATAAATCATTCTTTGGATTGAGCAGTTTGAACTCAGTGTTTCGGTGGAAACTGAGAAAGGACATTTGGGAACGCTCTTAAGAATATGCTGAAAAGAAATATCCTCCGATAAAAAACTGAAGAAAACTTTCTGTCAAACTGGTCTTTGTCACGTGAAGTCCACTCGCACAGTTCAGTTTCAGTTTTCAGTCAGCAGTATTCTAACACTGTTTTTGTTTAGTCTGTGAAGTGATATGCTGGAGCACTATGAGGCTTTTGATGAAAAGGAGACATCTTCAGAAATATACGGGATAGAAGATTTCCGAGGTGCTGCTTTGTGACATGTGCATTCCACTCACAAGGTTATACTTCTTTTCTCCTAGAAGATTGAGGAATCCCGTTTGGAGAAAAAGCTACAAGAAGATATTTGGGAATATATGGACTGCTATGGTGAAAAAGGAAATATCATTAGACAAAAAGTGGAAAGAAGTTTTCTGTGAAAATGCGTTGTGGTAGATATATCTATTCACCTCCCATAGTTAAAACTTTTTTCTATTATGCAGGTTTGAAACTGTGTAATATACTGAAATGTGAAGCAACATTAGGGAGACATTCAGGCTGCGGGGAAATAGGAGATATCTTCACATAAAAACTGGAGAGAAGATTTCTGAGAAACTGCTTTTTGATGTGTGCTTTCCACTCAGAAAATTATACCTCTTTTCTCATTAGGCACTTTTTGAACACTGTTCCTGTAAAAGTGTAAAAGGGATATTTTGCAGCGAATTGAAGACTTTGTCAAAATGTGAAATATCCTGAATTAAAACCAGGAAAGGAGCATTCTAAGAAAGTCATATCTGACGTGTGCATTCATTTCAGAGAGTTAAAGCTTACATTAAATTGCCAGTTTGGAAGCTCTGTCTTTGAGGAATTTGAGAAGGGATATTAAGTGGTTCCCCTGGGCTTGTGGTGAGAAAGGAAACGTCTTCCAAAGAAAACTGCAGAGAAGCTTTCAGATCAACTGCTTTGTGATGTGTGCAATTATCTCATAGAGATAAATCATTCTTCGGCTTGAGCAGTTTGGTATCTCTGTTTCTATGCAACCTGAGCAGAGACATTTGGGAATGCTCTTAAGAATATGTGAAAAAGAAAAACCTTCCAATAAAAAAGAGAAGGAAACACTCTGTGACACTGCTCTAGGTTACCTGAATATAAGTATCCCAGTTAAGCTTCTGTTATCATTGAGCAGTATTCTAACACTTTATAGGTGAGTCAGCTAAGGGATACTCGGGAGTGGTTTGAGGCTTATGGTGAATACGAAAACATCTTCAGACAGACACCACAGAGAAGATATCTGTGGAGCTGTTTGGTAACGTGTGAATTCCACTCATAGAGTTGTAGTTTTCTTCTCATAGAGTATTGCGGAATCCCGTTTTGAGAAAACGCCACAGGAGACATTTGAGAGCTATTGTGAAAGAGGAAATATACTCAAGAAAACACTGGAAAGAAGCTTTCTGTGAAACTGCTATGTGATAGATATGTCTACTCATCTCACATAGAGATAATTTTCTGTATATTATGCAGTTTTGAAACTGCATCATGGACAGATTCACGAAGGGACGATTGGGAGCACATTCAGGTGTATGGTGTAAAAGGAGATATCGTTAGACAAAAACTGGAGAGAAGCTTTCTGAGAAACTGTTTTGTGGTGTGTGCATTCCACTCTGGGAGTTACACCTCTTTCATCATAAGGCAGTGTTTGAACAAGGTTCTTCTGAAAATGAAAAAGTGATATTTTGCGACGCATTGAAATTTATCGTGAAAAGTGAAATATACTGAAATGACACCCAGAAAGAAGCGTTCCAAGACAATGCTCTCTAACGTGTGCTTTCATTTCAGAGAGTTAAGGATTACATCGCATTGCCCAGTTTGGAAGCTCTGTTTTTGAGTAATATTTGAGATGTTATAAAGAGGCACTCCTGGGCTTGTGGTGAGTAAGGAGACGACATCCAATGAAAACTGGGGAGAAGCTTTCGGAGCAGCTGCTTTGTGATGTGTGCATTCATCTCGTAGCATTACATAATTTTTTGGATTCAGTAGTCTGAAATCAATGTTTCTGTGGAAACTGAGAAAGAACATTTGGGAATGCTCCTAAGAATATGCTGAAAAAAAAATATAGTCCTATAAAAGTCAGAAGGAAACATTCTCTGATTCCTCTCCAGGTCGTATCAAGTCCACTCGCATAGTTACATTTCCATTTTCATTGAGCAGTATCCTAACACTTTTTACTTGAATCAGCTAAGGGATAATTGGGAGCACTTTGAGGCTAACGGTGAAAACGGAAATATCTTCAGATAGATACTGGAGAGGAGATTGATGAAGAAATGTTTGTGATGTATACGTTTCCCACACAGAGTTAAACTTCTCATAGGAATTTATGGAATCCCACTGGGTTAAATAGCTACTGGGAATATTCAGGAGTATATTTACTGCTATGGTTGAAAAGGAAATATTCTCAGACAAAAGCTGGAAAGAAACGTTCTGTGAAACTTCTTTGTGTGTGATATGTTTATTCATGTCACATAGAAGAAAGTGTCTTTCTATTACGCAATTTTGAGACTGCATCATGCTCGGATTCATGAAGGAACATTCGGGAGCACATACAGGCTGGTGGGGAAATAGGAGATATCTTCAGATAACAATTGGAGATAAACTTTCTGAGAAACTGCTTGTGATATCTGCATTCCACTCAGGGAGTTATACCTCTTTTCTCACAATGCAGTGTTGGAACATTATTCTTGTCAAAGTGAAAAAGAGATATTATGCAGTGTATTGAAGACTATGGCGAAAATTGAAATCTCTGGAAATAAAACCGAGAAAAAAGCGTTCCAAGAAACTGCTCTCTGACGTGTACATTCATTTCAGAGTGTTAAAGGTTACATTAAGTTGCCCAACTTGGAAAATCTCTCTTTGAGGAAATTGAGAAGGGATATTAAGTGACACCCAGAGGCTTGTGATGAGAAAGGAAACGTCTTTTGAGGAAAACTAGAGAGAAACTTTCAGAGCAACTGCTTACTGATGGGTGCATTCATCTCATAGAGTTAAATTCCCTAAGGGACGTTCAGCAAGACATTCAGGTGTATGGTGAAAAGGGAGTTATCTTGAGATAAAAACTGGAGAGAAGCTGTCTGAGAAAGTTCTTTGAGATGTGTGTATAACACTCAGGGATTTATACCTCTTTTCTCATAAGGCAGTGTTTGAACACTGTTCCTGTAAATCTGAAAAAGTGACATTTTGTAGTGCATTGAAGCCTATGGCGAAAAGTCAAATATCCTGAAATAAAACCCAGAAAGAAGGATTTAAAGAAACAGCACTCTGACGTGTGCATTCATTTCAGAAACTTTAAGTTTACACTGTGTGCCCCGTTTGGAAACTCTGTCATTGAAGAATCTGTGAAAGGATATTAATTGGCTCCCGGAGGCTTGTGGTGAGAAAGAAATGCCTTCCGATGAAAACTGGACAGAATCTTCAGGAGTAACTGCTTTGTAATTTGCGTACGCATATTATAGAATTAAATCATTCTTTTTGGATTGAGCAGTTTCAACTCACTGTTTCTGTGGAACCTGAGAAACGACATTTGGGAACGCTCTTAAGAATATGCTGAAAAAGAAACATCCTCCGATAAAAAACAGAAAAAAACTTTCTGTGAAACTGCTCTTTGTCACGTGAAGTGCACTCGCACAGCTAAGCTTCGGTATTCATTGAGCAGTATTCTAACACTGTTTTTTTTAGTCTGTGAAGTGATATGTTGGAGAACTCTGGGGCTTTTGGTGAAAAAGGAGACATGTTCAGATACATACTGGAGAGAAGATTTCCAAGGAGCTGCGTTGTGACATGTGACATGTGCATTACACTCACAGGGTTATATTTCTTTTCTCCTAGAAGATTGGGGAATCCCATTTGGAGAAAAAGCTACAAGGCGACATTCGGGAATATAGGGACTGCTATGGTAAAAAAGGAAATGTCATCAGCCAAAAACGGGAAAGAAGCTTTCTGCGAAAATGCGTTGTGGTAGATATGGCTATTCACCTCCCATAGTTAAAACTTTTTTCGATTAAGCAGTTTTGAAACTGCTTAATGGACGGAAATGTGAAGTGACATTAGGGAGACATTCAGGCCTGTAGGGAAATAAGAGATATCTTCACATAAAAACTGAAGAGCAACTTTCTGAGAAACTGCTTGGTGATGTGTGCATTCCACTCAGGGAATTATACCTCTTTTCTCATTAGGCACTTTTTGAACACTGCTCCTGGAAAACTGAAAAAGTGATCATATGCAGCAAATTAAAGACTTTGGTGAAATGTGAAATATCCTGAATTAAAATCAGGAAAGGAGCACTCTAAGAAACTCCTCTCTGACGTGTGCATTCATTTCAGAGAGTTAAATGTAACACTACATTGCCCAGTTTGGAATCTCTGTCTTTGAGGAATTTGTGAAGGGATATTAAGTGTTTCCCCTGGGTGTGTGGTGAGAAAGGAAATGTCTTCTGATGAAAACTGCAGAGAAGTTTTCAGAGCAACTGCTTTGTGATGTGTGAAAGCATCTCATAGATTTAAATCATTCTTTCGCTTGAGCAGTTTGCAATTCTGCTTCTGTGGAACCTGAGCAGAGACATTTGGGAATGCTCTCAAGAATATGTGAAAAAGAAACACCTTCCAATAAAAAAGAGGAGGGAACACTCTGTGACACTGCTGTAGATCACGTGAATACAATTATCACAGTTAAGCTTCTGTTTTCATAGAGCAGTATTCTAACAGTCATTTCAGTGAGTCAGCTAAGGCATACTTGGGATCGCTTTGAGTCTTACAGTGAAAATGAAAATATCTTCAGACAGATACTGGAGAGAAGATATCTGAGGAGCTGGTTGGTAACGTGTGAATTCCACTCATAGAGTTATAGTTTTCTTCTCATAGAGTATTGCGGAATCCTGTTTCTAGAAGTCACTACAGGGGACATTCGACAGTATATGGACGGCTATAGTGAAAGAGGAACTATACTAAGGAAATAACTGCAAAGAAGCTTTCAGTGAAACTGCTCTGTGATAGATATGTCTATTCATCTCACACAGAGAAAATTTTCTTTATATTACACAGTTTTGAAACTGCGTCATGGACAGATTCGCGAAGGGACATTTGGGAGCACATTCAGGCGAACGTTCTAAAAGCAGATATCATCAGACAAAAACTGGAGAGAAGCTTTCTGAGAAACTGCTTTGTGGTGTGTGCATTCCACTGAGGGAGTTATACCTCTTTCATCATAAGGCAGTGTTTGAACAAGGTTCTTCTGAAAGTGAAAAAGCAATATTTTGCGGCGTGCTGAAAACTATTGGGAACAGTGAAATGTCCTGAAATAAAACCCAGAAAGAAGCATTCCAATAAAATGATCTCCAACGTGGGCATTCATTTCAGAGAGTTAAAATTTACACTACATTGCCCAGTTTGGAAACTCTGTCTTTGAGCAATCTTTGAGGTGTTATTAGGAGTCACCCAGGGCTTGTAGTGAGAAAGGAGACGACTTCTGATGAAAACTGGAGAGAAGCTTTTGGAGCAACTGATTTTTGATGTGTATATTCATCTCATAGAGATACATCATCCTTTGCATTGAGCAGATTGAAATCACTCTTTCTATGGAACCTAAGAAAGAACATTTGGGACCTTTCTTAAGAATATGTGGAAAAAGAAATATCCTCCGATGAAAACCAGAAGGAAACATTCTGGGAAACCGCATCAGGTCATATCAAGACCACTCGAAAAGTTAAGTTCCCATTTTCATTGAGCAGCCAAGTGATAATTGGGTGTGCTTTGAGGCTAACGGTGAAAACGGAAATATATTCAGAGAGACACTCGAGAGGAGATTTAAGAAGAAATGCTTTGTGACATATGCATTTCCCACACAGAGTTTAACTCTTCTTCTCATAGGAGTTTATGTAATCCCGATGGGAGAAATAGCTACCTGGGATATTCAGAAGTATATTTACTGCTATGGTGGAAAAGGAAATATCCTCAGAAAAAAACTGGAAAGAAACTTTCCGTGACAGTGCCTTGTGACTGATATATCTATCTGTCTCACATAGAGGAAACTGTCTTTCTACTACGCAGTTTTGAAACTGCATCACGGACAGATTCACGATGGGACATTCGGGAGCACATACAGTCTCGTGGGGAAAAGGGAGATATCTTCAGATAAAAATTGGAGAGAGACTTTCTGGGATACCGCATTGTGATGTCTGCATTCCACTCAGGGAATTATACCTCTTTTCTCACAAGGCATTGTTTGAGCACTGTTCCTGTAAAAGTGAAAAAGAGATATTTTGCAGTGTAATGAAGACTATGGCGACCATTGAAATATCCGGAAATAAAACCGAGAAAAAAGCATTGCAAGAAACTGCTCTCTGACGTGTACATTCATTTCAGAGTGTTAAAGCTAACACTAAGTCACCCAGTTTGGAAACTCAGTCTTTGAGGAAAGTGTGAAGGGATATTAAGTGACACTCGGAGGCTTGTCCTGAGAAAGGAAACATCTTCCAATGAAAACTGGAGAGAAACTTTTGGAGCAACTGGTTTGTGATGTGTGTGTGTTCATCTCATAGAGTTAAATCGTTCTTTGGATTCAGCAGTTTTAAATTGCTGTTTCTGTGATACCTGGGAAAGTACATTTGGGAACGCTCTTAATAATATGCTGTAAAACAAATTCCATACAATAAACGCCAGAAGGAAACTGTCTGTGAAACTCCTCTAGGTCGCTTTAATTCTACTCTCACAGTCAATCTTCTGCTTTCATTGAGCAGTATTCTAACACTCTTTTTGGTTAGTAAGCTAAGGGATACTCGGGAGCTTCTTGAGGCTCACAGTGAAAATGAAAATATCTTCAGACAGATACTGGAGAGAAGATATCTAAGAAGATGTTTTGTGACGTGTGAATTCCACTCATAGAGTTATAGTTTTCTTCTCATACAATATCGTGGAATCCCGTTTGAAGAAAATGCTACCAGGGGACATTCAAGTGTATATGGATGGCTATGGTGAAAGAGGAAATATACTCAGACAAATACTGGAAAGAAGCTTTCTGTGACACTGCTATGTGATAGATATGTCTATTCATCTCACATAGAGAAAATTTTCTGTATATTACGCAGTTTTGAAACTGCATCATGGACATATTTGCGAAGGGACATTTGGAAGCACATTTAGGCGTACGATGTAAAAGGAGATATCGTCAGACAAAAACTGAGAGAAGCTTCTGAGAAGTATGTGCATTCCACTGAGGGAGTTATACCTTTTTCATCATAAGGCAGTGTTTGAACAAGGTTCTTCTGAAAGTGAAAAAGTGATAATTTGCGACGTGTTGAAAACTATCACGAAAAGTGAAATATCCTGAAATAAAATCCAGAAAGAAGTGTTCCAAGACAATGCTCTCTAACGTGTGCATTCTTTTCAGAGAGTTAAAGCTTACACTACATTTGCCAGTTTGGAAGCTCTGTCTTTGACAAATCTTTGATGTGTTATTTAGAGGCACCCCTGGGCTTGTGGTGAGTTTGGAAAAGTCTTCTGATGAAAACTGGAGAGAAGCTTGCGGACCAACTGCTTTGTGATGTGTGTATTCATCTCATAGATTTAAATCGTTATTTGGATTGAGCAGTTTTAAATCACTGTTTCTGTGATACCTGAGAAAGGACACTTGGGAACGCTCTTAATAATATACTGAAAAAGAAATACCATCTGATTAATGTCAGAAGGAAACTGTCTGTGAAACTGCTCCAGGTCACTTGAATTCCACTCACACAGTTAAGCTTCTGTTTTCATTGAGCAGTATTCTAACAATGTTTTAGGTTAATCAGCTAAGGGATACTCGGGAGCGATTAGAGGCTTCCGGTGAAAACGGAAATATCTCTAGATAGATACTGGAGGAAGATTTCCGAGGAGGGGCCTTGTGAAATTTGCATTCTACTAACAGAGATATGCTTTTCTTCTCATAGAGGAATGGGAAATCCCGTTTGGAGAAAACGAGACCAGGGGACCTTCCAAAATAAATGAAAGGCTATGGTGAAAAAGGAACCATCCTGAGAGAAAAACCAGAAAGAAGCTTTCTGTCAAACTGCTTTGTGATAGATATGTCTATTCATTTCACATGGATAAAACATTCTTTCTATTACGCAGTTTTGAGATTGCATCATGGACGGATTTGCAAAGGGACGTTCGGCAGGACTTTCAGGCGTATGGTGAAAAGAGAGTTACCTTCAGATACAAACTGGAGAGAAGCTGTGTGAGAAAGTGCTTTGAGATGTGTACATTACACTCAGGGAATTATACCTCTTTCCTCATAAGGCAGTGTTTGAACGCGGTTCCTCTAAAACTGAAAAAGTGACTTTTTGCAGTGCATTGAAGACTATGGCAAAAAGTGAAATATCCTGAAATAATACCCAAAAAGAAGCATTCCAAGAAACTGCACTCTGACGTGTGCACTCATTTCTGAGATAAAGTTTATACTTCGTTGCCCCGTGTGGAGACTCTGTCTTTGAAGAATCTGTGATGGGATATTAAGTGGCGTCCGGAGGCTTGTGGTGAGAAAGAAAACGCCTTCTGATGAAATCTTGACAGAACCTTTTGGAGCAACTGCTTTGTAAAGTGTGTCGCATCCCATAGAATTTAATCATTCTTTGGATTGAGCAGTTTGAACTCACTGTTTCTGTGGAACCTGAGAAAGGACATTTGGGAATGCTCTTAAGAATATGCTGAAAAAGGAATACCCTTAAATAAAAACAGAAGAAAAGTTTCTGTGAAACTGCTCTTTGTCACGTGAAGTCCACTCGCACAGGTAAGCTTCGGGTTTCATTGAGCAGTATTCTAACACTGTTTTTGTTTAGTCTGTGAAGTGATATGTTGGAGCACTCTGAGGCTTTCGGTGAAAAAAGAAATATCTTCAGATACATACCGGAAAGAAGATTTCCGAGGAGCTCTTTTGTGACATGTGCATTCCACTCACAGGGTTATTGTTTTTTTCTCCTAGAAGATTGGGGAATCCCATTTGGAGAAAGAGCTACAAGGGGACATTCGGAAATACAGGGACTGCTATGGTGAAAAAGGAAATATCATTAGACATAAACTGAAAAGAAGCTTTCTGAAACTGCGTTGTGGTATATATGTCTATTCATCTCCCATTGATAAAACATTTTTCTAAAACGCAGTTTTGAAACTACGTAATGGAAGGAAACGCGAAGGGACATTAGGGAGCACATTCAGGCCTGTGGCAAAATAGGAGATATCTTCACACAAAAACTGCAGAGAAGGTTTCTGAGAAACTGCTTTGTGATGTGTGCATTCCACTCTGGGAATTATCCTCTTTTCTCATAAGGCAGTTTTTCAACACTGTTCCTGTAAAACTGAAAAAGGAATATTTTGCAGCAATTGAAGAATTTGTCGAAATGTGAAATATCCTGAATTAAAACCAGGAAGGAAGCATTCTAAGAAACTCCTCTCTGACGTGTGTATTCATTTCAGAGAGTTAAAGCTTACATTACGTTGCCCAGTTTATAAGCTCTGTCTTTGAGGAATTTGTGAAAGGATATTGAGTGGTTTCCCTGGGCTGGTGGTGAGAATGGAAACGTCTCCCAATGAAAACTGCAGAGAAGCATTCAAAGCAACTGCGTTGTGTTGTGTGTGATAATCTCATAGAGTTAAATCATTCTTTGGATTGAGCATTGTGATATCTCTGTTTCTGTGGAACCTGAGCAAGGACATTTGGCAACACTCTCAAGAATATGTGAAAATGAAATACCCTCCAATAAAAAAGAGAAGTGATGTTGCTCTTGGTCACATGAATTCCACTCGCACAATTCAGCTTTTGTTTTCATAGAGCAGTATTCTAACACTCTTTTAGGGAAGTCAGCTAAGCAATACTCGGGAGCGCTTTCAGGCTTACGTTGGAAACGAAAATATCTTCTGACAGATACTGGAGAGAAGATATCTGAGGAGATGCTTTGTGACGTGTGAATTCCACCCATATAGTTATAGTTTTCTTCTCATGGAGTATTGTGGAATCCCGGTTAGAGAAAATGCTACCAGGGCACATTCAAGAGTATATGTACAGCTATGTTGAAAAAGGAATTATACTCAGAAGAACCTGGAACGAAGCTTTCTGTTAATCTCCTATGTGATAGATATGTCTATTTCATTCACATAGAGAATATTTTCTTTATATTCTGTAGTTTTGAAACGGCATCATGGACAGATTCATGAAGTGACATTTGAGACATACCTTTTTTCTCACAAGGCAGTGTTTCAGCACTCTTCCTGTAAAAGTGAAAAAGAGATATTTTGCAACGTATTGAGACTCTGTCAAAATTTCAAATATCCGGAGATAAAACCCAGAAAAAAGCGTTCTAAGAAACTGCTCTCTGACATGTACATTCATTTCAGAGATTAAACCTTACACTAAGTCACCCAGTTTGGAAAATCTGTCTTTGAGGAAATTGTGAAGGAATATTAAGTGACACCGGAGAATTGTGGTGAGAAAGGAAATGCCATCTGCTGAAAACTGGACAGGATCTTCGGAGTAACTGCTTTGAAATCTGTGCATGCATCTCATAGAATTAAATCATTCTTTGTATTGAGCAGTTTGAACTCACTGTTTCTGTGGAAACTGAGAGAGGACATTTTGAATGCTGTTAAGAATATGCTGAAAAAGAAATAACCTCCAATAAAAAACAGAAGAAAACTCTCTGTGAAACTGCTCTTTGTCACGTGAAGTCCACTCCCACAGTTAAGCTTCGGTTTTCATTGAGCAGTATTCTAACACTGTTTTTGTTTTGTCTGTGAAGTGATATGCTGGAGCGCTCTGAGGCTTTCAGAGAAAAACAAAACGTCTTCAGATACATACCGGAGAAAAGATTTCCGAGAAGCTGCTTTGTGACATGTGCATTTCACTCACAGGGTTATACTTCTTTTCTCCAAAAAGACTGGGGAATCCCATTTGGAGAAACAGCTACAAGGGGACATTTGAGAATATACGGACTGCTATGGTGAAAAATGAAATATCATCACACAAAATGTGGAAAGAAGATTTTTGTGAAACTGCGTTGTGGTAGATATGTTTACTCAACTCCCATAGAAAAAACTTTTCTCTATTACGCAGTTTTGAAATTGTGTAATGGGCACAAACGTGAAGGGATATTAGGGAGCACATTCAGGCCTGTGGGGAAATAGGAGATATCTTCACATAAAAAGTGGAGAGAAGCTTTCTGAGGAACTGATTTGTGATGTGCGCATTCCAGTCAGGGAATTATACCTCTTTTCTTATAAGGCACTTTTTGAACACTGTTCCTGTAAAACTGAGAAAGGGATATTTTGCAGTGAATTGAAGTCTTTGGCGAAATGTGAAATAGACTGAATTAAAACCACGAAAGAAGCATTCTATGAAACTCCTCTCTGACGTGTGTATTCATTTCAGAGAGTTAAAG
Source organism: Piliocolobus tephrosceles (assembly GCF_002776525.5). Lineage (NCBI taxonomy): Eukaryota > Metazoa > Chordata > Mammalia > Primates > Cercopithecidae > Piliocolobus > Piliocolobus tephrosceles. The sequence goes on from NC_045441.1 coordinate 47,588,802, forward strand.
CTTACACTACGTTGCCCAGATTGGAAGCTCTGTCTTTGAGGAATTTGTGAAGGGATATTAAGTGGTTCCCCTGGGCTTGTGGTAAGAATGGAAACATCTTCTGATGAAAACTGGAGAGAAGCTTTCAGAGAAACTGCTTTGTGATGTATGTAATCATCTCATAGAGTTAAATCATTCTTTGGATTGAGCATTTTGATATCTCTGTTTCTGTGGAACTTGAGCAAGGACATTTGGGAACGCTCTCAAGAATATGTGAAAGAGAAACACCCTCCAATAAAAAAGAAAAGGAAACACTCTGTGATACTGATCTAGGTAACGTGAATTCCACTATCACAATTAAGCTTCTGTTTTCATTGAGCAGTATTCTAACACTGTTTTATGTGAGTCAGCTAAGGGATACTTGAAAGCATTTTGAGGCTTATGGTGAAAAAGAGAATATTTCAGACAGATACTGGAGAGAAAATATCTGAGGAGCTGCTTTGCAACGTGAGAATTCCACTCCTAGTGTTATAGTTTTCTCCCCATAGAGTATTGTGGAAACCCGTTTGGAGAAAATCCTACAGGGGACACTTGAGAGTATATGGACGGCTGTATTGATAGAGGATATATACTCAGAAAAAACCTGGAAAGAAGCTTTTGTGAAACTGCTATGTGATAGATATGTATATTCTTCTCACATAGACAAAATTTTCTTTATATTACACAGTTTTAAAACTGCGTCATGGACATATTCGTGAAGGGACATTTGGGAACACATTCAGGCATATGATGTAAAAGGAGATACCATCAGACAAAAACTGGAGAGAAGATTTCTGAGGAACTCCATTGTTGTGTTTGCATTCCACTGAGGGAGTTATACCTCTTTCTTCATAAAGTAGTGTTTGAACAAGGTTCTTCTGCAAGTGAAAAAGTGATATTTTGCAACACATTTAAAACTATCATGAAAAGTGAAATATCCTGAAATAAAACCCAGAAAGAAGCATTCCAAGAAAATGCTCTCTTACATGTGCATTCATTTCAGAGAGTTAAAGTTTACACTACATTGCCCAGTTTGGAAGCTCTGTCTTTTAGCGATTTTTGAGGTGTTATTAAGAGGCGCTCCCGGGCTTGTGGTGAGTAAGGAAACGACTTCCGATGAAAACTGGAGAGAAGCTTTCAGACAGCTGCTTTGTGGTGTATGTATTCATCTCGTAGCATTGCATTATTCTTTGGATTGAGCAGTTTGAAATCACTGTTTCTGTGGAAGCTGAGAAAGAACATTTGGGAACGGTCTTAAGAATATGCTAAAAAAGAAATATCCTCCAATAAAAACCAGTAGGAAATATTCTGTGAATCCTCTCTGGGTCATATCAAGTCCATTCACAGAGTTAAGCTTCTGTTTTCATTGAGCAGTATCCTAACCCTGGTTTTTTTTAGTCTGTGAAGTGATGTGCTGGAGCGCTCTGAGGCTTTCTGTGAAAAGGGAAACATCTTCAGATAGATACCGGAGAGAAGATTTCTGAGGAGCTCTATGGTGACATGTGCATTCCACCACCGGTTTATGTTGGGGTCTGTGTGTTTCCTGAACAAAGGAATGAACACACAAGACAACACAAGACGACACAAACATGGCGGCCACCCCGAACGACATGCTCTGCTTTATTTTATACCGTCCTTTGTGGAATGTTAGCAAGTCGCCAGACACATTGTTGTTTCTCTGATCTTTCCCTGACTTTCTGAATTTCCAAGATGTTTACATATAAACAAGCCCCCAGGGTCTGCTATTTGCAACTGAGGCCAGTCTTGTAGGCTCCTTTGTCCTCCCTGTTTGCAGAGGAGGAATGCCCAGCTTCGTTTGCAAGAGTGGGACTATAATGTTAATGGGGGAATGGCCTGCTCAGTTGTAAAAGCAGATAGTCCTCTACATTTCCCCTTTCCTTATTTACAAGTTTGAATTTCTTTCAAAACTATCATTACATGTTGAGCTTGCTGGGATTCGGTGTTTGTCTTTTGGCACCATCTCCAGCAGACTGTGAAAATGACAAAAGTAAGAACAACAATCAATACATTGCTAGAAATAGAGGTCAGTAAGGTTTTTACAGGGCTCATAAGGTTCAAAGACGTCAAACTTTGTGCAATACCAGTCATCAGATCTGCACCAGTCAGCAATGGTAACTGATTGCGAAATGTTTCAGAAATGTTCTGTGTTAATTCTTGTATTTTTAGGGAATGATTATTATGACCAATTAAAAGTCTTTTTATCTCAGTCCAATTATGTACAGTGCTGTTAAAAGGAACAGGAGTAATACAAAATTGGGTAGTATTCCAATCACATTTCAACAAAGCTCGTGTATTCAACACTGTTAGCTGACCTCCCATCCAAGAAACTGCTAGTTCCAGATTATCCACTCACTCAGTCAAATGAGCATCTATGTCTCATTGCTGCTGCCACAACAAATGTGATTGTTCATGCCACTGTTGCACAAATTCTTCATTTTGTATACTCTGGTGTAGAGCTAGTCCAGCAACAGCAGTGGTGGAAGCAATTGCTACAAGCCCTATCACCGTGGTCACGATGATTCCAACCATCCTCCAACTGCGGTGGACAAGATCTTGCATAGCCTTGTAGATTTGAGTAACCCCAGCAGATTCACTCCAAGTACATGTTAAGTTTATAGGTAGCCAGGTTTCTTTTCTGGCTCTTAGTATATATAAATCGGAATGAGACTCATTCCAATTATTATTCCACCAAGTAGTATTTATACAACTTAAGAATGTACAATTGTTTGTATAGTTAAGTACCCCTGTATTATTATCCCATTTAAAAGTTCCTGTCAACAACAAGTAAGGCTTTCTTACACATGCAATAACATCTCTAGAACTATTTCGATGCAAAGATATATGGAAAGGGTTAGCAATATTAGTAGTAAGATTTAAGGACGTGTTTCCCGTGAAAGTGAACATTGGTTTATCAGCAGATAGCAACTTCCAAATATAACTTTGTATTTGTGAGGTATTAGCCAAATGCGGCATAGGGGGTGATAGACCACCATCATGCCAAATAATAGTTTCAATGGCATCCACAGAAATGCTGTGATTACCTTTATGCCAACGTAGGTTGACATGACTAAATTTAGTTTGAAAATCTCCATGTACACTCCAATCTGTGATAAGGTAATTACGACCTTTTCCTTTTAATCATGACCCACTACCTCTACACCTAGTCCACTCTAATTGGGAAACACCTCCGTTCACATTAGGGATAGGGCATAAATATAATGTAGTTGGTAGAGTTTCATTAAGTACTGCAGTATGATTATACTTAAAACTTTGAGCCACAATAATCATAGTAAAGGCAGAGATATGACTATAGTTATAGCGAACAGCCCAAGCCTCATGAGAAAGATGCAGACAATGTGGACTACTCCCAAGACATAGAGGTAACCCTTCAACCCCAAATTGATACGAACTATTTACTGTGCCAGTGTCTAATTTAGGATCCTGGTTTAAAAAAGGCAATGGCATCCAAGCAGTATCATTAGTAAATACTGGGACTTCTCTGTCTCCCCAGGCCACACCTTCATATAAGGGTGGAAAAGGAATATAAGCCCAGTATGTAAATTCTCCAGCTGTTACCTGACAATTTACTACGGCCAGCATAGCCAGGAATAAAGTCAGTGGGGTTTTGGGCTGCCCAGCTTGTTGAACAACCCCTTCAGCTTTCTGAGTAAGCTTTTTCAGTTGACCCCATGTCGGGGACTCCGCACGCCCAGTCCTGAAGGTGAATGTTCTCTGAGCGCTCAGATTTAGCTCCTGAAATTCCTTGAGGAACTCTTCGGATTGGTTCCTCTTCGCCATGGCACTGTTTCAACCGTCGAGATGGAAAACACTCATCTCTGGCACCTGTAATGACAAGAGCATAGCCTCGGCCCCATTGTGAAACTTTTCCTTTTAAATATTTCCCTTGTAATGAAGGATAATACACCAACAGATTACAGTTTTGCAGCTTTTCTAAAGGCTGTTGAAAATGTTTCACCGCTGCAGACTGCTGTAATTGGCGCCAATGGTTGAGAAAATTTAAAGTAAAAAGGGCTTTCAGAATTTAATGTATTGGAGAATCTCGCCCATTTCCCCCCTTTTTTTGTTTAACTGACTGAGTTTTGAGTGTTCTATTAGTTCTTTCAACTATGGCCTGTCCTTGGGAATTATAAGGAATTTCTGTTGTATGTGTAATATTCCACAGATTTAAGAATTTTTGGAAAACTTTACTGCAATAACCTGGTCCATTGTCAGTTTTAATTTTTTCTGGAACTCCCATTACAGCAAAACAAGATAATAATTTTTTTTTTTTTTTTTTAACACGGGAAGTACTTTCTCCTGTCTGGCATGTTGCCCATATGAAATGTGAATAAGTATCAACTGTTACATGAACATATGATAATTTTCCAAATGAAGGTACATGGGTAACATCCATTTGCCATAATGCATTAGGACACAGACCTCTGGGATTAACTCCTGCCTCTTGAGTGGGCAGGTGTAGTACTTGACACTGGGTACAATGTTGTACAATATTTTTTTTGCCTGTTTCCATGTAACATCAAATTTGTTTTTTAACTCTGCTGCATTTACATGAGTCAGAGCATGAAGTTCTTGTGCTTTTATGAATGCAGAGAATACCAGTAAGTTAGCTTGTTTATTTGCTTTAGTTAAAGGTCCTGGTAAATTAGTGTATGCTCGAATATGAGTAATATAAAATGGGAAATTCCTTTTTCTTACAGTTTGTTGTAACAAATTAAACAGCTGGTTTAACTGATCATCCATGCTATATTTAATTAGAACTGTCTCAACATCCCTTGTAGTCTGTACTACATATGCAGAATCTGATATAATATTAACAGGTTGGTTAAAAACTTTTAACACTGTAGTGACTGTGACCAACTCTGCCCTTTGAGCTGATTGATATTGAGTTTTGATTAGTCGCTCTTTTGGCCCTGTGTAAGCCACTTTTCCATTGCTGGAACCATCAGTAAATACTGTCAGAGTATTTTCTAAAGGTTCATGTCTGGTAATTTTAGGTAAAATCTAAGTAGTCAATTTAAAAAACTGGAAGATTTTTGTTTTTGGGTAATGATTATCAATAATTCCCACAAAATCAGCAAGGCCAATTTGCCATGCACCAGAATTGATAAAGGCTTGTTTAACTTGTTCCTTGGTTAAAGGAACAACTATTTTGTCTGGATCATTTCCACACAATTTTATTATTTGTAATCTTATCTGACCAATTAATGTAGCTATTTGATCTAAGTACAATGTAAAAGTCCTAATTGTACTGTGAGGAAGGAATGACTACTCCACAGGATCAGTATTTTGAACAATGATGCCTGCTGGAGAATGTGTAGTGGCAAAAATCAAAAGTTGGAGTGGGGCTAAAGAATCTATTCTACTTATTTGCGCTGACTGAATTTTTTCTTCCACTAATTTAATTTTTTTTTGTTGCCTTTGGGGTTAATATTCTTTTGCTATTTAAGTCTGGATCTCCTCTTAGGATAGAGAACAAATTTGACATGGCATAAGTAGAAATGCCTAGAGTTGGCCGAATCCAATTAATATTGCCTAGCAATTTCTGAAAGTTATTTAATGTTTTTAATGTATCTTTTTTAATTTTATTTTTTGTGGCTTAATTTTTCTATTTTTTATCTGCATCTCTAAATAATAAGAAGGATCAGAGGTTTGGATCTTATTAGATGCTATTGTTAGTCCTGCGTTGGCAACCTCTGCTTTCAGAAATGTGTAACAGTCAATTAATTTGTCTCTTGTTTCTGCGGCATATAAAATATCATCAATGTAGTGAACGATATACCAATCTGAAAATTTGTCTCTAACTGGTTGAAGGACTTGACCTACGAAAGTTTGACAAATAGTTGGACTACTAAGCATACCTTGAGGAAGAACTTTCCATTCATATCTTTGAGTAGGCTGTCCATTATTATATTTGGGTCACAATCTTGGGATTGTCACAGGATAGTAAAAAAAAAAAAATCTTTAAGATCTATAACCATTAATTTCCAATTTTGTGGGATAAGAGTTGGATTAGGAAGCCCAGGTTGTAAAGTCCTCATAGGTTGAATACAAGCATTTACAGCTCTAAGATCAGTTAATAAATGCCATTTTCCACTTTTCTTTTTAATGACAAGACAAACACAGGGGAATTCCATGTAGAAGTACCTGATTCAATATGCCCCTCGGCCATTTGTTCCTTAACTAAATTCTTTAAAGCCTTAAGTTTTTCTTTAGATAATGGCCACTGTTCCACCCAAACAGGTTTGTGGACAGTGGTAAGAGTTTAAAGGATTGTAGCCCATTTTGAACATCATATTTTTGGCAGCTGAAGAAATATGAGGAATGCTTAAAAAGGCACCAAATTGTTGTAAAAGATTACGGTCCCAAAAGTTAATATCAATGAGACCAATATAAAAGCACACTTTTCCTTGTTGTCCTTTAGGTCCTACACAGCTCAGGGGCTCGACACTTTGGTAGACTATAGAAGCAGTACCTAGGCCGGATACAGTAACTGATACTTGTTTCCTTTTCCAATGATCAGGCCTTTGAGCCAAGCATAAATAGATACATCCGCTCCTGTGTCGACTAATCCCTCAAAAAGTATACCATTAATTTGCAATGAACATAAAGGTTTTTGATCAGAAACTAAAGTTTCCCAGAAAACAGTTTTCCCAGTACTACCAAAACCTTCTCGTTGAGACACATCTCCAGATAAGAAAAGGAAAAAAAAAAAGCAATAAAAGCAATTGTGCAATACGTTCCCCTGCCTCTAGGTGCATAAATCGTGAGACTTCTACTATAATAAGGAATTCATCAGTAAAATCAGGATCAATAATTCCTGGGACCACCATTAATCCTCGCATAGCACTGCTGCTTCGACCTAACAAAAGTCCTACATGTCCCTTTGGTAAAGTACCACACACTCCCGTAGCTAACTGATATATTCCTCCATTAGGAGACAGAGTATAAGGCTGAGTAATAGCTAAGTCAGCAGCAGCGCTTTGCTTAGTTGCTGCATAAAGCTGAGAAACTGGGGTAAGGTGTGATGCTCTTAAGGAGGACTTCAAGTCACTCCTTGATGTTGTAAACCATTGCTTACAGGGTATTGTGGTAGGCTTGCATTGTAATTGTTGGGGCGCCAAGCCTGCGGGCCCCAACTCCTTTTTCCCGGAAGAGGTGACAACAAGTTTCTACCCTTATAAGTTTTAGAATGACATTCATTTGTCCAATGTTGACCTTTCCCACATTGTTTACATATCTCAGAAGATAACCTTTTTTCTTTTGAGGCAGAAGAGCCTAGTTTTTTCCTGCATTCCTTTTTAAAATGACCAGGTTTTCCACAATGATAACATACACCTTGTTTAGAACTGCCTCTTAAAGCCTTAGAAAGTGCCCCAGCAAACAATTGAGCATTATAAATGGCCCCTCCAACACCTGCACAAGCCCTAATGTATTCATCTATATCAGCTCCACTGGCCTTTAGAGGATGCAGTAATTTTTGACACTCAGGATTAGCATTCTGAAAAGCCAGAGTATCCAAAAGAATTTTAGCAGCAGGGCCTGAACCTACAGTCTTTAATACAGCATCTTGAAGACAGGCTACAAAATCTGGATACAGCTCAGTGGCTCCTTGTAAGATCTTTACAAAAGATAAAGAAGTTTTACCTGCTATTTCAACCTTAGTCCACGCTTTTATAAACAAGGCTTTAATCTGAGTGAGAGCAATATCATCTAGGCCTGCCTGAGCATTAAGAGTGGCGTATTGTCCTGAACCCGTAAGCTCCTCTTCAGTAGGTCCTGTGGGATTTTGGGTAGCATTTTTTCTAGCTTGTACTCTTGCTTCCTCCCACCACCAACTTTTTAATTGAAGCCATTGCGAATGATCAAGGACAGCCTGTCCCAAGGTTTCCCAGTCAATAGGAATCATCATATGTTATGAAGAAAAGGAATCGAGAAGGCCAAGAACAAATGGTGACTGAGGTCCATAATTAGAAATTGCAGCTTTCATTTCTTTCAAAAATTTAAATTTTAGGGCTGTAAAAGTCACATTCTGGCCACCATTTGGGAACTGAACATTGGGGCCTAAAGCAGCCCGTGTTATTGGGAATAATTTTAACTCCTCGAAATCATCCTTTTCCTTCGATTCCTTCTTTTCTCCTACAGGAGGAAAAGGCACAGAGAAAACCTGACCTGACATAGGCAAAGAGGTTGGAGGTGGAAGCAAAGGGAAATCTTTTTCAAGGTAACAGGGAAGGCTCGTGGTGGAGAGATAGCAGAAACAGGAGCAGCGGCACCTAGCAATCAATTTTAACAACTTTTGTAACATCTCTAAAATATGCTGCAAATCAGAATTTCCTTCAGATGAAGGAGGCATTAGCTCTTCTTCCAATTCCTTGTCCTCAGCAACCAGGGCGTAAATATGTTTCTCTCTAGGATCATTCCTCTCTAAAGCTTCAGATGCCTTACCTCCTGTGGCAGTATCGCCACGCTCTGAGTCAGTTTCAAATAACTCTAATGCCTGAGTAATGGAACTACACAAATTCCACAAAGTCAGAGGCATCATTTGCCCTCGCTGATGAGCTTGATGCAAGACTTTAACCACTTGTAACCATTCCTTTCGATTTAATTGCACTTTGGTTTGATATTGAAACCAATAACAATTTTGTTCAACATGGGCAAACAATCGCTTCAAAGTCTTATGTTCCTTAATTAACTTCTACTCCTATAGACATCAACTGTCCCTGGAGTAACCGCAAATATTCCAAGGCCAGAGAGGTGGAATTCCCCACAATTTTCCCGTGGGTCCCCCTTCTTATTTACTTACCTGCCCGCGGTCTTCCCACACCTGCCCGGGGTGCTCCCCCTCTGGTTCCTTGCTCTTGTGGAGCCACGGATCCTGCTCGCTGCACCAGATATTGGGGTCTGCGTGTTTCCTGAACAAAGGAATGAACACACAAGACAACACAAGACGACACAAAAGTGGCAGCCACCCCGAACGACACGCTCTGCTTTATTTTATACCGTCCTTTGTGGAATGTTAGCAAGTCGCCAGACACATTGCTCTTTCTCTGATCTTTCCCTGACTTTCTGAATTTCCAAGATGTTTACATATAAACAAGCCCCCAGGGTCTGCTATTTGCAACTGAGGCCAGTCTTGTAGGCTCCTTTGTCCTCCCGGTTTGCAGAGGAGGAATACCCAGCTTCGTTTGCAAGAGCGGGACTATAATGTTAATGGGGGAATGGCCTGCTCAGTTGTAAAAGCAGATAGTCCTCTGCAGGTTTATACTTTTTTTTCTCCTAGAAGATTGGATAATCCCGTTTGGAGAGAAACCTACAAGGGGACATTGAGGAATATAGGTGTCTTGTTTTTCTAAGACCACCAGAGCGAGCAAAAGAACCAGCAAGTAGGCAAAGGTCAGGTGCAAAACTGCAAGTTTATTTTAGTAACCCAAGGTGTGGAGAAGAAGTCTGTCAGCCTCCGGCAAAGAAGGCCCGCAGAGTTCCCCTCCCCCAAGCTCTCGGACGGAGTTCCGACAGTTCCGACAGCAATGAGAAACTGGGAAGTCCGCATGGCTTAATGGCGGAGAGCGGCTTTTCTAGGAGTGGGAGGGCAATAGGTGGGGCATGGGCGTGTCAGGGGCATTCCGCAGGTGCGACCAGGTAAATCTTGGTCTCTTCAGATTGACGTCACCTGGCGCATGCCCAGTTGGTCTGCACCCTCCCTGGGCGCCGGCTGCATTTTCGCACGCGCGGGAAAAGTTGGGAGGGGGGGATGAAGAACCCGGATGTGCACCATCTTGCCTCCGTTCGTCCAAACAGTCCAACCTTTTATTGATAATAGTGATAAAGGGGCGCCGTGGTCTGTCTGGCTACTTCCTGCTGTTAAGGGGCGTTGTTAAAGTCGGAGCCTATGGTTGGTATTTGGACGCACGGATGAAAAATAAAATAAGGCACAGTATTAGTATAGGAATAAGAAATGGAAGCGTTTGTTGGAATATGGGCAAAACCCAGAAGGAAGGTCCCAGCAAGGTTGAGGTATTAAGGTTCTGTATTTCAGCTTGTATTTTATTGAGGGTTTGAATGTTAGTATCTGCTAGGCTTGACTCGCTAACATAATAGCAGCACTCTTCTCCAGGGAAGAGACAAGAGCCTCCTTTTTCAGCTGTAAGCAAGTCCAGAGCTCGCCTATTTTGGGCAGCTACTTGGGCTATTGAGGTAGTTTGGCGCTGCAGGGAGGCCAGTCCTCCAGCTGATTCCAATAACTAGAGGGAGGAAAACAGCCCGTTTTTGACGAAAGTGGCGTAGTAGCATAGAAAGTTGTTGGAAAAGCTCTGCTACCTCTGCCTGGCTGTATAAAGTTAGACTGGGGACCAAGGACACGGGGACATAGAGGGATCAGTTAAAGGCTGTATGGTTAAGAGTTTTAGAGAGCGACCAGTTGTGTTGAGGGCCATGAGCAGGGGGGCTGCCACTAGGTGGGGGCCTTCTAAAGCCTCACAGAGGAAGCGGTGGGAAAGATTGGTTATATTCACAGTGAAGGTTAAGTTTGGCCTTTGGCGGATAAGTGTGAGCCATGAGAAGGGGCCTCTATTGTGCGGAGAGAAGTTTGACAGCCTTAAGGAAGACAACTGGCAGAACTATGTACTACTGAGTGTGTTCGGCTGTCTTGTGGCCAAGTTTCAGTGATTAAAAAAATAACTGCCATACAGTAGGCGGACTAGCAAAGGTCTGAGTGTATGAGTGAGACAGCAATATAAATGTAAACTGAGACTACATTTTCAGTGTAGTTGCAGTGTCCCTTGTCACTGAAGATGTTCGATGAAAGTTAGAAGACGGGAGAACCACTGCTCTGGTCTATTGTCTGGAGGTAGATATGGATCTGGGGCTATGTATTGAAAGTCTGATAGGTTTATGTAGAGGATGTTGAGAAAGCAAGCTAGGTGCCAGGGGTCGGGGAGCATGAGATAGTCAAGGAAGCTTTGTAAATTTGAGGCGAGTGGGGGAAAGTTGAACTGATGTCCACTGATTATTCTCGGTGGGGGCCATTTTTAGCTGGGAAATATGAATCCAATGCGTGTGTCCTAGGAGTTTTGCTGCTGTATGTGTAGACAGGAGGACAATGTATGGACCTTTCCACCTGGGCTGTAAGTCTTTGGCTTGGATATCTTTTATGTATACTTGGTCTTCGGGACTGAGGGAGAGATGTGGGTTGTAGGCGTCTGTTGGAGGAGGGTGTGCTAACTCAGCGTGCTGTCTTAGGAGTTGTCTGAGAAGAGTGAGATATGGGAGGTAGTTCGCCAAAGGGGCTGGCAGGGAAGGTATTTGCTGGAGGGTTAGGGGCCGTCCGTAGACTAATTCGAATGGACTGAGGCCTGTTGGGCTTCGAGGTGCTGCCCGCAGCCGGGTCAGGGCTAAGGGAAGGAGGGTTACCCACGACTGCTGGGTTTCGATTGAGAGTTTGGTGAGCTGTTGTTTGATGAGTCCGTTAGCCTTTTCTACCTTACCAGAAGACTGAGGCCTATAAGGGATGTGGAGTTTCCAGGTGATGTGTAGGAGGGCTGCCACCTGTTGGACTACCTTACAGATGAATGCTGAATGCTGGACCATTGTCGGATTCAAGAGTGACCGGGAGGCCAAACCTAGGAATAATATGTTCAGTGAGTATAGAGGCAACAATGTTAGAGGTTTCTCCTGTGGTAGGATAGGCCTCTATCCACCCTGAAAAAGTGTCCACAAGGGTTAAGAGGTATTTGAATTTTTTTATGTTTTGGCATATGTGTGAAATCAATTTGCCAATCTTCACCTGGTTGGTGTCCTCTGAGTTGGTGGCTGGGATGGGGATTACGCAATGCGCCTTGAGGATTTGCCTTAGACAGGTAGAGCACTGCTGGTTGATTGTCAGTAAGTGTTTTTGTAGTGTTGGACAGTGGAGGAGGGGATTTAGAAAATTGTATAAGGCTTTGGGTCCTATATGTAAAGAGTTATGTATGTCTGTTAGAATGGTATGGAGTTGTGTTTCAGGAATAACCAGTTTGTTATCAATATATATCCAGTCACCTGTAGTTAGTTTGGCTGTTGGATTTTGTAATAGCTTAGCCTTTTCTTCCTGAGTGTAGTTAGGGGCATATTGGGGGGAGAGAAAACAGACAGAAGGAGGCTTAGGGGTGGAAAATCTGGTGGCTGACTTGGCAGTGACGTCAGCGAAATTGTTGCCAGCTGCTACCGGGTCAGATGAAGTTTGGTGCCCTTTACAATGTATAATGGCTACCTTGGAAGGTGCCGACAGTGCATCTAGTAGTTTGAGTATTTGTTTTTTGTTAATAATAGGGGTACCGCCGGTGGTTAAAAACCCTCTCTCTCTCCAGATGACTGAATGGGTGTGTGTGATTAGAAAAGCATATTTAGAATCTGTGTATTTGTTTACTGTTTTTCCTTTTGATAGTAGGAGTGCCTTGGTCAGTGCAGTGAGTTCTGCCTGCTGTGATGTGGTCCCTTGTGGTAGGGGTTTTGCCTTTAAAACTGCGGAGGAGGTAACTACTGCATATCCTGCCTGCCAGTTTCCTTGGGGGTTGATAAAGGAGCTGCCATCCACAAATAGGGTTAGTTGTGCATTCTGAAGGGGCTGGTCATGCAAGTGTAGGTGGCTGGGGGGTTGAGCCTCCAGGACCTCAGGACAAGAATGTTTAGTATGGGGTGGTTTAAGAGAGTCTGGCAGTAAAGTGGCTGGATTTAGAGAGGAGCAAACTTCTAAAGTAACAGTGGGGTCTTCTATGAATAAGAGATGGAAAAGTTGGAGCCGGGATGGAGTTAAGTGGCTAATACTTTTATGAGAGATGAGATCCTGAAGACGGTGTGTGGAGAGGACTGTTAGATTACTGCCTCTAATGAGCTTTTTTACTTCCTGGGTCAGGCAGGCTGCCGCTGCTAATGCACGCAGACAGGGTTGCCAGCCTTGTACAGTTGGGTCTAGCTGTTTGGATAGATAGGCCACAGGACGGTGGGTGTTACCAACAGGCTGGGCTAAGAGACCAACTGCCACTTTCTGCCTTTCATCTGTAAAGAGTTGGAAGGGACGCTGGAAATCAGGCAGTGAGAGAGTGGGTTGTGAGAGAAGGCAAGCTTTTAAGCAGGTGAAATGAGTCGAGATTAATTTGGGGTTGGACAAAGGCCCATGTGGGGTTTCTTTAACTGCGGCGTATAAAGGTTTGGCTAGGATTCCAAAATTGGGGATCCAATGTCTGAAGAAACCTATTAGACCTAGGAAAGATTGAATTTCTTTTGCATCTTGAGGGGGAAGAAGGTTACGTATTAGGACCATGCGGTCGGTAGTTAGTGACCGGGTTGTTGGGGTGATTTCAATTCCCAAGTATATGACGGTTTGGCAAGAAATTTGGGCCTTGTGTTTAGATACTCTATAACCTAATGAGCCTAAATGGTTGAGGAGAGTTGCAGTGTCTAGAAGAGAGTCTTGTTTGGTAGGGCTACAGATTAGGAGATCATCTACATACTGCAGAATTTTGCTATTAGTGAGAGGGCAGGAGGCAAGGTCTTTCGCTAAGGCCTGACCAAAGAAATAGGGGCTGTCCCGGAACCCTTGTGGGAGGACTGTCCACGTCAGTTGAGTGGAGGTATGTGTGTCTGGGTCCTCCCATGTGAAGGCAAACAGGAACTGGCTGTCTGTGTGTAGGGGTATGGTAAAGAAGGCATCCTTAAGGTCTAGCACAGTAAAATAAGTAGAATTGGTAGGGATATGGGACAGAAGGGTGTAAGAGTTGGGAACTACAGGGTGCGTGGGACAGGTGGCTTCATTGACTAGCCGAAGATCCTGTACTAACCTATACGTTCCATCTGCCTTTTTAACTGGAAGTATTGGAGTGTTACAAGGGGAATGTGTGCGGACAAGGATATGTTGGCTAAGTAGTCGCGTGATAATTGGCTTTAAACCTTGTAGATGTGTCGGAGAGAGAGAGAATTGGGGGCGGTTTGGGAAACGAGTAGGATCTTTGAGCTTGACAAGAACTGGTGGGTGGTGGGCAGCTATGACCGGGGTGGAAGTGTCCCACACTTGAGGGTGTACAAAAATAGGGAAGATGGGGGGTGGGGGCGACATAGGAGGAGCATGTGCGCCTGCACAAAGCATGAGCAACAGGTCATGAGAGGGTTGAAGGGGAGTGGATGGGTTGGTGGGGATGTGTATGGAGGCCTTTAAGGTGCTCAGGATGTCTCGGCCTAGTAAGGGGGTAGGGCATGAGGGTATAATGAGGAACGGGTGCGCAAAATAGTTGTTGGCCAGGCAGCAATTAAGGAGTGGAGTTTTTCATGGAGTGGATGGCTTTCCGTCTACCCCTACTACAGAGATATTGGATGGAAGGCTAGGTCCAGAGAAGGACGGCAAAACAGAATAGGTAGCCCCACTATCTATTAAAAAATTAATTGTCTTACCCGCTACCAGGAGAGTTACCCGTGGCTCGGCGAGGGTGATGGGGGTCCCCGAGTCTCGGCACCTTCAGTTGTCATCGTCATCCAGATGTAGGAGCTGGAAGGAGCTCCCAGGATCCTGGGAAAGGGGGTCACGTAGAGGCGCGGCACCTGTTCTTAGGGTGGGGCAATCCAACTTCCAGTGTCCTTTCTGCTGGCAAGCAGAGCACGGGGTTGCTGGTGGATGAGGGTTAGGACTTTCACTGGCACAATGTCCTGATGCCTTGCACTTATAGCAAGGCTGCATTGGGACTCGGGGACCCTGCGGACACCTGTTGGCATAGTGTCCCGCCTTGCCACACTTATAGCAGGCTCCTTTCATGGCCTTGGAGTCTGTGGGGTATGTGCTCTCTGGTCTGGGGTTACGACTGGGCTGTAAAGCCGCTGCTAGGAGCTGGACCTTCTGTTTAAGGCGTGCCTTTCGCACCGCCTCAGCCGTCTCCTCTCTGGAGTTATAGACCTTAAAGGCTAATTTAACTAGGTCTTGTATTGGTGCCTGAGGACCATCCTCTACCTTTTGAAGTTTTTTACGAATGTCAGGAGCTGATTGAGAAATGAAATAAGACGCCAAAATGGTGGCCCCTGTGGGGGAGGCCGGATCTAACTGGGTATACTGGGTTAGAACCTCAGTCAGCCTATTTAAGAATGCGGCTGGATTTTCTTCTGGATTTTGAATAATTTCTTTTAATTTGTTAAAATTTACAGTTTTGTTTGAGGCTGCTTGCATACCAGCCAACAAACACTGGACCATTAGGTCTCGCCTATGGCGCCCAGGCTGGTTTGCTTGGTAGTTCCAGTCTGGGTCTGCCGAGGGGACTGCTTGCTCCCCTAGTGGGATGGCAGCGTCAGTTAAATGTAGTTGATTGGCATGCTGCCTGGCGGCCGGTAGGATGCGCTCTTGCTCCTCCGGGTTTAGGGTGGAGGTTAGGATAACCTGGAGGTCATGCCAAGTTAAGTCATAGGCCTGACAAAGGTATCTAAATTCCTTTATGTAGATGGTGGGATTAGCTGAGAAATCACTTAAACGCTTCTCAATTTTGGAAAGATCAGCCAATGAAAAAGGGACATGTACTCTGACTACCCCCTCCGTCCCAGCCACCTCTCGCAAAGGTGCTAACACTGTAGGAGGGTGTGGGGCAGGAGTGGGGACATCAGCAGGGCACTTAGAGCGGGTGTGAGTGGAGACAGGAGACTCAAGACAGCCAGTTGGGGGCCCCGAAGGAGGCATGGGACTGAGTGGATTACTAGCAGGTAAGGAAGAGGAAGGAGGATTCCGGACGGAGGGAGGAGGAGGAGGAGTATAGGGCGGAAGTGAGGGAAAACCTAGATCCTCCGGCTGAACAGAAAGAAATGAAGACTCCTCTTTTTCGTGTTCCTGTGAGCCGGCGTCCTTGGCTAGCATAACTTGGGCCGAAGAGCACCGGCTATACAGGTCGGGACGAGAGCGTAAGGCCCAAAAGCCTTGTATGTAAGTAATTTCAGACCACTTGCCTAGCCGCTGGCAGAAATTGCTGAGGTCGGTCAGAACATTGCGGTCTAGGGTGCCCTCTGGTGGCCACTGAGACTGATTGTCTAGTTTGTATCGTGGCCACGCCACAGTGGAAAGGAAAATTAACCGCTTCCTCCTAAGGTCTTGTTCAAGCTGTAAGGTTTTTAAATTGGCTAGGAGGCACCCTAAGGGGGTGCTCTTTGGAAATTTGGACTGGGGGTTTCCCATTTGTTTCCTCTTTACCGACACACAATGGACACAATGGAAATGGAAGTGGATCTCTGCCTGGCTTCAAAGCGTCCTTTGGAACCAGCAGAGACAGACTGGAGGCTCATGAAGCCAAAGTGGAGAGTACCTTCAGGCAGACGTCTCCATCCTGCAAGGGTCTCCGAAGCCACATGGTGGCTTCCAAGCCACTTGGTGGCTCAAAATGGACCTCGGACCTGTGCAGGATTTTGGCCGAGGGTGGTAAAGAGGAGACAAGGGCACTTACCCCAGAGAGGCCGTGAGAGTGAGCGAAGCAGGTCTCAGGTCCTGGTCCGTCCGCGGCGTGGAACGAGGAGGAGGAGGCTCCCCGGACCCTGGGGGCCCTGAGGAGGAGTCTCCTCCCAGGTTCGGCACCACCTGTCTTGTTTTCCTAAGACCACCAGAGCGAGCAAAAGAACCAGCAAGTAGGCAAAGGTCAGGCGCAAAACTGCAAGTTTATTTTAGTAACCCAAGGTGTGGAGAAGAAGTCTGTCGGCCTCCGGCAAAGAAGGCCGGCAGAGTTCCCCTCCCCCAAGCTCTCGGACGGAGTTCCGACAGTTCCGACAGCAATGAGAAACTGGGAAGTCTGCGTGGCTTAATGGCGGAGAGCGGCTTTTCTAGGAGTGGGAGGGCAATAGGTGGGGCATGGGCGTGTCAGGGGCGTTCCGCAGGTGCGACCAGGTAAATCTTGGTCTCTTCAGATTGACGTCACCTGGCGCATGCCCAGTTGGTCTGCACCCTCCCTGGGCGCCGGCTGCATTTTCGCGCGCGTGGGAAAAGTTGGGAGGGGGGGATGAAGAACCCGGATGTGCACCATCTTGCCTCCGTTCGTCCAAACAATAGGGACTGCTATGGTGAAAAAGGAAATATCATCAGACAAAAACTGGAAAGAAGATTTTTGTGAAACTGCATTGTGGTAGATATGTCCATTCTCCTCCCTTAGATAAAACTTTTTTCTATTATGCAGTTTTGATACTCCGTAATGGACGGAAACGTGAAGGGACATTAGGGAGCACATTCAGGCCTGTGGTGAAATAGGAAATATCTTCACATAAAAACTGAACAGAAGCGTTCTGAGAAACTGCATTGTGATGTGTGCATTCCACTCAGAGAATTATACCTCTTTTCTCATAAGGCACTTTTTGAACACTGTTCCTGTAAAACTGAAAAACGGATATTTAGCAGACAATTGAAGACTTTGGCAAAATGTGAAATATCTTGAATTAAAACCAGGAATGAAGCGTTCAAAGAAACTCCTCTCCGATGTGTGCATTCGTTTCAGAAATGTAAAGCTTACACTACGTTGCTCAGTTTGGAAGCTCTGTCTCTGAGGAATTTCAGAAGGGATATTAAGTGGTTCCCTGGGCTTGCCGTGAGAAAGGAAATGTCTTCTGATGAAAACTGCACACAAGTTTTCACAGCTAATGCTTTGTAATGTGTGTAATCATCTCATAGAGTTAAATTATTGTTTGAATTGAGCAGTTTGATAGCTCTCTTTCTGTGGAAGGTGAGCAAGGACATTTGGGAACACTCTCAAGAATATGTGAAAAAGAAACATCCTCCAATAAAAAAGAGAAGGAAACACACTGTGATACTGCTCTAGGTCACGTGAATTCCACTCGCACAGTTAAGCTTCTGTTTTCATTGAGCAGTATTCTAACACTGTTTTAGGTGAGTTTCCCAAGGTATACTTGGGAGTGCTTTGCGGCTTACAGTGAAAATGACAATATCTTCAGACATATACTGGAGAGAAGAGATCTGAGGAGCTGCTTTGTGACGTGTGAATTCCACTCATAGAGTTATAGTTTTCTTCTCATAGAGTATTGCGGAATGCTGTTTAGAGAAAACGCTACAGGGGACATTCGAGAGTATATTGATGGCTATGGAGAAAAAGGAAATATACTCAGAAAAAAACTAGAAAGAAGTTTTCTGTGAAACTACTACATGATAGATATGTCTATTCATCTCACATAGAGAAAATTTTCTGTATATTACGCAGTTTTGAAACTACATCATGAAGAGATTCTCGAAGGGACATTTGGGAGCACATTCAGGCATATGGTGTAAAAGAAGATATCATCAGACAAAAACTGAGGAGAGCTTTCTGAGAAGCAGCTTTGTGGTGTATGCATTCCACTGAGGGAGTTATACCTCTTTCATCAAAAGGCAGTGTTTGAACAAGGTTCTTCTGAAAGTGAAAAAGTGACACTTTGCAGCACATTGAAAAGTGAAATATACTGAAATAAAACCCAGAAAGAAGTGTTCCAAGAAAATTCGCTCCAACGTGTGCATTCATTTCAGAGAGTTAAAGTTTACACTACATTTCCCAGTTTGGAAAAATCTGTCTTTGAGGAATCTTTGAGGTGTTATTAAGAGGCGCCCCTGGGCTTTTGGTAAGGAAACGACTTCCGATGGAAACTGGAGAGAAGCTTGCCGAGCAACTGTTTTGTGATATGTGCATTCATCTCTAATAGTTTCATCATTCTTTGGGTTGAACAGTCTGAAATCACTGTTTCTGTGGAAACTGAGAAAGAACATTTGGGAACGCTCTTAAGAATATGCTGAAAAAAAAAAATATCCTCTGATAGAAACCAGAAGGAAACTTTCTGTGAAACCACTTTATGTCATATCAAGTCCACACACACAGTTAATCTTCCGTTTTCATTGAGCAGTATCATAACACTGTTTTACGTGAGTTAGCTGAGGGATAATCGGGAGCGCTTTGAGACTAATGGTGAAAATGGAAATATCTTTAGATATATACTCCAGAGGAGATTGATATAGAAATGCTTTGTGAAGTAAGCATTTGAGATACAGAGTTGAACTTTTCTTCTCATAGAGGTTAATGGAATCCCATTGAGAGAAATAGCTACTGGGGACATTCTGGAGTATATTTACTGAAATGGTGGAAAAGGAAATATCCTCAAACAAAAACTGGAAAGAAACTTTCTGTGAAACTGCTTTGTGACCGATATGTCTATTCATCTCACATAGATGAAACTGTCTTTCTATTACACAGTTTTGAAACTGCATCAAGAACGGATTCCTGAAGGGACATTCGACAGCACATACAGGCTGGTGTGGAAATAGGAGTTATATTCAGAAAACAATTGGAGAGAAACTTTCTGAGAAACTGCTTTGTGATATCTGCATTCCACTCAGGGTGTTATACCTCTTTTCTCGCAAGTCGGTGTTTGAACACTGTTCCTGTAAAAGTGAAAAGAGATATTTTGCAGTGTATTGAAGGCTATGGCAAAAATCGAAATATCTGGACATAAAACCCAGAAAAAAGCGTTTCAAGAAACTGCTCTCTGATGTGTACATTCATTTCAGAGTGTTAAAGCTCACACTAAGTAACCCAGTTTGGAAACTCTATCTTTGAGGAAATTGTGAAGTGATATTAAGTGATACCCGGAGGCTTGTGGTGAGAAAGGAAACGTCTTCCGATGAAAACTTGATAGAAACATTCAGAGCAATTCCTTTGTGATGTGTGTATTCTCTTCATAGAGTTAGATCATTCTTTGGATTGATCAGTTATAAATCGCTGTTTCTGTGATACCTGAGAAGGGATATTTGGGAACACTCTTAATAATATGCTGAAAAAGAAACACCACCCGACAATCGACAGAAGGAAACTGCCTGTGAAACTTCTCTAGGTCGCTTGATTTCCCCTCGAACAGTTAAGCTTCTGTTTTCATTCAGCAGTACTCTAACAATGTTTTAGGTTAATCAGCTAAGGAATAATCAGGAGCTATTTGAGGCTTCCAGTGAAAACGGAAATATCTTTAGATAGATACTGGAGGAAGATTTCTGAGGAGCAGCCTTGTGACGTGTGCATTCCACTCACAGGGATATACTTTTCTTCTCATAGAGGAATGGGAAATCCCGTTTGGAGAAAAAGCGACCAGGGGATATTCGAGAGTTTATGAAAGGCTATGGTGAAGAAGGAACTATCCTCAGACAAAACCTGGAAGGAAGCTTTCTGTGAAACTGCCTTGTAATAGATATGTCTGTTCATTTCACATGGATAAAACTTTCCTTCTATTAAGCAGTTTTGAAACTGCATCATGGACGAATTCGCGAAGTCATGTTCGGCAGGACATTCAGTCGTATGGTGAAAAGTGAGTTATCTTCACGTAAAAACTGGAGAGAAGCTGTCTGAGAAAGTGCTTTCAGATGTGTGCATTCCACTCAGGGATTTATACCTCTTTTCCCATAAGGCAGTGTTTGAACACTGTTCCTGTAAAAGTGAAAAAGTGACATTTTGCAGCACATTGCAGACTATGGCAAAAAGTCAAATATCCTGAAATAAGACCCAGAAAGAAGGAATCCAGGAAACTGCACTCCGACGTGTGCATTCATTTCAGACAGTTAAAGTTTACACTACGTTGCCCCGTTTGGAAACTCTGTCTTTGAAGAATCTGTGAAGGGATATTAAGTGACATCTGGAGGTTTGTGGTGAGAAAGGAAACGCCTTCCATTGAAAACTGGACAGAAAATTTCGGAATAACTGCTTTGTAATGTGTGTATGCATCTCAACAAATTAAATCATTCTTTGGATAGAGCAGTTTGAAGTCACTGATTCTGTGGAACATGAGAAAGGACATTTGGGAACGCTTCAAAGAATATGTTGTAAAACAAATACCTTCCAATAAAAAACAGAAGAAAACTTTCTGTGAAACTGCTCTTCGTCACGTGAAGTCCACTTAAGATTCGGGTTTCATTGAGCAGTATTCTAAAACAGTTTTTCCTTAGTCTGTGAAGTGATATGCTGGAACCTTCTGAGGCTTTCAGTGAAAAAGTATACATCTTCAGATACATACCAGAGAGAAGATTTCCGACGAGCTGCTTTGTGACATGTGCATTCCACTCACAGGGTTATCCTTTTTTTCTCCTAGAAGATTGGAAAATCCCATTTGGAGAAAAAGCTACAAGGGCACATTCGGGAATACAAGGACGGCTATGGTGAAAAAGGAAATATCATCAGACAAATAGTGGAAAGAAGCTTTCTGTGAAACTGCGTAGTGGTAGATATGTCTATTCACCTCACATAGATAAAACCTTCTTCTATTATGCCGTTTTGAAACCATAAAATGGATGGAAATGCGAAGGGACATTAGGGAGCACATTCAGGCCTGTGTGGAAATAGGAGATATCTTCACATAAAAACTGGAGAGAAGCTTTCTGAGAAACTGCTTTGTGATGTGTGCATTCCACTCAGGGAATTATACCTCTTTTCTCATAAGGCACTTTTTGAACACTGTTGCTGTAAAACTGAAAAAGGGATATTTTGCAGCCAGTAGAAGACTTTGGCGAAATGTGAAATATCCGGAATTAAAGAAGGAAAGAAGCGATCTAAGAAATTCCCTTGTGATGTGTGCATTCATTTCAGAGAGTTAAAGCTTACACTATGTTCCCTAATTTGAAAGCTCTGTCTTTGAGGAATATGTGAAGGGATATTAAGTGTTTCCCCTGGGCTTGTGGTGAGAAAGAAACTGTGTTCCAATGAAAACTTCAGGGTAGCTTTCAGAGCAACGGCTTTGTGATGTGTGTAATCATCTCATAGAGTTAAATCACTCTTTGGATTGTACAGTTTGATGTCTCTGTTTCTGTGGAACCTGAGCAAGGACATTTGGAACGCTCTCAAGAATATGTGGAACAGAAATACCCTCCAATAAAAAAGAGAAGTGATACGGCTCTAGGTCACGTGAATTCCACTCACACAGTTAAGCTTTTGTATTCATAGTGCAGTATTCTAACACTTTTTAGGTGGGTCAGCTAAGCGATACTCGGGAGCACTTTAAGGCTTACGGTAAAAACGAAAATGTCTCCAGACGGAAACTGGAGAGAAGACATCTGAGGAGATGCTTTGTGACGTGTGAATTCCACTCATAGAATTATAGTTTTCTTTTCATAAAGTATTGCCAAATCTCAGTTGGAGGAAATGCTATCAAAGAACATTCAAGAGTACACTGATGGATATGGTGAAAAAGGAAATACACTCAGAAAAAAACTGGAAAGAAGCTTTCTGTGAAACTCCTATGTGATAGATATGTCTATTCATCTCTCATAGAGAAAATTTTCTTTATATTAGGCAGTTTAAAACTGCATCATGGACACATTCTGAAGGGACTTTGAGGACATAACTCTTTTATCACAAGGTAGTGTTTTAACACTATTTCTGTAAATGTTAAAAAGAGATATTTTGCAGCGTATTAAAGACTGTGTCAAAAATTGAAATATCCCGAGATAAAACTCAGGAAAAAGCATTTCAAGAAACTGCTCTCTGACGTGTACATTCATTTCAGAGTGTTAAAGCTTACACTAATCGCCCAGTTTGGAAACTCTGTCTTTGAGAAAATTGTGAAGGGACATTAGTGACACATGGAGGCTTGTGGTAAGAAAGGAAATACCTTCCGATGAAAACTAGACAGTATCTTTCAGAGTAACTGCTTTGTAATGTAGTCATGCATCTCATAAAATTAAATCAAATTTGGATTGAGCAGTTTAAAATCACTGTTTGTGAGAAACCTGAGAAAGGACATTTGGGAACACTCTTAAGAATATGCTGAAAAAGAAACACCCTCCAATAAAAAACAGAAGAAAACTTTCTGTGAAACTGCTCTTTGTCATGTGAAGTCCACTTGCACAGTTAAGCCTCGGTTTTCATTGAGCAGTATTCTAACACTTTTTTAGGTGAGTCAGCTAAGGGATACTCGGGAGCACTCTGAGGCTTTCGGTGAAAAAGGACACATCTTCAGATGCATACAGGAGAGAAGATTTCCGAGGAGCTGCTTTGTGACATGTGCATTCCTCTCACAGGGTTATACTTCTTTTCTTCTGGAAGATTGGGGAATCACGTTTGGAGAAAAAGCTACAAGTGGACATTCAAGAGTACATGCACTGCTATGGTGAAAAAAATATACTCAGAAAAAAACTGGAAAGAAGTTTTCTGTGAAACTGCTATGTGATAGGCATATCTATTTGTCTCACATAGAGAAAATTTTCTTTATATTACGCAGTTTTGAAACTGTGTATTGGTCGGAAACGTGAAGGGATATTAGGGAGCACATTCAGGCAAAAGGTGTAAAAGGAGATATCGTCAGACAAAACTGAAGAGAAGCTTCCTGAGAAACTGACTGGTGGTGTGTGCATTCCACTGAGGGAGTTATACCTCTCTCATCATAAGGCAGTGTTTGAACAAAGTTCTTCTGAAAGTGAAAAGGTGATATTTTGCACTGCGTTTAAAACTGTCATGAAAAGTGAAATATCCTGAAATAAAACCCAGGAAAAAGCATTCCAAGAAAACACTCTCTAACGTGTACATTCATTTCAGGGAGATAAAGTTTACACTACATTGCCCAGTTTGGAAGCTCTGTCTTTGAGGAATCTTTGAGGCATTATTAAGAGGCATGCTGGGCTTGTGGTGAGTAAGGAAACGACTTCCAATGAAAACTTGAGAGAAGCTTTCAAAGCAGCTGTTTCTGATGTGTGTATTCATCTCATAGAGTTACATCATTCTTTGGATTGAGCAGTTTGAAATCAATGTTTCTGTGGAAACTGAGAAAGAACATTTGGGAAAGCTCTTAAGAATATGCTGAAAAACAAATATCCCCCAATAAAAACCAGTAGGAAACATTCTGTGAAACCACTCCAGGTCATATCAAGTCCACTCGAACAGTTAAGCTTCCGTTTTCATTGATCAGTATCCTAACACTGTTTTACCTGAGTCAGCTAAAAGGCAATCAGGAGCGCTTTGAGGCTAACGGTGAAAACAGAAATATCTTCAGATAGATACTCGGGAGGAGATTGATGAGGAAATGCTTTGTGACGTAAGAATTTCCAACACAGAGTTCAACTTTTCTTCTCATAGGGGTTTATGGAATCACGCTGGGAGAAATAGCTACCGGGAAATTCAGGAGTATATTTACTGCTATGGTGGAAAAGGAAATACCCTCAGACAAAAACTGGAAAGAAACTTTCTGTGAAACTGCTTTATGAGAGATATGTCTATTCATCTCACATAGACGAAACTGTCTTTCTATTACGCCGTTTTGAAACTGCATCATGGACAGATTTGCGAAGGGTCATTCGGGAGCACATACAGGCTGGTGGGTAAATAGGAGATATTTTCAGATAAAAATTGGAGAGAAACTTTCTGAGAAACTGCTTTGTGATATCTGCATTCTAATCAGGGATTAGACTTTTCTCACAAGTCACTGTTTGAACACTGTTCTTGTAAAAGTGAAAAAGAGATATTTTGCAGCATTTTGAAGACTACAGCGAAAACTGAAATAGTCGGAAAAAAAACACTGAAAATAGCATTCCAAGATACTGCTGTCTGATTTGTACATTCATTTCAGAATCTTAAAGCTGAAACTAAGTCGCCCAGTTTGTAAACTATGTCTTTGAGGAAATTGTGAAGGGATACTAAGTGACACCCCGAAGTTTGTGGTGAAAAAGGAAACGTCTTCCAATGAAAACTGGAGAGAAACTATCGGAGCAACTACTTTGTTATGTATATATTCATCTCATAGAGTTAAGTCGTTCACTGGATTGAGCAGGTTTGAATCGCTGATTCTGTGATACCTGAGACAAGACATTTGGGAACGCTCTTAATAATTTGCTGGAAGAGAAATACCAACTGATAAAGGCCAGAAGGAAACTCTCTGTGAAACTTCTCTAGGTCCCTTGAATTCCACTCGCACAGTTAAGCTTCTGTTTTCGTTGAGCATTATTTTAGCAATGTTTTAGGTTAATCGGTTAAGGAATACTCGGGAGCGATTTGAGGTTTCTGGTGAAAACAGAAATATCCTTAGATAGATACTGAAGGAAGATTTCCGAGGAGCAGCCTTGTGACATGCGCATTCTACTCAGAGAGATATACTCTTCTTCTCAAACAGGAATGTTAAATCGCATTGGGAGGATAAGCGACCAGGGGACATTCGGGAGTATATGAAAGTCTATGGTGAAAAAGAAACTATCCTCAGACAAAATCTGGAAAGAAGCTTTCTGTGAAACTGCTTGGTGATAGATATGTCTATTCATTTCACATGGATAAAACTTTCTTTCTATTACGCAGTTTTGAAGTCTGCCATGGACGAGTTAGTGAAGGGATGTTCGGCAGGACATTCAGGCATACGGTGACAAGGGAGTTATCCTCAGATAAAAAGTGGATAGTAGCTGTCTGAGAAACTGTTTTGAGATGTGTGCATTGCACTCAGGGATTTATAACTCTTTTCTCAAAAGGCAGAGTTTGAACACTGTTCCTGTAAACAGAAAAAGTGACATTTTGCAATGCATTGAAGACTAGGCCGAAAAGTGAAATATACTGAAATAAAACCCAGAAAGAAGGATTCCAAGAAATTGCACTCTGGCGTGTGCACTCATTTCAGAGATTTAAGTTTACATTATGCTGCCCCGTTTGGAAAGTCTGTCTTTGAAGAATCTGTGAAAGGATGTTAAGTGGCGCCCGGAGGCTGGTGGTGAGAAAGAAAATGCCTTCCGATGAAAACTAAACAGAATCTTTCAGAATAACTCCTTTGTAAAGTGTGTACGCATATCATAGAATTAAATCATTCTTTGGATTGAGCAGTTTGAACTCACTGTTTCTGTGGAACCTGAGAAAGAACATTTGGGAACGCTCTTAAGAATATGCTGAAAAAAAAATCCTCCAATAAAAAAGAGAAGAAAACTTTCCGTGAAACTCCAGTTTGTCACGTGAAGTCCACTCGCACAGTTAAGCTTCGGTTTTCATTGATCAGTATTCTAACACAGTTTTTGTTTAGTCTGTGAAGTGATATGCAGGAATGCTCTGAGGCTTTCGGTGAAAAAGGAAACAACTTCAGATACATACCAGAGAGAAGATTTCCTTTCCAGGGTTATCCTTTTTTTTTCCTGTAGGATTGGTGAATCCCGTTTGAAGAAAGTGCTACAAGGGGACATTCGGTAATATACGGACTACAATGGTGAAAAAGGAAATATCATCAGACAAAAACTGGAAAGAAGCTTTCTGTGAAACTGCGTTGTGGTAGATATGCGTTGTGGTAGATTCACCTCCCATAGATAAAACTTTATTACGCAGTTTTGAAACTACGTAATGGATGGATACACGAAGGGATATTAGGGAGCACATTCAGGCCTGTGGCAAAAGAGGAGATATCTTAACATAAAAACTGGAGAGAAGCTTTCTGAGAAACTGCTTTGTGATGTGTGCATTCCCGTCAGGGAGTTATACCTCTTTTCTCATAAGGCACCTTTTGAACCCTGTTCCTGTAAAACTGAAAAAGGGATATTTTGCAGCGAATTGAAGCCTTTGGCGAAATGTGAAATATCCTGAATTAAAACCAGTAAAGGAGCGTTTTAAGAAACTGATCTCTGATGTGCATTTCATTTCAGAGAGATAAACCTTACACTATGTTGCCCAGTTTGGAATCTCTGTCTTTCAGGAATTTTTGAAGGGATATTAAGTACTTCCCCTGGGCTTGTCCTGAAAAGAAATCATCTTCCGATGAAAAGTGCAGAGAAGTTTTCAGAGCAACTGCTTTGTAATGTGCATAATCACCTTGTATATTTAAATCATTGTTTGGATTGAGCAGTTTGATATCTCTGTTTCTGTGGAACCTGAGCAAGGACATTTGGGAACGCTCTCAAGAATATGTGAAAAAGAAACACCCTCCAATAAAAAAGAGAAGAAAACATTCTGTGATACTGCTCTAAGTCAAGTGAATTCCGCTATCACAGTTAAGCTTCTGTTTTCGTTGAGCAGTATTCCAACACTCTTTTAGGTGAGTCAGCTAAGGTATACTCAGTAGCGCTTTGAGGCTTATGGTGAAAACGAAAACATCTTCAGACAGTTACTGGAGAGAAGATATCTGAGGAGATGTTTTGTGAGGTGTGATTTCCACTCATGGAGTTACAGTTTTCTTCTCATAGAGTATTGCGGAACCCCGTTTGTTGAAAACGCTACAGGGGCATTCGAGAGTATATGGACGGCAATAGTGAAAGAGGAAATATACTCAGGAAAAAACTGGAAAGATTCTTTCTGTGAAACTGCTATGTGATAGATATATCTATTCATCTCACATAGAGAAAATTTTCTTTATATTATGGAGTTTTGAAACTGCGTCATGGACAGATTTGCGAAGGGACATTTCGGAGCACTTTCAGGAATATGGTGTAAAAGGAGATATCATCAGACAGAAAGTGGAGAGAAGTTTTCTGAGAAACTGCTCTGTGGTGTGTGCATTCTGCTGCAGGAGTTAAACCTCTTTCATCACAAGTCACTGTTTGAACGAGGTTCTTCTGAAAGTACAAAAGTGATATCTTCCAACACGTTGAAAATTATCGCAAAAAGTGAAATACCCTGAAATAAACCCAGAAAGAAGCATTCCAAGAAAATGCTCTCTAACGTGTGCATTCATTTCAGAGAGTTAAAGCTTACACCACATTGCCCTATTTGGAAGCTCTGTCTTTGAGGAATTTTTGAGGTGTTATTAAGAGGCGCCCCTGAGATTGTGGTGAGTAAGGAAATGACTTCCAATGAAAACAGGAGAGAAGCTTGCGGAGCAACTGCTTTGTGATGTGTGTGTTCATCTCGTAGAGTTACATCATTCTTTGGGTTGAGCAGTTTGAAATCACTGCTTCTGGGGAACCTGAGAAAGAATATTTGGGAACGCTCTAAAGAATATGCTGAAAAGAAATATCCTCCAATAGAAACCAGAGGAAACCTTCTGTGAAACTGTTCCAGGTCTTATCAAGTACAATCACACAGATAAGCTTCCGTTTTCATTGAGCAGTATCCTAACACTGTTTAACGTGAGTCAGCTAAGGATAATCAGGCGCGCTTTGAGGCTAACGTTGAAAACGGAAACATCTTCAGATAGATACTCGAGAAGAGATTGATGAAGAAATGCTTTATGATGCATGCATTTCCCACAGGGAGTTAAACTTTTCTTCTCACAGGGTTTTATGGAATCCCATTGGCAGTAATAGCTACCTGGGACATTCAGGAGTATATTTACTGCTATGGCAGAAAAGGAAATATCCTCAGACAAAAACTGGAAAGAAACTTTCTGTGAAACTGCTTTGTGACCGATATGTTTATTCATCTCACATAGATGAAACTGTCTTTCCATTATGCAGTTTCGAAACTGCATCATGGACGGATTCGTGAAGGGACATTCGGGAGCACATACAGGCTCGTGGGGAAACAGGAGATATCTTCAGATAACAATTGGAGAGAAACTTTCTGAAAATCTGCTTTGTGATCTCTGCATTCCACTCACGGAGTTATACCTCTTTTCTCAAAATACAGTGTTTCAACACTCTTCCTGTAACAGTGAAAAAGAGATACTTTGCAGCGTATTGAGGACTGTGGCGAAAATTGAAATATCCAGAAATAAAACCCAGAAAAAAGCATTCCAAGAAACTGCTTTCTGACGTGTACATTCGTTTCAGAGTGTTAAAGATGACACTAAGTCGCACAGTTTTGAAATTCTGTCTTTGAGAATATTGTGAAGGGGTATTAGGTGACACCCTAAAGCTTATGGTGAGAAAGGTAACGTCTTCCAATGAAAACAGGAGAGAAACTTTCGGAGCAACTCCTTTGTGATGTGTGTATTCATCTCATAGAGTGAAATCGTTCTTTGGATTGAAAAGTTTTAAATCGCTGTTTCTGTGATACCTGAGAAAGGATATTTGGTTATGCTCTTAATAATATGCTGAAAAAGAAATACCATCCGATAAACGCCAGAAGTATATTGTCTGTGAAACTTCTCTAGGTCGCTTGAATTTCACTCATACAGTTAAGCTTCTGTTTTCATTGAGCCGTATTCTAACAGTGTATTTGATTAATCAGCTAAGGGAAATTTGGGAGCGATTTGAGGCTTCCGGTGAAAACGGAAATATCTTTACATAGATACTGGAGGAAGATTTCCGAGGAGCGACCTTGTGATGTATGCATT
Source organism: Piliocolobus tephrosceles (assembly GCF_002776525.5). Taxonomy (NCBI): domain Eukaryota; kingdom Metazoa; phylum Chordata; class Mammalia; order Primates; family Cercopithecidae; genus Piliocolobus; species Piliocolobus tephrosceles. The sequence goes on from NC_045441.1 coordinate 47,618,019, forward strand.
CTACTCAGAGAGATATACTTTTCTTCTCATAGAGGAATGGGAAATCCCGTTTGGAGAAAAGGTGACCAGGGGACATTCGGGAGTATATGAAACGCCATGGTGAAAAAGGAACTTTCCTCAGACAATTACTGGAAATAAGCTTTCTGTGAAAATCGTTGTGGTAAATATGTCTACTCACTTCCCATAGTTAAACTTTTTACTCTTACGCATTTTGTCAGTAGAATTGAAGATTACTTTTTGTCCTCTTCAGGCTCTGGGTTATTTTTACCCCTTTTGGAATGATTATTTTAACTCCGTTAGAGAAAGTACACACGGAGATGAACACATGCACATACATATGCAAAATCGAAAGTTGTAATTTTGATGTGTTTTGATTTTAAATATAAATTTGCTATAATAAAAACTACATCTTTAAAAATAAAAGAAAACGAAACTGTGTAATGGAAGGAAACGAGAAGGGACATTCGGGAGACAATACCGGCCTTTGGGGAAATAGGAGATGTCTTCACATATAAACTGGAGAGAAACACTCTGAAAACCTGCTTTGTGATGTGTGCATTCCACTCAGGGAATTATACCTCTTTTCTCATTAGGCACTTTTTGAACACTTTTCCTGTAAAAGTGAAAAATGGCTATTTTGCAGCGAATTGAAGACTTTGGTGAAATGTGAAACATCCTGAATTAAAACCAGGAAAGGAGCATTTTAAGAAACTCATCTCTGACATGTGCATTCACTTCAGAGAGTTAAAGCTTACACGATGTTGCCCCGTTTGGGAGCTCTTTCTGTTAGGAATTTTTGAAGGGATATGAAGTGGTTCCCCTGGACTTGTGGTAAGAAAGGAAACATCTTCCGGTGAAAAGTGCAGAGAACTTTTCAGAGCAACTGCTTTGTGATGTGCATAATCATCTCGTAGGGATAAATCATTGTTTGGATTGAAAAGTTTGATATCTCTGTTTCTGTGGAACCTGAGCAAGGACATTTGAGAATGCTCTCAAGAATATGTGAAAGAGAAACACCCTCCAATATAAAAGAGAAGGAAATACTCTGTGATACTGCTCCAGGTCACGTGAATTCCACTCCCACACTTAAGGTTCTGGTTTCATTGAGCAGTACTCTAACACTCTTTTAGTTGAGTCAGCGAAGGGATACACGGGAGCACCTTGAGGCTTACGGTGAAAACGAAAATATCTTCAGGCATATTCTGAAGAGAAGATATCTTAGGGGTTGCTTTGTGACCTGTGAATTCTATTCATAGAGTTATAGTTTTCTTCTCATTGAGTATTGCAGAATCCCATTTGGAGAAAATGCTGCAGGGGACATTCGAGAATATATGGATGACTATGGTGTAAAAGGAAATATACTCAGAAAAAAACTTGAAAGCAGTTTTCTTTGAAACTGCTATGTGATGGATATGTCTATTCATCTCACATAGAGAAAATTTTCTGTATATTACGCAGTTTTGAAACTGTTTCATGAACAGATTTGTGAAGGGATATTTGGGAGCACATTGAGGCGTACGGTGTAAAAGGAGATATCGTCAGACAAAAACTGCGGAGAAGCTTTCAGAGAAGCCGCTTCACGGTGTGTGCATTCCACTGAGGGAGTTATACCTCTTTCATCATAAGGCAGTGTTTTATCAAGGTTCTTCTGAAAGTGAAAAAGTGATACTTTGCAGCGCATTGAAAACTATTGCTAAAAGTGAAATATCCTGAAATAAAACCCAGAAAGAAGCATTCCAAGAAAATTCTCTCCAACGTGTGCATTCATTTCAGAGAGTTAAAGTTTACACTACATTGCTCAGTTTGGAGAATCTGTCTTTGAGTAATCTTTGAGGTGTTATTAAGAGGCGCCCCTGGGTTTGTGGTGAGTAAGGAAATGACTTCCAATGAGAACTGGAGACAAGCTTGCAGAGCAACTGCTTTGTTATGTGTGCACTCATCTCTTAAAGTTACATCATTCTGTGAGTTGATCAGTCTGAAATCACTGTTTCTGTGGAACCTGGAAAGAACATTTGGGAACGCTCTTAAGAATATGCGAAAAAGAAATATCCTCTGATAGAAACCAGAAGCAATCATTCTGTGAAACCTCTCCAGGTCATATCAAGTCCACACGCACAGTTAATCTTCCATTTTCATTGAGCAGTATCCTAAGCACTGTTTTACCTGAGTCAGCTAAGGGATAATCGGGAGCGCTTTGGAGCTAATGGTGAAAATGGAAATATCTTCATATAGATAATCGAGAGGAGATTGATGAAGAAATGCTTTGTGACACATGAATTTCCAACACAGAGTTCAACTCTTCTTCTCATAAGGGTTTATGGAATCCCATTGAGAGAAATAGCTACCAGGGATATTCAGGAGTGTATTTACTGCTATGGTGGAAAAGGAAATATCCTCAGACAAAAACTGGAAAGAAACTTTCTGTGAAACTGCTTTGTGACAGATATGTTTATTCATCTCACATAAATGAAACTGTCTTTCTATTATGCAGTTGTGAAACTGCATCATGGACGGATTTGCGAAGGGACATTTGGGAGCACATACAGGCTGGTGGGGAAATAGGAGGTATCTTCAGATAGCAATTGGAGAGAAACTTTCTGAGAAACTGCTTTGTGATATGTGAATTCCACTCAGGGAGTTATACCTCGTTTCTCACAAGGTAGTGTTAGAACACTGTTCTAGTAAAAGTGAAAAAGAGATATTTTGCAGTGTATTGAAGACTCTGGCGAAATTTGAAATATCCGAAAATAAAACACAGAAAAAAGCATTCCAAGAAACTGCTCTCTGACATGCACATTCATATCAGAGTGTTAAAGCTTACGCTAAGTGTCCGAGTTCAGAAACTCTGTCTTTGAGGAAATTTTGAAGGGATATTAAGTGACACCCGGAGGCTTGTGGTGAGAAAGGAACCGTATTCCATTGAAAACTGGAGAAAAACATTTGGAGCAACTACTTTGTGATGTGTGTATCCATCTCATATAGTTAAATCGTTCTTTGGATTAAGCAGTTTTAAATCACTGTTTCTGTGATACCTGAGAAAGGACATTTGGGAACGCTTTTAATAATATCCTGAAAAAGAAATACCGTCCGATAAACGCCAGAAGGAAACTGTCTGTGAAACTTCTGTAGGTCGCTTGAATTCCACTCGCACAGTTAAGCTTCTGTTTTCATTGAGCAGTATTCAAACAATGTTTTAGGTTAATCAGCTAAGGGATACTCTGGTGCGATTCGAGGATTCTGGTTAAAACGGAAATATCTTTACATAGACACTGGAGGAAGACTTCCGAGGAGCGGCCTTGTGACGTGTGCATTCTCCTCACAGAGATATACTTTTCTTCTCATAGAGGAATGGGAAATGCCATTTGGAGAAAAAGCGATCAGGGGACATTCATGTGTATATGAAAGGCTATGGTGAAAAAGGAACTATCCTCAGACAAAAACTGGAAAGACGCTTTCTGTGAAACTGCGTTGTGGTAGATATGTCTTTTCACCTCTCATAGATAAAACTTTTTTCTATTACGCAGTTTTCAAACTGTGTAATGGATGGAAACGCGAAGGTACATTAGGGGGACATTCAATCCTGTGGGGAATTAAGGGATAACTGCACATAAAAACTGCAGAGAAGCTTTTTGAGAAAATTCTTTGTGATGTCTGCATTCCACTCAGGGACTTATACCTCTCTTCTCATTAGGCACTTTTTTAACAATGTTTCTGTAAAACTGAAAAAGGGATATTTTGAAATGAATTGAAGACTTTGGCAAAATGTAAAATATCCTGAAATATAACTAGGAAAGGAGTGTTCTCAGAAACTCCTCTCTGACGTGTGCGTTCATTTCAGAGAGATAAAGCTTGCACTACGTTGCCCAGTTTGGAAGCTCTGTCTTTGAGGAATTTGCAAAAGTCTATTAAGTGGTTCCCCTGGGCTTGAGGTGAGAAAGGAAACGACTTCCGATGAGTACTGCAGAGAAGTTTTCAGAGTAACTGCTTCGTGATGTGTGTAATCATCTCATAGAGTTAAATCATTCTTTGGATTGAGCATTTTGATATCTCTGCTTCTGTGGAACCTGAGAAAGGACATTTGGGAATGCTCTCAAGAATATGTGAAAAAGGAAACACCCTCCAATAAAAAAGAGAAGGAAACACTCTGTGATACTACTCTAAATCACGTGAATTCCACTCGCACAGTTAAGCTTCTGTTTTCATTGAGCAGTATTCTAACAATGTTTTAGGTTAATCATCTAAGGGATACTCGTGAGCAATTTGAGGCTTCCGGTGAAAATGGAAACATCTTTAGGTAGATACTGGAGGAAGATTTCCGAGGAGTGGCCTTGTGACGTGTGCATTCTACTCACAGAGATATACTTTTCTTCTAATAGAGGAATGGGAAATCCTGTTTGGAGAAAAGGCAACCAGGGGACATTCGGAACTATGTGAAATGCTATGGTGAAAGTGGAACTATCCTCAGACAAATACTGGAAAGAAGCGTTCTGTGAAACTATTTTGTGATACATATGGCTATTCATTTCACATGGATAAAACTTTCTTTCTATTATGCAGTTTTGAAACTGCATCATGGAGGGATTCGCGAGGGGACGTTCAGCAGGACATTCAGGTGTATGGTGAAAACGGTGTTATCTTCAGATAAAAACTGGAGAGAAGCTGTTTGAGAAAGTGCTTTGAGATGTGGGCATTCCACTCAGGGATTTATACCTCTTTTCTCATAAGGCACTGTTTGAACACTGTTCCTGTAAAACTGAAAAAGTGACATTTTGCAGCGCATTGAAGACTATGGTGAAAAGTGAAATATCCTGAAATAAAACCCAGAAGGAAGGATTCCAAGAAATTGTCCTCTGACGTGTGCATTCATTTCAGAGAGTTAAAGTTTACACTTCCTTGCTCCATTTGGAAATTCTGTCTGTGAAGAATCTGTGAAGGGATATTAAGTGGCATCCAGAAACTTGTGGTGAGAAAAGGAAACGCCTTCTGATGAACACTGGACAAAATCTTTCAGAGTAACTACTTTGTAATGTGTGTATGCATCTCATAGAATTAAATCATTCGTTGTATTGAGCAGTATTGAACTCACTATTTCTGTGGAACCTGACAAAGGACATTTGGGAAAGCTCTTAAGGATATGCTGAAAAAGAAATATTCTCCAATAAAAACCAGAAGAAAATTTTCTGTGAAACTGCTCTTTGTCACATGAAGTCCACTCGCACTGTTAAGCTTCGTTTGCATTGAGCAATATCCTAACTCTGTTTTTGTTTAGTCTTTGTAGTGATATACTGGAGCGCTCTGAGGCTTTCAGCGAAAAAGCAATCATCTTCAGAAATCTAATGGCGAGAAGATTTCTGAGGAGCTCTTTTGGAACATGTGCATTCCACTCACAGGGGTATACTTTTTTTCTCCTAGAACATTGGGGAATCCCGTTTGGAGAAAGAGCTACAAGGGGACATTCGGAAATATAGGTACAGCTATGGTGAAAAAGGAAATATCATAAGACAAAAACTGGAAAGAAGCTTTCTGTGAAACTTCGTTGTGGTAGATATGTCTATTCACCTCCCATAGATACCTTCACATAAAAACTGAAGAGAAGCTTTCTGAGAAACTGCTTTGTGATATGTGCATTCCACTCTGGGAATTATACCTCTTTTCTCATAAGGCACTTTTTGAACACTCTTCTGGTGAAACTGAAAAAGGGATATTTTGCAGTGAATTGAAGACTTTGGCAAAATGTGAAATATCCTGAATTAAAACCAGAAAAGAAGCATTCTAAGAAACTCTTCTCTGACGTGTGCATTCATTTCAGAGAGGTAAAGCCTACACTACATTGCCCAGTTTGGAAGCTATGTCTTTGAGGAATTTGTGAAGGGAAATTAAGTGGTTCCCCTGGGCTTGTGGTGAGAAAGGAAACGTCTTCCAATGAAAACTGCAGAGAAGTTTCCAGAGCAACTGCTTTGTGATGTGTGTAATCATCTCATAGAGTTAAATCATTCTTTGGATTGAACATTTTGATATCTGTGTTTCTGTGGATCCTGAGAAAGGGCATGTGGGAACACTCCCAAGAATATGTGAAAAAGAAACGATTTCCAATAAAAAAGAGAAGGAAACACTCTGTGATACTCCTCTAGGTCACGTGAATTCCACTCGCACAATTAAGCTTCTGTTTTCATTGACCAGTATTCTAACACTGTTTTAGGTGAGTTTCTTAAGGGATACTCGTGAGCACTTTGAGGCTTATGGTGAAAACGAAAATATCTTCAGACAGATACTGTAGAGAAGATATCTGAGGAGATGCTTTGTGACATTTGAATTCCATTCACAGAGTTAGAGTTTCCTTCACAGAGAGTATTGCGGAATCCCGATTGGAGAAAACGCTACCAGGGGACATTTGAGAGTATATGGATGGCTATGCTGAAAAAGGAAATATTTTCAGAAAAAAAAATTGGAAAGAAGCTTTCTGTGAAACTGCTATGTGATAGATATGTCTATTCGTTTCACATGGATACAACTTTCTTTCTATTACGCAGTTTTGAAACTGCATCTTGGATGGATTTGCGAAAGGACATTCAGCAGGAATTCAGGCTTACGGTGGAAAGGGAGTTATCTTCAGATAAAAACTGGAGAGAAGCTGTCTGAGAAAGTGTTTTGAGATGTAGGCATTCCACTCAGGGATTTATACGTCTGTTCTCATAATTCAGTGTTTGAACACTGTTCCTATAAAACTGAAAAAGTGACATTTTGCAGCGCACTGAAGTTTATGGCGAAAAGTGAAATATCCTGAAATAAAACCCAGAAAGATGGATTCCAAGAAACTGTGCTCTGACGTGTGCATTCATTTCAGGGAGTTAAAGTTTACACTTCGTTGCCCTGTTTGGAAACTCTTTGAAGAATCTGAGAAGGGATATTAAGTGGCATCCGGAAACTTGTGGTGAGAAAGGAAACGCCTTCCAATGAAAACTGGATGGAATCTTTCAGAGTAACTACTTTTTAATGTGTGTATGCGTCTCATAGAATTAAATCATTCGTTGTATTGAGCAGTATTGAACTCACTGTGTCTGTGGAACCTGAGAAAGGACATTTGGGAACGTTCTTAAGGTTATGCTGAAAAAGAAGTACCCTCTGATAAAAAACAGAAGAAAACTTTCTGTGTAACTGCTCTTTGTCACGGGAAGTCCACTCACACAGTTAAGCTTCGTTTTCATTGAGCAGTATTCGAACACTGTTTTTGTTTAGTCTGTGTTGTGATATGCTGGAGCACTCTGAGGCTTTCGGCAAAAAAGCAAACATCTTCAGAAACGTAACAGAGAGAAGATTTCTGAGGAGCTCTTTTGTGACATGTGCATTCCACTCACAGGGTTATACTTTTTTTCTACTAGAACATTGAGGAATCCCGTTTGGAGAAAGAGCTACAAGGGGACATTCGGAAATATAGGCACTGCTCTGGTGAAAAAGGAAATATCATAAGACAAAAACTGGAAAGAAGCTTTCTGTGAAACTGTGTTGTGGTAGAAATGTCTATTCACCTCACATAGATAAAACTTTTTCCTCTTACACAGTTTTGAAACTACGTGATGGACGGAAATGCGAAGGGACATTAGGGAGCATATTCAGGCCTGTGGTGAAATAGGAGATATCTTCACATAAAAACTGGAGAGAAGCTTTCTGAGAAACTGCTTTGTGATATGTGCATTTCACTCTGGGAATTATACCTCTTTTCTCATAAGGCACTTTTTGAACACTCTTCTGGTAAAACTGAAAAAGGGATATTTTGCAGTGAATTGAAGACTTTGGCAAATTGTGAAATATCCTGAATTAAAACCAGGAAAGAAGCGTTCTAAGAAACTCCTCTCTGACGTGTGCATTCATTTCAGAGAGGTAAAGCCTACACTACATTGCCCAGTTTGGAAGCTCTGTCTTTGAGGAATTTGTGAATCGATATTAAGTGGTTCCCCTAGGCTTGCGGTGAGAAAGGAAACGTCTTCCGATGAAAACTGCAGAGAAGTTTCCAGAGCAACTGCTTTGTGATGTGTGTAATCATCTCATAGATTTAAACCATTCTGTGGATTGAGCATTTTGATATCTTTGTTTCTGTGGAACCTAAGCAAGGGCATTTGGGAACACTCCCAAGAATATATGAAAAGGAAACACCTTCCAATAAAAAAGAGATGGAAACACTCTGTGATACAGCTCTAGCTCACGTGAATTCCACTCTCACAGTTAAGCTTCTGTTTTCATTGACCAGTATTCTAACACACTTTTAGGTGAGTTTGCTAACGGATACTCGTGAGCACTTTGAGGCTCACGGTGAAAACGAAAATATCTTCAGACTGATACTGGAGAGAAGATATCTGAGGAGCTCCTTTGTGACGTTTGAATTCCATTCATAGAGTAATAGTTTACTTCTCATAGAGTATTGCAGACTCCCGTTTGGAGAAAACGCTACCAGGGGACATTTGAGAGTACATGGATGGCTATGCTGAAAAAGGAAATATTCTCAGAAAAAACTGGAAAGAAGCTTTCTGTGAAACTGCTATGTGATAGATATGTCTATTCATCTCACATAGAGAAAATTTTTTTTATAATACGGAGTTTTGTAACTGTGTCATGGACTGATTCACGAAGGGACACTTAGGAGCACATTCAGGCGTGCATTGTAAAACGAGGTAAAAGGACTTAAAGTTTACCCTACATTGCCCAGTTTGGAAGCTCTGTCTTTCAGGGATCTTTGAGGTGTTATTAAGAGGCACCCGAGGGCTTGTGGTGAGTAAGGAAACGAATTACAATGAAAAGTGTAGAGAAGTTTTTGCAGCAGCTGCTTTGTGATGTGTGTATTCCTCTTGTAGTGTTACATCATTATTTGGATAGAGCAGTTTGAAATCACTGTTTCTATGGAACCTGAGGAAGAACATTTGGGAACGCTCCTAAGAATATACTGAAAAAGAAATATCCTCGGATACAAACCAGTAGGAAACATTCTGTGAAACCGCTCCAGGTCATATCAAGTCCACTCGCACAGTTAAGCTTACGATTTCTTTGAGGAGTATCCTAACACTGTTTTTTTTTAGTCAGCTAAGGGATAATCGGGAGCGCTTTGAGGCTAATGGTGAAAACGGAAAAATCTTCAGATAGATACTCGAGAGGAGATGTGTGAAGAAATGCTTTGTGACGTATGCATTTCCCACACAGATTTAAACTTTTCACCTCCTAGGGGTTTATGGAATCCCATTGGCAGAAATAGCTACTGGGGACATTCAGGCGTATTTTTACTGCTATGGTGGAAAAGAAAATATCCTCAGAGAAAAACTGGAAAGAACTTTCTGCGAAAATGCTTTGTGACAGACATATCTATTCATCTCACATAGATGAAACTGTCTTTCTATGATGCAGTTTTGAAACAGCATCATTGATGGATTAAAGAAGGCACATTCAGGAGCACTTACAGGCTGGTGGGGAATTAGGAGATATCTTCAGATAACAATCGGAGAGAAACTTTTTGAGAAACCTCTTCATGATATCTGCATTCCACTCAGTGAGTTTTCCCTCTTTTCTCACAAGGCAGTGTTTGAACACTGTTCCTGTAAAAGTGAAAAAGAGATATTTTGCAGCATACTGAAGACTATGGTGAAAAAAGAAAGATCTGGAAATAAAACCCAGAAAAAAGCATTCCAAGAAACTGCTTTCTGACATATACACTCATTTCAGAGTGTTAAAGCTTACACTAAGGCACCCAGTTTGGAAACTCTATCTTTGAGGAAAGTGTGAAGGGATATTAAGTGACACACTGAGGCTTCTGGTGAGAAAGGACACGTCTTCCGATGAAAACTGGAGAGAAATTTTTGGAACAACTGCTTTGTGATGTGTGTATACCTCTCATAGAGATAAATCGTTCTTTGGATTAAGCAGTTTTAAATCACTCTTTCTGTGATACCTGAGAAAGGACATTTGGGAACGCTCTTAATAATATACTGAAAAGGAAATACCATCCGATAAACGTCAGAAGGAAACTTTCTGTGAAACTGCTCTAGATTGCTTGAATTCCACTAGCACAGTTAAGCTTCTGTTTTCATTGAGCAGTATTCTAACAATGTTTTAGGTTAATCAGCTAAGGGATACTTGCAAGCGACTTGTCACTTCCAGTGAAAACGGAAATATCTGTAGATAGATATTGGAGGAAGATTTCCGAGGGGCGGCCATGTGATGTGTGCATTCTACTAACAGAGATACAATTTTTTTCTCATAGGGGAATCGGAAATCCCACTTGGAGAAAAAGCGACCAGGGGATACTTGGGTGTATATGAAAGGCTATGTTGGAAAAGGAACTATCCTCAGACAGAAACTGGAAAGAAGCTTTCTGTGAAACTGCTTTGTGATAGATATGTCTATTCATTTCCCACAGATAAAACTTTCTTTCCATTACGCATTTTAGAAAATCTGCCATGGACGGAATCCTGAAGTGATATTTGACAGGATATACAGGCATACGGTGAAAGGGAGTTATCTTCAGATACAAACTGGAGAGAAGCTTTCTGAGAAAGTCCTTTGAGATGTGTGCATTTCACTCAGGGATTTATACCTCTTTTCTCATAAGGCAGTGTTTGAACACTGTTCCCGCAAAACAGAAACTGTGATATTTTGCACGCATTGAAGATTATGACGAAAAGTGAGATATCCTGACATAAAACCCAGAAAGAAGTATTCCACAAAACTGCGCTCTGTCATGTGCATTCATTTCAGAGAGTTAAAGTTTACCGTACATTGTCCCGTTTGGAAGGTCTGTCTTTGTGGAATCTGTGAAGGGATATTAAGTGGTTCCCCTGAGCTCACGGTGACAAAGGAAACGTCTTCCAATGAAAATTGCAGAGAAGTTTTCAGAGCAACTGCTTTGTGATGTGTGTAATCACCACAAAGAGGTAAATCATTCTTTGGCTTGAGCAGTTTGGTATCTCTGTTTCTGTGGAACCTGCGCAGAGACATTTGGGAAAACTCTCAAGAATATATGTGAAAGAGAGAACTTCCAATATAAAAGAGAAGGAAACACTCGGTAATATTGTTATAAGTCAGGTGAATACAAGTATCACATTTAAGCTTCTGTTTTCATTGAGCAGTGTTCTAACACACTTTTTGGTGAGTCAGCTAAGGGATATTCGGGAGCACTTTGAGGCTTATGGTAAAAACGAAAATATCTACAGACAGATACTGGAGAGAAGATATCTGAGGAGCTGCTTTGTGACGTGTGAATTCCACTCACAGAGTTATATTTTTCTTCTCATAGAGTATTGCAGAATCCCTTTTGGAGAGAATGCCACAGGAGACATTCGAGAGTATATGGACGGCTACAGTGAAAGAGGAATTATACTCAGGAAAAACATTGGAAAGAAGCTTTCTGTGAAACTGCTATGTGATAGATATGTCTATTCATCTCAAATAGAGATAATTTTCTTTATATTACACAGTTTTGAAACTGCGTCATGGACAGATTCGCGAAGGGACATTTCGGAGCACATTCCGGTGTACAGCATAAAAGGAGATATCGTCAGAGAAAAACTGGAGAGAAACTTTCTGAGAAACTGCTTTGTGGTGTGTGCATACCACTGAGGGAGTTATACCTCTTTCATCATAAGGCAGTGTTTGAACAAGGTTCTTCTGAAAGTGAAAAAGTGATATTTTCCAACGCGTTGAAAACTATCATGATTAGTGAAATATCCTGATATGACACCCACAAACAAGCAATCCAAGAAAATACTCTCTAACGTGTGCATTTATTTCACAGAGTTAAAGCTTACACTACATTGCCCAGGTTGGAAGCTCTGTTTTTGAGGAATCTTTGAGGTGTTATTAAGAGGCGCCCCTGGGGTGGTTGTGAGTAAGGAAACGACTTCCGATGAAAACTGGAGAGAAGGTTTTGGAGCAGCTGCTTTGTGATGTGTGTATTTATCTCACAGCGATACATCATTTTTTGGATTAAGCAGTTTGAAATCAATGTTTCTGTGGGGAACTATCCTCAGACAAAAACTGGAAAGACTCATTCTGTGAAACTGCTTTGTGAAGGATATGTCTATTCATGTCACATGGATAAAACTTTCTTACCACTACAGTGTTTTGAAAGTCTACCATGGACGAATTCGTGAAGGCATGTTTGGCAGGACATTCAGGCCTACAGTGAAATACGAGTTATCTTAAGATACAAACTGGAGAGAAGCTATCTGAAAAAGTTATTTCAGATGTGTGCATTCCACTCAGAGATTTATACCTATTTTCTCATAAGGCAGTGTTTGAACACAGTTGCTGTAAAACTGAAACTGTGATATCTTGCATGCATTTAAGGCTATGGCGAAAAGCAAAATACCCTGAAGTAAAGCCCAGAAAGAGGTATTCCTTGAAACTGCGCTCTGACGTGTGCATTCATTTCAGAGAGTTAAAGTTTACAGTGCATTGTCCTGTTCTGACACTGTTCTAACTGAGTCAGCTAACGGATAATCGGGAGCGCTTTGAGGCTAACAGTGAAATCTGAAATATCTTCAGATAGATACTCGAGAGGAGATGTGTGAAGAAACGCTTTGTGATGTATGCTTTCCCACACAGAGTTAAACTTTTCATCTCATAGGGGTTTATGGAATCTCATTGAAAGAAATAGCTACCGGGGACATTGAGGAGTATATTTATTGCTATGGTGGAAAAGGAAATATTCTCAGACAAAAACTGGAAAGAAACTTTCTGTGAAACTGCTTTGTGACAAATATGTGTATTCATCTCACATAGATGAAACTGCCTATTACGCAGTTTTGAAACTGCATCATGGATGGATGCATGAAGAGACATTCAGGAGCACATACAGGCTGGTGGGGAAATAGAAGATATCTTCAGATAACAATAGGAGAGAAACTTTCTGAGAAACTGCTTTGTGATGCCTGCATTCCACTCAGGGAGTTATACCTCTTTTTTCACAGGCAGTGTTTGAACACTGTTCCTGTAAAAGTGAAAACGAGATACTCCTCAGTGTATTGAAGACTCTGGCGAAAATTGAAATATCTGGAAATAAAACCCAGAAAAAAGTGTTCCAAGAAACTGCTCTCTGACGTGTACCTTCACTTCAGAGTGTTAAAGCATACGCTACATTGCCTGGTTTGGAAACTATGTCTTTGAGGAAAGTGTGAAGGGATATTAAGTGACACACGGAGGCTTGTGCTGAGAAACAAAACATCTTCCGATGAAAACTGGAGAGAAACTTTTGGGACAACTGCTTTGTGATATGTGTATTCATCTCATAGAGTGAAATAGTTCTTTGGATTGAGCAGTTTTAAATCGCTGTTTCTGTGATACCTGAAAAGGGACATTTGGGAACGCTCTTAATAATATGCTGTAAAAGAAATACCATCCGGGCCGGGCACGGTGGCTCAAGCCTGTACTCCCAGCACTTTGGGAGGCCGTAACGGGTGGATCACAAGGTCAGGAGATCGAAACCATCCTGGCTAACACAGTGAAACACCATCTCTACGAGAAAATACAAAAAACCACCCAAGCGAGGTGTCAGGCACCTGTATTCCAAGCTACTCAGGAGGCTGAGGCAGGAGAGTGGCATAAACCCAGGAGGCGGAGCTTACACTGAGCTGAGATCCGGCCACTGAACTGCAGCCTGGGCAACAGAGCAAGAGTCTGTCTCAAAAAAAAAAAAAAAAAGAAAAAGAAATACCATCCGATAAACTCCAGAAGGAAACTGTCTGTGAAAGTTCTCTAGGTCACTTTAATTCCACTCAAACAGTTAAGCTTCTGTTTTCATGGAGCAGTATTCTAACAATATTTTAGTTTACTCAGCTAGGGCATACACGGGAGCGATTTCAGGCTTCCGTTGAAAATGGAAATATCTTTAGATAGATACTGGAGGAAGATTTCTGAGGAGTGGCCTTGTGACGTGTGCATTCTACTCACAGAGACATACTTTTTTTCTCATAGGGGAATGGGAAATCCCGTTTGGACAAAAATCGACCAGGGGATATTTGGGTATATATGAAAGGCTATGGTGAAAAAGGAACTATCCTCAGACAGAAAATGGAAAGAAGCTTTCTGTGAAACTGCTTTGTCATAGACATGTCTATTCATTTCACATGGATAAAACTGTCTTTTGATTACTCAGCTTTGAAAGTGTGCCAAGAACGGATTTGCGAAGGGACGTTCCTCAGGACATTCATGCATACGGGGAAAAGGGTGTTATCTTCAGGTAAAAACTGGAGAGAAGCTGTCTGAGAAAGTGCTTTGAGATGTGTGCATTCCACTCAGGGATTCATACCTCTTTTCTCCTAAGGCAGTGTTTGAACACTGTTGCTGTAAACTGAAAAAGTGACATTTTGCAGCCCATTGAAGACTATGGCGAAAAGTGAAATATCCTAAAATAAAACCCAGAAAGAAGGTATCCAAGAAACTGCGCTCTGACGTGTGTATTCATTTCAGAGAGTTAAAGTTTGGACTACGTTGCCCCGTTTGGAAACTCTGCCTTTGAAGAATCTGTGAAGGGATATTAAGTGACATCCGGAGACTTGTGGTGAGAAATGAAATGCCTTCCGATGAAAACTGGACAGAATCTTTCAGAGAAACTGCTTTGTAATGTGTGTATGCATTTCAAAGAATTAAATCATACTTTGGATTGAGCAGTTTGAAGTCACTATAACTGTGGAACCTTAGAAAGGACAATTGGGAACGCTCTTAACAACATGCTGAAAAGAAATACCCTGCGATAAAAAACAGAAGAAAACTTTCTGTGAAAGTGATCTTTGTCACGTGAAGTCCACTCACACAGCTAAGCTTCGGTTTTCATTGGGCAGAATTCTAACACTGTTTTTGTTTACTCTGTGAAGTGATATGCTGGAACGCTCTGAGGTGAAAAAGGAAATATCTTCGTATACATACCAGAGAGAAGATTTCCGAGGAGCTGCTTTGTGACATGTGCATTCCACTCACAGGGTTATACTTCTTTTCTCCTAGAAGATTGAGGAATCCCATTTGGAGAAAAAGCTACAAGGGGACATTCGAGAACATACAGACTGCTATGGTGGAAAAGGAAATATCATCAGACAAAAACTGAAAAGAAGATTTCTGTGAAACTGCGTTGTGGTAGATATATCTACTCACCTCCCATAGATAAAACTTTTTTTCTATTGTGCAGTTTTGAAACTACGTAATGGATGGAAAAGTGAAGAGATATTAGGGAGCACATTCAGACCTGTGGGGAAATAGGAGATATCTTCACATAAAAACTGGAGAGAAGACCTGTGAGAATCTGCTTTGTGATGTGTGCTTTCCACAAAGGGAATTATACCTCTTTTCTCATGAGGCAGTTTTTGAACACTGTTTCTGGAAAACTGCAAAAGGGATATTTTCCAGCGAATTGAAGACTTCGGTGAAATGTGAAATATTCTGAATTAAAACCAGGAAAGGAGTATTTTAAGAAACTCATCTCTCACGTGTGCATGCATTTCAGAGAGGTAAAGCCTACACTACGTTGCCAGTTTGGAATCTCTGTCCTTGAGGAATTTAAGAAGGGATATTAAGTGCTTCCCCTGGGCTTGCGGTGAGAAAGGAAATGTCTTCTTGAGAAAACTGTGGAGAATCTTTCAGAGCAACTGCTTTGTGATGTGTGCAATCATCTCTTAGAGTCAAATAATTCTTTGGATTGACCATTTTGATATCTCTGTTTCTGTGGAACCTGAGCAAGGGCATTTGGGAACACTCTGGAAAAGTTGTGAAAAAGAAAAACCCTCCAATAAAAAAGAGAAGGACACATTCTGTGATACTGCTCTAAGTCATGTTAATTCCGCTATCACAGTTAAGCTTCTGTTTTCCTTGAGCAGCATTCTGACACTCTTTTAGGTGAGTCAGCTAAGGGATACTCGGGAGCGCTTTTATGCTTACAGTGAAAATGAAAACATCTTCAGACTTATACTGGAGAGAAGATATCTGAGGAGCTGCTTTGTGATGTGTGAATTCCACTCATAGAGTTATAGTTTTCTTCTCATAGAGTATTGGGGAATCCCGTTTGGAGAAAAGGCTACCAGGGGACATTCGACAGTATATGGAAGGGTACGGCGAAAAAGGAAATGTACTCAGAAAAAAACTGGAAAGAAGCATTCTGTGAAAAAGTTTTGTGATAGATATGTCTATTCATTTCACATGGATAAAACTTTCTTTCTATCATTCAATTTTGAAATTGCTTCATGGACAGATTCGTGAAGGGATGTTCAGAAGGACATTAAGGCGTATGGTGAAATGGGAGTTATCTTCGGATAAAGATTGGAGAGAAGCTGTCTGAGAAAGTGTTTTGAGATGTGTCCATTCCTCTCAGGGATTTATACCTCTTTTCTCATAAGGCAGTGTTTGAACACTGTTCCTATAAAACTGAAAAAGTGGCATTTTGCAGGGCATTGAAGACTATGGCGAAAAGTGGAATATCCTGAAATAAAACACAGAAAGAAGGATTTCAAGAATCTGCATTCTGAAGTGTGAAGTCATTTCAGAGAGTTAAAGTTTACACTTCATTGCCCCATTTGTAAATTCTGTCTTTGAAGAATCTGTGAAGGGATATTTAGTGCCCCCCGGAGGCTTGTCGTGAGAAAGGAAACTCCTTCCGATGAGAACTGGACAGAATCTTTCAGAGTAACTACTTTTTGATGTGTGTATACATCTTATAGAATTAAATCATTCTTTAGATTGAGCAGTTTCAACTGAATGTTTTTGTGAAACCTGAGAAAGGACATTTGGGTACGCTCCTAAGAACATGCTGAAAAGGAAATGCCCTCTGATTAAAAACAGGAAAATTTTGTGTGAAACTACTCTTTGTCATGTGACATCCACTCGCACAGTTAAGCTTCAGTTTTCATTGATCAGTATTCTAACACAGTTTTTGTTTAGTCTGTGAAGTGATATGCAGGAGTGCTCTGAGGCTTTCGGTGAAAAAGGAAACAACTTCAGATACATACCGGAGAGAAGATTTCTCAGGAGCTCTTTTGTGACATGTGCATTGCACTCACAGGGTTATTCTTTTTTTCTCCTAGAGGATTGGTGAATCCCGTTTGAAGAAAATGCTACAAGGGGACATTCGGGAATACACGGACTACAATGGTGAAAAAGGAAATATCATCAGGCAAAAACTGGAAAGAAGCTTTCTGTGAAACTGCGTTGTGGTAGATATGTCTATTCACCTCCCATAGATAAAACTTTTTTCTATTACGCAGTTTTGAAACTACGTAATGGACGGAAACACGAAGGGACCTTAGCGAGCACATTCAGGCCTGTGGCAAAAGAGGAGATATCTTCACATAAAACCTGCAGAGAAGCTTTCTGAGAAACTGCTTTGTGATGTGAGCATTCCACTCTGGGAATTATACCTCTTTTCTCATAAGACATCTTTTGAACCCTGTTCCTGTAAAACTGAAAAAGAGATATTTTGCAGCAAATTGAAGACTTTGGTGAAATGTGAAATATCCTGAATTAAAACCAGGAAAGGAGTGTTTTAAGAAACTCATCTCTGATATGTGCTTTCATTTCAGAGAGTTAAAGCTTACACTATGTTGCCCGGTTTGGAATCTCTGTCTTTGAGGAGTTATTGAAGGGATATTAAGTGGTTCCCCTGGGCTTGTGGTGAGAAAGGAAACGTGTTCCGAAGAAAACTGCAGAGAAGCTTTCAGAGCAACTGCTTTGTGATGTGTGTA
Source organism: Piliocolobus tephrosceles (assembly GCF_002776525.5). Classification (NCBI taxonomy): domain Eukaryota; kingdom Metazoa; phylum Chordata; class Mammalia; order Primates; family Cercopithecidae; genus Piliocolobus; species Piliocolobus tephrosceles. The sequence goes on from NC_045441.1 coordinate 47,635,721, forward strand.
ATCATCACATAGAGTTAAATCACTCTTTGGATTTTACAGTTTGATGTCTCTGTTTCTGTGGAACCTGAGCAAAGACATTTGGGAACACTCTCAAGATTATGTGAAAAAGAAACACCCTCCAATAAAAAAGAGAAGGAAACACTCTGTGATACTGCTCCAGGTTACGTGAATTTCACTCGCATAGTTAAGTTTCTGTTTTCGTGGAGCAGTATTCTGACACTTTTTTAGATGGATCAGCAAAGGGACATACGGGAGTGCTTTGAAGGTTACAGTGAAAACGAAAATATCTTCAAGCAGATACTGAAGAGAAGATATCTTAGGAGCTGCTTTGTGAACTGTGTATTTTATTCATAGAGGTATAGTTTTCTATAGTTTTCTATAGTTTTAAGTATTGCAGAATCTCGTTTGGAGAAAATGCTGCAGGGGACATTCGAGAGTATATGGATGGCTATGGTGTAAAAGGAATTATACTCAGGAAAAAACTGGAAAGAATCTTTCTGTGAAACTGCTATGTGATAGATATGTCTATTCATCTCACATAGAGAAAATTTTCTGTATATTACCCAGTTTTGAAACTGCTTTATGGACACTATCCACTAAGGGACATTTGGAAGCACATTCAGACATACAGCGTAAAAGGAGATATCGTGAGAAAAAACTGGATAGAAGCATTCTGAAAAACTGCTTTGTGGGGTGTGCATTCCACTGAGGTAGTTATACCTCTTTCATCATAAGGCAGTGTTTGAACAAATTTCTTATGAAAGTGAAAAAGTGTTATTTTCCAGCGCGTTGAAAACTATTGCAAAAACTGAAATATCCTGAAATAAAACCCAGAAAAAAGCATTCCAAGACAATGCACTCTAGCTTGTGCATTCATTTCAGAGCGTTAAAGTTTACACTACATTGCCCAGTTTGGAAGCTCTGTCTTGGAAGAATCTTTGAGGTGTTATTAAGAGGTGCCTCTGGGCTTGTGGTTAGTAAGGAAATGATTTCCAATGAAAACTGGAGAGAAGCTTTCGGAGCAGCTGCTTTGTGATATGTGTATTCAACTCATAGCGTTACACCATTCTTTGCTTTGAGCAGTTTGAAATCAATGTTTCTCTGGAAACTGAGAAAGAACATTTGGGAATGCTCCTAAGAATATGCTGAAAAAGAAATATCCTCCGATAGAAACCAGAAGGAAACATTCTGTGAATCTGTTCCAGATCATATGAAGTCCACTTGCACAATTAAGCTTCCGTTTTCATTGAGCAGTATTCTAACACTGTTTTATGTGAGTCAGCTAAGGAGTAATCCGGAGGGCTTTGAGGCTAATGGTGAAAACAGTAATATCATCAGATAGATACTCGAGAGGAGATTGATGAAGAAATGCTTTGTGATGTATGCATTACCCACACAGAGTTAAACTTTTCTTCTCACAAGGGTTTATGGAATCCCGTTGGGAGAAAGAGCTCCCAGGGACATTCAGGAGTATATTTACTGCTATGGTGGAAGAGGAAACATCCTCAGACAAAAACTGGAAAGAAACATTCTGTGAAACTGCTTTGTGACTGATATGTCTATTCCTCTCACATAGATGAAACTGTCTTTCTATCACGCAGTTTTGTAACTGCATCCTGGACGGATTCGTGAATGGACATTCCAGAGCACATACAGGCAGGTGGGGAAGCAGGAGATATCTTCACATAACAATTGGAGATACACTTTCTGAGAAACTGATTTGCGATGTGTGCATTCCACTCAGGGAGTTATACCTCTTTTCTCACAAGGCAGTGTTTGAACACTGTTCCTGTAAAAGTGAAAAAGAGGTATTTTGCAGCGTATTGAAGACTATGGCAAAAACTGAAATATCCGGAAATAAATCCCAGAAAATAGCGTTAAAACATACTGCTCTCTGACGTGTACATTCATTTCAGTGTGTTAAAGCTTACACTAAGTTGCCCAGTTTGGAAACTCTAACGTTGAGGAAATTGTGAAGGGATATTAAGTGACACACAGAGGCTTTTGCTGAGAAAGAAACATCTTCCGATGAAAACTAGATAGAAACTTTCAGAGCAACTGCTTTTTGATTTGTGTATTCATCTCATAGAATTAAATCGTTCTTCGGATTGAGCAGTTATAAATGGCTGTTTCTGTTATACCTGAGAAGGGACATTTGAGAATGCTCTTAATAATATGCTGAAAAGGAAATACCATCCGATAAACGTCAGAAGGAAACTGTCTGTGAAACTGCTCTAGGTCGCTTGAATTCCACTTGCACAGTTAAGCTTCTGTATTCATTGAACAGTATTCTAACAATGTTTTAGGTTAATCAGCTAAGGGATACTCGGGAGCGATTTGAGGCTTCCAGTGAAAATGGAAATATCTTTAGATAGATACTGGAGGAAGATTTCTGAGGAGCGTCCTTGTGACGTGTGCATTCTACTCACAGAGATATACTTTTTTTCTCATAGGGGAATGGGAAATCCTGCTTAGAGAAAAAGCAACCGGGGATCATCGGGTGTATATGAAAGGCTATGGTGAAAAAGGAACTATCCTTAGACAGAAACTGGAAAGAATCTTTCTGTGAAACTGCTTTGTGATAGATATGTCTATTCATTTCACATGGATATAACTTCATTTCCATTACACAGTTTCGAAAGAGTGCCATGGACGGATTCATGAAGGGACGTTCACCAGGATATTGAGACATACAGTGAAAGGGAGTTATCTTCAGATAAAAACTGGAGAGTAGCTGTCTGAGAAAGTGCTGTGAGATGTGTGCATTCCACTCAAGGATTTATAGCTCTTTTCTCATAAGGCAGTGTTTCAACACTGTTCCTGCAAAACAGAAACTGTGATATTTTGCATGCATTGAAGATTATGGCAAAAAGTTAAATATCCTGACATAACACCCAGAAAGAGGTACTCCACAAAACTGTGCTCTGACGTGTGCATTCATCTCAGATAGCTAAAGTTTACCATACATTGTCCCACTTGGAAGCTCTGTCTTTGTGGAATCTGTGAAGGGATATTATGTGGTTCCCCTGAGCTTGTGGTGAAAAGGAAACGTCTTCTGATGAAGACTGCAGAGAAGTTTTCCGAGCAACTGCTTTGTGATGTGTGTAATCATCTCATAGATGTAAATAATTTTTTGGCTTGAGCAGTTTGGTATCTCTGTTTCTGTGGAACCTGAGCCGAGATATTTGGGAATGCTCTCAAGAATATATGTAATAGAAACACCTTCCAATAAAAAAGAGAAGGAAACACTCTGTGATACTGTTCTAAGTCATGAGTATACAATTATCAAAGTTAAGCTTCTGTTTACATTGAGCAGTATTCTAACACTCTTTTTGGTGAGTCAGCTAAGGGATACTCGGGAGCGCTTTGAGGCTAATGGTGAAAACTAAAATATCTTCAGACAGATACTAAAGAGAAGATGTCTTAGGAGCTGCTTTGTGACGTGTGAATTCCATTCATAGAGTTATATTTTTCTTCTCATAGAGTATTGCGGAATCCCTTTTGGAGATAACACCACAGGGGACATTCAAGAGTATATGGATGGCTATAGTGAAAGAGGAATTATACTCAGGAAAAAACTGGAAAGAAGCTTTCTGTGAAACTAGTATGTGATAGAGATGTCTATTCCTCTCAAATAGAGATAATTTTCTTTATATTACGCAGTTTTGAAACTGCATTATGGACAGATTAGCGAAGTGGCATTTAGGAGCACATTCAGGAGTACGGTGTAAAAGGAGATATCATCAGAAAAAACCTGGAGAGAAGCTTTCTGAGAAACTGCTTTCTGGAGTGTGCATTCCACTGAGGGAGTTATACCTCTTTCAACATAAGACAGTGTTTGAACAAGGTTCTTCTGAAAGTGAAAAAGTGATATTTTGCAACGCATTGAAAACTATCACGATAAGTGAAATATCCTGAAATGACACCCAAAAAGAAGCGTTCCAAGAAAATGCTCTCTAACGTGTGCATTCATTTCACAGAGTTAAAGCTTACACTACATTACCGAGTTTGGAAGCTCTGTTTTTGAGGAATCTTTGAGGTGTTATTAAGAGGTGCCCTTGGGGTGGTGGTGAGTAAGGAAACGACTTCTGATGAAAACTAGAGAGAAGCTTTTGGAGCAGCTGCTTTGTGATGTGTGTATTCATCTCACAGCGATACATCATTTTTTATATTAACATTTTGAAATCAATGTTTCTGTGAAACCTGAGAAAGAACATTTGGGAACGCTCGTAAGAATATGCTGAAAAATAAATAACCTCCTACAAAAAACAGAAGGAAACATTCTGTGAATCCATTCCAGGTCGTATCAATTCTACTCGCACAGTTAAGCTTCCCTTTTCTTTGAGCAGTATCCTAACATTGTTTTATGTGAGTCAGCAAAGGGATAATCGGGAGCACTTTGAGGTTATCGGTGAAAACGGAAATAACTTCAGATAGATACTCGAGAGGAGATTCATGAAGAAATGTTTGTGATGTATGCATTTCCCTCACAGAGTTAAACTTCTCTTCTCATAGGGGTTTATGGAATCCCGATGGGAGAAATAGCTCCCAGGGACATTCAGGAGTATATTTACTGCTATGGTGGAAAAGGAAATATCCTCAGACAAAAACTGGAAAGAAACTTTCTGTGAAACTGCTTTGTGACAGATATGTCTATTCATCTCACATAGATGAAACTGGCTTTCTATTACGCAGTTATGAAACTGCATCATGGACGGATTCGCGAAGGGACATTCGGCAGCACATACAGGCTGGTGGGGAAATAGGAGATATCTTCAGATAACAATTGGAGAGAAACATTCTGAGAAACTGCTTTGTGATGTCTGCATTCCACTCAGGGTGTTATACCTCTTTGCTCACAAGGCAGTGTTTGAACACTGTTCCTGTCAAAGTGAAAAAGAGTTACTTTGAAGCGTATTGAAGACTCTGGCGAAAATTGAAATATCCGGAAATAAAACTCAAAAAAAAGTGTTCCAAGAAACTGCTCTCTGACGTGTACATTCATTTCAGAGTGTTAAAGCTTATGCTAAGTCACCTAGCTTGGAAAATCTGTCTTTGAGGAAATTGTGAAGGGATATTAAGTGACACCCAGAGGTTTGCAGTGAGAACGGAAACGTCTTCCGCTGGAAACTGGAGAGAAAGGTTCGGAGCAACTGCTTAGTGATAGGTGCATTCATCTCATAGAGTTAAATCGTTCTCTTGATTGAACGTTTTTAAATCGCTGTTTCTGTGATACCTGAGAAAGGACATTTGGGAGCGCTCTTAATAATATGATGAAAAAGAAATACCAACCGATAAACGCCAGAAGGAAACTGTCTGTGAAACTTCTCTAGGTTGCTTGAATTCCACTCGCACAGATAAGCTTCTGTTTTCATTGAGCAGTATTCTAACAATGTTTTAGGTTAATAAGCTAACGGATACTTGGGAGCAATTTCAGGCTTCTGGTGAAAACGGAAATATCTTTAGATAGATACTGGAGGAAGATTTCTGAGGAGCAGCCTTGTGACGTGTGCATTCTACTCACAGAGATATACTTTTTTTCTCATAGGGGAATGGGAAATCCCGCTTGGAGAAAAAGAGACCAGGGGACATTCCCTAGTATATGAAAGGCTAAGGTGAAAAAGGAACTATTCTCAGACAAAAACTGGAAAGAAGCTTTCTGTGAAACTGCTTTGTGAAAAATATGTCTATTCATTTCACATGGATAAAACTTTCTTACTATTACACAGTTTTGAAAGTCTGCCATGGACGAATTCGTGAAGGGACGTTCGGCAGGACATTCAGGCCTATGGTGAAAAGGGAGTTATCTCCAGATAGAAAATGGAGAGAAGTTTTCTGAGAAAATGCTTTGAGATGTGTGCATTCCACTGAGGGATTGATACCTTTTTGCTCATAAGGCAGTGTTTGAACACTGTTCCTGTAAAACAGAAACTGAAATTTTGCGTGCATGGAAGACTATGGTGAAAAGTTAAATATCCTGAAATAAAGCCCAGAAAGAGGTATTCCATGAAACAGGGCTCTGACTTTTGCATTCATTTCAGAGAGTTAAAGTTTACAGTACATTGTCCCGCTTGGTAGCTCTGTCTTTTAGGAATCTGTGAAGGGATATTAAGTGGTTCCCCTGGGCTTGTGGTGAGAAAGGAAACATCTTCCGAAGAAAACTGCAGAGAAGTTTTTAGAGCAACTGCTTTGTGATGTGTAATTATCTCATAGAGTTAAATCATTCTTTGGATTGAGCAGTGTGATATCTCTGTTTCTGTGGAAACTGTGCAGAGACATTTGGGAACACTCTCAACAATATTTGGAAAAGAAACACCTTCCAATAAAAAAGAGAAGGAAACACTCTGTGATACTGCTCTAGTTCACGTGAATACAACTATCACAGTTAAGCTTCTGTTTTCATTGAGCAGTATTCTAACACTCTTTTTGGTGACTCAGCTAAGGGATACTCGGGAGCACATTGAGGCTTACAGGGAAAACGAAAATATCTTCAGACAGACACTGTAGAGAAGATATCTTAGTAGCTGCTTTGTGTCCTGTGAATTCTATTCATAGAGTTATGGTTTTCTTCTCATTGAGTATTGCAGAATCCCATTTGTAGAAAATGCTGCAGGGAACATTCGAGAGTATATGGATGGCTATGGTGTAAAAGAAAATATACTCAGAAAAAACTGGACAGAAGCTTTGTGTGAAACTGCTATGTGATATATATGTCTATTCATCTCACATAGAGAAAATTTTCTGTATATTATGCAGCTTTGAGACTGCATCATGGGCAGATTCGCGAAGTGGCATTTAGGAGCACATTCAGGCGTACGGTGTAAAAGGAAACTGCTTTGTGGTGTGTGCATTCCACTGAGGGAACTATACGTCTTTCATCATAAGGCAGTGTATGAACAAGGTTCTTCTGAAAATGAAAAAGTGATACCTTGCAACGCGTTGAAAAATATCGCGAAAAGTGAAATATCCCGAAATGACACCCAGAAAGAAGCATTCCAAGGAAATTCTCTCTAACATGTGCATTCATTTCACAGAGTTATAGCTTACACTATGGTGCCCAGTTTAGAAGCTCTGTTTCTGAGGAATCCTTGAGGTGTTATTAAGAGGTGCCACTGGGCTTGTGGTAAGGAAACCATTTCCGATGAAAACAGATGACACTAAGTCGTGCAATTTGGAAACTCTGTGTTTGAGGAAATTGTGAGGGGATATTAAGTGACACCCTGAGGCTTATGGTGAGAAAGGAAACGTCCTCCGATGAAAACAGGAGAGAAACTTTCGGAGCAACTCCTTTGTGATGTGTGTATTCATCACATAGAGTGAAATCGTCCTTTGGGTAGAACAGTTTTAAATTGCTGTTTCTGTGATACTGGAGAAAGGACATTTGGGAACACTCTTAATAATAGGGTGGAAAAGAAACAGCATCTGATAAAAACCAGAAGAAAACGGCCTGTGAAACTTCTCTAGGTCGCTTGAATTCCACTTGCACAGTTAAGCTTCTGTTTTCATTGAGCAGTACTCTAACAATATTTTAGGTTAATCAGCTAAGGGATACTCGGGAGCGATTTGAGGCTTCTGGTGAAAAGGGAAATATCTTTAGGTAGATACTGGAGGAAGATTTCCGAGGAGGGCCTTGGGACGTGTGGATTCCACTCACAGAGATATACTTTTCTTCTCATAGAGGAATAGGAAATCCCGTTTGGAGAAAAAGCGACCAGGGGACATTCGGGAGTATATGAAATGCTATGGTGAAAAAGGAACTATCCTCAGACAAAAACTGGAAGGAAGCTTTCTGTGAAACTGCCTTGTGATAGATTTATCTATTCATTTCACATGGATAAAACTTTCTTTATACTACACAGTTTTGAAACTGCGTAATTGACGGATTCGCAAAGGGACGTTCGGCAGGACATTCAGGCGTACGGTGAAAAGGGGGTTATCTTCAGGTAAAAACTGGAGAGAAGCTGTCTGAGAAAGTGCTTTGAGATGTGTGCATTCCACTCAGGGATTTATTCCTCTTTTCTAATAAGGCAGTGTTTGAACAGTGTTCCTGTAAAATGGAAATAGTGACATTTTGCAGCGCATTGAAGACTATGGCAAAAAGTCAAATATCCTGAAATAAATCCCAGAAGGAAGGATTCCAGGAAACTGCGCACTGACGTGTGCATTCATTTGTGAAAGTTAATGTTTACACTACTTTGCTCCGTTTGGAAATTCTGTCTTTGAAGAATCACTGAAGGGATATTAAGTGGCGCCCGGAGGTTTGTGGTGAGAAAGGAAACGCCTTCCATTGAAAACTGGACAGAATCTTTTGGAGTAACTGCTTTTTAATGTGTGTACGCATCTCAACAAATTAAATCATTCTTTGGATTGAGCAGTTTGAAGTCACTGATTCTGTGTAACCTGAGAAAGGACATTTGGGAACGCTGTTAATAATATGTTGAAAAAGAAATACCTTCTGATAAAAAATAGAAGAAAACTTTCTATGAAACTGCTCTTTGTCATGGGAAGTACAATTAAGATTCGGATTTCATTGAGCAGTATTCTAAAACTGTTTTTCTTTAGTCTGTGAAGTCATATGCTGGAATGCTCTGAGGCTTTCAGTGAAAAAGGAAACATCTTCCGATACATAACGGAGAGAAGATTTCTGACAAGCTGCCTTGTGACATGTGCACTCCACTCACAGGGTTATACTTTTATTCCCCAAGAAGATTGAAAACTCCCATTTGGAGAAAAAGCTATGAGGGGACATTCGGGAATACAAGGATGGCTATGGTGGAAAAGGAAATATCATCAGACAAAAAGTGGAAAGAAGCTTTCTGTGAAACTGCGTGGTGATAGATATGTGTATTCAACTCACATAGATGAAACCTTCTTCTATTACGCTGTTTTGAAACCGGGAAATGGATGGAAATGCGAAGGGACATTAGAGAGCACATTCAGGCCTGTGGTGAAATAGGAGATATCTTCACATAAAAACGAGAAAAGCTTTCTGAGAAACTGCTTTGTGATGTGCACATTCCACTCAGGGAATTATACCTCTTTTCTCATAAGGCACTTTTTGAACACTGTTCTTGTAAAACTGAAAAAGGGATATGTTGCAGTGAATTGAAGAATTTGGTGAAAAGTGAAATATCCTGAATTAAAACGAGAAAGGAGGCGTTCTAAGAAACTCCTCTCTGACGTGTGCATTGGTTTCAGAGGGTTAAATCTTACACTACATTGCCTATTTTGGATGCTCTGTCTTTGAGGAATTTGTGAAGGGATATTAAGTGCTTCCCCTGGGCTTGTGATGAGAAAGGAAAGGTCTTCCAATGAAAATTGCAGAGAATCATTTAGAGCAACTGCTTTCTGAAGTGTGTAATCATCTCATAGCCTTTAATCATTGTTTGGATTCAGCAGTTTGATATCTCTGTTTCTGTGGAACCTGAGCAGAGACATTTGGCAACGTTCTCAAGAATATGTGAAAAGGAAATACCCAGGGAGGAGGAGCCAGTTGGCCGAAGAGGAGCAGCTCCAGTCTCCAACTCCCAGTGCGAGCGACAAAGAAGACCGATGATTTCTGCATTTTCAACTGAGGTACTGGGGTCATCTCACTAGGGAGTGCCAGACAATCAGTGCAGGTCAGCTGCTTCAGGCCGACCAGCAAGAGGTGAAGCAGGGCGAGGCATCACCTCACTTGGGAAGTGCAAAGGGGAAGGGAATCCCTTTTCCAAGCCAGGGGAACTGAGACACACAACACCTGGAAAATCGGGTAAGTCCCACCACAATACGGCACTTTAAACAAACGGGCAAACCAGGAGATTATATCCCACACCTGGCCAGGAAGGTCCCACGACCACAGAACCTCCCTCATTGCTAGCACAGCAGTGGGCGATCTAACCAAAGGGCAGCAGCAAGGCTGGTGAAGGGCACCCGCCATTGATGAGGCTTTAGAAGGTAAACAAAGCTGCTGGGAAGCCCTAACTCAGTGGAGCTCACTGAAGCTCAAGGAAACCTGCCTGTCTCTGTAGACTCCACCTCTGGGGACAGAGCACAGCTAAATAACAACAACAAAAAAGCAGCAGAAACCCCTGCAGACGCAAACGACTCTGTCTGACAGCTTTGAAGATAGCCGTGGATCTCCCCACATGAAAGTTGAGATCTGAGAAGGGACAGACTGCCTGCTCAAGTGGGTCCCTGACCCCTGAGTAGCCTAACTGGGAGACATCCCCCACTAAGGGCAGTCTGACACACCACACATCACAGGGTGGAGTACACCCCTGAGAGGAAGATTCCAAAGTAAGAATCAGACAGGTACACTCGCTGTTCATCAATATTCTATCTTCTGCAACCTCTGCTGCTGATACCCAGGCAAGCATTGTTTGGAGTGGACCTTAAGCAATCTCCAACAGACCTGCAGCTGAGGGTCCTGACTGTTAGAAGGAAAATTATCAAACAGGAAGGACACCTATACCATAATCCCAAAAGTACATCAGCATCATCAAAGACCAGAGGCAGAAAAAACCACAACGATGGGGAAAAAGCAGGGCAGAAAAGCTGGAAATTCAAAAAATAAGAGCACATCTCCCCCTGCAAAGGAGCGCAGCTCATCGCCAGCAATCGATCAAAGTTAGTCAGAGAATGACTTCGACGAGATGTGAGAAGAAGGCTTCAGTCCATCAAACTTCTGAGAGCTAAAGGAGGAATTATGTACCCAGTGCAAAGAAACAAAAAATCTTGAAAAAAGAGTGGAAGAATTGACAGCTAGACTAATTAATGCAGAGAAGGTCATAAACGAAATGACAGAGATGAAAACCATGACACAAGAAAGACGTGACAGATGCACAAGCTTCAGTAACCGACTCAATCAGCTGGGAGAAAGAATATCAGCGATTGAGAATCAAGTAAATGAAACGAAGCGAGAAGAGAAACCAAAAGAAAAAAGAAGAAAACGAAATGAACAAAGCCTGCAAAAAGTATGGGATTATGTAAAAAGACAAAATCTACGTCTGATTGAAGTTCCTGAAAGTGAGGGGGAAAATGGAACCAAGTTGGAAAACACTCTTCATGATATTATCCAGGAGAACTTCCCCAACCTAGTAGGGCAGGCCAACATTCAAATTCAGGAAATACAGAGAACACCACAAAGATACTTCTCGAGAAGTGCAACTCCAAGGCACACAATTGCCAGATTCAACAAAGTTGAAATGAAGGAAAAAAATCTTAAGGGCAGCTGGAGAGAAAGGTCGGGTTACACACAAAGGGAATCCCATCAGACTAACAGCAGATCTCTCGGCAGAAACTCTACAAGCCAGAGGAGACTGGGGGCCAATATTCAACATTATTAAAGGAAAGAATTTTAAACCCAGAATTTCATATCCAGCCAAACTAAGTTTCGTAAGTGAAGGAGAAATAAAATCATTTACAGATAAGCAAATGCTTAGAGATTTTGTCACCACCAGGCCTGCCTTACAAGAGACCCTGAAGGACGCCCTAAACATGGAAAGGAACAACTGGTACCAGCCGTTGCAAAAACATGCCAAAATGTAAGGACCATGGAGGCTAGGAAGAAACTGCATCAACTAACGAACAAAATAAACAGTAATATCATAATGGCAGGATCAAGTTCACACATAACAATATTAACCTTAAATGTAAATGGACTAAATGCTCCAATGAAAAGACACAGACTGGCAAACTGGATAAAGAGTCAAGACCCATCAGTCTGCTGTCTTCAGGAGACCCATCTCACATGCAGAGACATACATAGGCTCAAAATAAAAGGATGGAGGAAGATCTACCAAGCAAATGGAGAACAAAAAAAAAAGCAGGGGTTGCAATCCTAGTCTCTGATAAAACAGACTTTAAACCATCAAAGATCAAAAGAGACAAAGCAGGCCATTACATAATGGTAAAGGGATCAATTCAACAGGAAGAGCTAACTATCCTAAATATATATGCACCCAATACAGGAGCACCCAGATTCATAAAGCAAGTCCTTAGAGACTTACAAAGAGACTTAGACTCCCATACAATAACAATGGGAGACTTCAACACTCCACTGTCAACATTAGACAGATCAACGAGACAGAAAGTTAACAAGGATATCCAGGAATTGAACTCATCTCTGCACCAAGCGGACCTAATAGACATCTATAGAACTCTCCACTCCAAATCAACACAGTATACATTCTTCTCAGCAGCACATCGCACTTATTCCAAAAAGGACCACATAATTGGAAAAAAAGCACTCCTCAGCAAATGTAAAAGAACAGAAATTATAACAAACTGTCTCTCTGACCACATTTCAATCAAAATAGAACTCAGGACTAAGAAACTCAATCAAAACCACTCAAATACATGGAAACTGAACAAACTGCTCCTGAATGACTACTGGGTACATAACGAAATGAAAGCAGAAATAAAGATGTTCTTTGAAACCAATGAGAACAAAGATACAACATACCAGATTGTCTGGGACACATTTAAGGCAGTGTGTAGAGGGAAATTTATAGCTCTAAATGCCCAAATAGAAAGCTGGAAACACCTAAAATTGACACTCTAACGTCACAAATAAAACAACTAGAGAGGCAAGAGCAAACACATTGAAAAGCTGGTAGAAAATAAGAAATAACTAAGATGAGAGCAGAACTGAAGGAGATAGAGACACGAAAAACCCTCCAAAAAATCAGTGAATCCTGGAGTTGGTTTTTTGAAAAGATCACAAAATTGACAGACCACTAGCAAAACAAATAAAGAAGAAAAGAGAGAAGAATCAAATAGATGCAATAAAAAATGATAAAGGGGATATCACCACCGACCCCACAGAAGTACAAACTACAATCAGAGAATAGTATAAACACTTCTACGCAAATAAACTAGAAAATATAGAAGAAATGGATAATTTCCTGGACACCTACACTCTTCCAAGACTAAAACAGGAAAAAGTTGAATCCCTAAATAGACCAATAGCAGGCTCTGAAATTGAAGCAATAATTAATAGCTTACCAACCAAAAAAAGATGGATTCACAGCTGAATTCTACCAGAGGTACAAGGAGGAGCTGGTAGCATTCCTTCTGAAACTATTCCAATCAATAGAAAAAGAGGGAATCCTCTCTAACTCATTTTATGAGGCCAACATCATCCTGATGCCAAAGCCTGGCAGAGACACAACAAAAAAAGAGAATTTTAGACCAATATCCCTGATAAACATCGATGCAAAAATCCTCAGTAAAATACTGGCAAACCAGATTCAGCAGCACATCAAAAAGCTTATCCACCATGATCAAGTGGGCTTCATCCCTGACATGCAAGGCTGTTTCAACATTCGCAAATCAATAAACGTAATCCAGCATATAAACAGAAGCAAAGACAAGAAACACATGATCATCTCAATAGATGCAGAAAAGGCTTTTGACAAAATTCAACAGACCTTCATGTTAAAACGCTCAATAAATTCAGTATTGATGGAACGTACCTCAAAATAATAAGAGCTATGTATGACAAACCTCCAGTCAGTATCATACTGAATAGGCAAAAATTGGAAAAATTCCCTTTGAAAACTGACACAAGACAGGGATGCCCTCTCTCACTGTTCCTATTCATCATAGTGTTGGATGTTCTGGCTAGGGCAATCAGGCAAGAGAAAGAAATCAAGGGTATTCAGTTAGCAAAAGAAGAAGTCCAATTGTCCCTGTTTGCAGATGACATGATTGTATATTTAAAAAACCTCATTGTCTCAGCCCCGAATCTCCTTAACTTGATAAGCAACTTCAGCAATGTCTCAGGATACAAAATTAATGTTCAAAAATCACAAGCATTTTTTATACACCAGTAACAGACAAACAGAAAGCCAAATCATGAATGAACTTCCAGTCACAATTGCTTCAAAGAGAACAAAATACCTAGGAAACCAACTTACAAGGGATGTAAAGGACCTCTTCAGGGAGAACTACAAACCACTGCTCAGTGAAATAAAAGAGGACACAAACAAATGGAAGAACATACCATGTTCATGGATAGGAAGAATCAATATCGTGAAAATGGCCATACTGCCCAAGGTTATTTATAGATTCAGTGCGATTCCCATCAAGCTACCAATGAGTTTCTTCACAGAATTGGAAAAAAACTGCTTTAAAGTTCATATGGAACCAAAACAGAGCCCGCATTGCCAAGACAATCCTAGGTCATAAGAACAAAGCTGGAGGCATCATGCTGCCTGACCTCAAACTATACTACAAGGCAACAGTAACCAAAACAGCATGGTACTGGTACCAAAACAGAGATAGAGACCAATGAAACAGAACAGAGTCCCCAGAAATAATACCACACATCTACAGCCATCTGATCTTTGACAAACCTGAGAGAAACAAGAAACGGGGAAAGGATTCACTATTTAATATATGGTACTGGGAAAATTGGCTAGCCATAAGTAGAAAGCTGAAACTGGATCCTTTCCTTAATCCTTATACGAAGATTAATTCAAGATGAATTAGACACTTAAATGTTAGACCTAATACCATAAAAACCCTAGAAGAAATCCTAGGTAGTACCATTCAGGACATAGGCATGGGCAAGGACTTCATATCTAAAACACCAATAGCAACGGCAGCAAAAGCCAAAGTTGACAAATGGGATCTAATTAAACTAAAGAGCTTCTGCACAGCAAAAGAAACTACCATCAGAGTGAACAGTCCACCTACAGAATGGGAGAAAATTTTTGCAATCTACTCATCTGACAAAGGGCTGATATCCAGAACCTGCAGAGAACTCAAAAAATTTACAAGAAAAAAACAAACAACCACAACAAAAAGTGGGCAAAGGATATGAACAGACATTTCTCAAAAGAAGACATTCATACAGCCAACAGACACATGAAAAAATGCTCATCATCACTGGCCATCAGAAAAATGCAAATCAAAACCACAATGAGATACCATCTCACACCAGTTAGAATGGCAATCATTCAAAAGTCAGGAAACAACAGGTGTGGAGAGTATGTGGAGAAATAGGAACACTTTTATACTGTTGGTGGGATTGTAATCTAGTTCAACCATTATGGAAAACAGTACCCAAAAGATTATAAATCGTGCTGCTATAAGGACACATACACACGTATGTTTATTGCGGCACTATTCACAATAGCAAAGTCTTGGAATCAACCCAAATGTCCGATTGTGACAGACTGGATTAAGAAAATTTGGCACATAAACACCATGGAATACTATGCAGCCATAAAAAAGGATGAGTTTGCATCCTTTGTATGGACATGGATGCAGCTAGAAACCATCATTCTTAGCAAACTATCACAAGACCAGACAACCAAACACCACATGTTCTCATTCATAGGTGGGAACTGAACAATGAGATCACTTGGACTCGGGAAGAGGAACATCACACACCGCGGCCTATCATGGAGACGGGGGAGGCTGCAGGGATTGCATTGGGAGTTATACCTGATATAAATGAAGAATTCATGGGTGCTGACAAGTTGATGGGTGCAGCACACCAACATGCCACAAGTATACATATGTAAAAAACCTGAACGTTATGCACATGTACCCTAGAACTTAAAGTATAATAATAAACAACAAAAAAAGAAATACCCTCCAACAAAAACGAGAAGGAAATATTCTGTGATAATCCACTAGGACACGTGAATTCCACTCACACAGTTAAGCTTCTGTTTTCATTGAGCAGTATTCTGACACTCTTTTAGGTAAGGCAGCTAACGGATATTCCGGAGTGCTTTGAGGCTTACAGTGAAAACCAAAATATCCTCAGACAGATACTGGAGAGAAGATATCTGAGGAGCTGCTTGGCGATGTGTGTATTCCACTCATAGAGTTATAGTTTTCTTCTCATAGAGTATTGCAGAATCCCGTTTGGAGAAAACGCTACAAGGGGACATTCGAGAATATATGGACGGCTATGGTGAAAGAGGAAATATACTCAGAAAAATACTGCAAAGAAGCTTTCTGTGAAACTGCTATGTGATAGATATGTCTATTCATCCAACATAGAGAAAATTTTCTTTATATTACGCAGTTTTGAATCTGCGTCATGGAGAGATTCGTGAAAAGATATTTGGGAATGCATTCAGGCAATGATGTAAAAGGAGATATCATCAGGCAAAAACTGAGAGATGCTTTCAGAGAAACTGCTTTGTGGTGTGTTCATTCCACTGAGGGAGTTTTACCTCTTTCATCATTAGGCAGTTTTTGAACAAGGTTCTTCTGAAAGTGAAAAAGCGATATTTTGCAATGTGTTTAAAACTATCGTGAAAGTGAAATATCCTGAAATAAAACCCAGAAAGAAGCGTTCCAAGAAAATGCTCTCTAACGTGTGCATTCATTTCAGATAGTTAAAGCTTACTCTACAATGCCCAGTTTGGAAACTCTGTCTTTGAGGAATACTTGAGGTGTTATTAAGAGGCGCCCCTGGGCTTGTGGTGAGTAAGGAAATGACTTCTGATGAAAACTGGAGAAAAGCTTGGGGACAACCTGCTTTGTGATGTGTGTATTTCTCATAGAGTTACATCATTTTTTGGGTTGAGCAGTTTGAAATCACTGTTTTTGTAGAAACTGAAAAAGAACATTTGGGAACGTTCTTAAGAATATGCTGAAAAAGAAATATCCTCCTATAGAAAACAGAAGGAAACCTTCTGTGAACCCGCTCCAGGTCATATCAAGTCCACTCACACAGTTAAGCTTCCATTTTCAGTGAGCAGTATCCTAACACTGTTTTACCTGAGTCAGCTAAGGGATAATCAAGAGTGCTTGGAGGCTAATGGTGAAAACGAAAATATCTTCAGATAGATACTCGAGAGGAGACTTATGAAGAAATGCTTGTGACTTATGCAATTCCCACACAGAGTTAAAATTTTCATTTCATAGGGTTTTATGGAACCTTATTGAAAGAAATAGCTACCGGGGACATTCAGAAGTACATTTACTGCTATGATGGAAAAGGAAATATCCTCAGACAAAAACTGGAAAGAAACTTTCTGTGAAACTGCTTCATGACAGTTATGTCTATTCATCTAACATAGATGAAACTACCTTTCAATTATGCAGTTTTGAAACTGCATCATGGGTGGATGCATGAAGGGACATTCAGGAGCACATACAGGCTGGTGGGGAAATAGGAGATATCTTCAGATAACAATTGGAGAGAAACTGCTTTCTGATGTCTGCATTCCAGTCAGGGAGTTATACCTCTTTTCTCACAGGCAGTGTTTGAACACTGTTCCTGTAAATGTGAAAAAGAGATATTTGCAGTGTATTGAAGACTGTGGTGAAAACTGAAATATCTGGAAATAAAACCCACAAAAAAGCGTTCCAAGAAACAGCTCTCTGACGTGTACATTCAGTTCAGAGTGTTAAAGCTTACGCTAAGTTGCTTCGTTTGGAAACTGTGTCTTTGAGGAAATTGTGAGGGCATATTAAGTGACACCCGGAGGCTTGTGCTGAGAAACGAAACATCTTCCGATGAAAACTGGAGAGAAACTTTCGGAGCAACTGCTTTGTAATATGTGCATTCATCTCATAGAGTGTAATCGTTCTTTGGATTCAGCAGTTTTAAGTCACTGTTTCTGTGATACCTGTAAAAGGATATTAGGGAACGCTCTTAATAGTATGCTGTAAAAGAAATACCATCCGGGCCGGGCACGGTGGCTCAAGCCTATAATCCCAGCACTATGGGAGGCCAAAATAGGCAGATCACAAAGTCAGGAGATTGAAACCATCCTGGCTAATACGGTGAAACCCCATCTCTACTAAAAAATACAAAAAACCACCCAAGTGAGGTGGCAGGCGCCTGTAGTCCAAGCTACTCGAGAGACTGAGGCAGGAGAATGGCATAAACCCAGGAGGGAGAGCCTACACTGAGCTGAGATCTGGTCACTGAAATGCAGCTTGGGCAGCAGAGCGA
This sequence comes from Piliocolobus tephrosceles, assembly GCF_002776525.5. Classification (NCBI taxonomy): domain Eukaryota; kingdom Metazoa; phylum Chordata; class Mammalia; order Primates; family Cercopithecidae; genus Piliocolobus; species Piliocolobus tephrosceles. The sequence goes on from NC_045441.1 coordinate 47,653,632, forward strand.
GACTCGTCTCAAAAAAAAAAAGAAAAGATATACCATCCGATATACGCCAGAAGGAAATTGTCTGTGAAAGTTCTCTAGGTCACTTGAATTCCACTCGCACAGAATAGCTTCTGTTTTCATGGAGCAGTATTCTAACACTGTTTTAGTTTAATCAGCTAAGGCATAGTCAGGAGCGATTTGAGGCTTCTGGTGAAAACGGAAATATCTTTAGATAGATACTGGAGGAAGATTTCCAAGGAGCGGCCTTGTGACGTGTGCATTCTACTCACAGAGATATACTTTTCCTCTCATACATGAACGGGAAATCCCGTTTGGAGAGAAAGCAACCAGGGGACATTCGGGAGTATATGAAAGGCTGTGGTGAAAAAAGAACTATCCTCAAACAAAAACAGGAAAGAAGCTTTCTGTGAAACTGCTTTTTGACAGATATGTCTATTAATTTCACATGGATAAAACTTTCTTTCTATTACGCAGTTTTGCAAGTGTGCCATGGACGGATTTGCGAATGAACGTTCTCCAGGACATTCAGCCGTATGGTGAAATGGGAGTTATCTTCAGGTACAAACTGGAGAGAACCTGTCTCAGAAATTACTTTGAGATGTGTGCATTCCACTCAGTGATTTATTCTTCTTTTCTCATAAGGCAGTGTTTGAACACTGTTGCTGTAAAACTGAACAAGTGACATTTTGCAGCCCATTGAAGACTATGGCGAAATGTAAAGTTTCCTGAAATAAAACCCAGAAAGAAGGATTCCAGGAAACTTGGCTCTGACGTGTGCACTCATTTCAGAGAGTTAAAGTTTGCACTACGGTGCTCTGATTGGAAACTCTGTCTTTGAAGAATCTGCGAAGGGATATTAAGTGGTGCCCGGAGTCTTGTGGTGAGAAATGAAATGCCTTCCGAAGAAAACTGGACAGAATCTTTTGGAGTAACTGCTTTTCAATGTGTGTATGCATTTCAAAGAATTAAATCATACTTTGGATTGAG
>NC_045441.1:47664618-47672803 GCF_002776525.5 Piliocolobus tephrosceles
TCAGACAAAAACTGGAAAGAAGCTTTCTGTGAAACTGCTTTGTGATAAATATGTCTATTCATTTCAAATGGATAAAACTTTCTTTCTATTACGCAGTTTTGAAAGTCTGCCTTTGATGGATTCACGAACGGATGTTCGGCAGGACATTCAGGCGTATGGTGAAAAGGGAGTCATCTTCCGATAACAACTGGAGAGAAGCTGTCTGAAAAAGTGCTGTGAGATGCGTGCATTACACTCAGGGATTTACACCTCTTTTCTCATAAGGTAGTGTTTGCACACTGTTCCTGTAGAACTGAAAAAGTGACGTTTTGCAGCACATTGAAGACTATGGAGAAATGTGAAATATCCTGGAATAAAACCCAGAAAGAGGTATTCCACGAAACTGCGCTCTGACGTGTGCATTCATTTCAGAGAGTTAACGTTTATCATACGTTTTCCCGATTGGAAGGTCTGTCTTTGTGGAATCTGTGACGGGATATTAAGTGGTTGCCCTGGGCTTGTGGTGAGAAAGGAAACATCTTCCAATGAAAACTGCAGAGAAGCTTTCAGAGCAACTGCTTTGTGATATGTGTAATCATCTCATAGAGTTAAATCATTCTTTGGATTCTGCAGTTTGATATCTCTGTTTCTGTGGAACCTGAGCAAGGACATTTGAGAAAGCTCTCAAGAACATATGAAAAGGAAATACCCTCCAATAAAAAAGAGAAGGAAACACTCTGTGTTACTGCTCTAAGTCACGTGAATTCCACTCGCACGGTTAAGCTTCTGTTTTCATTGAGCAATATTCTAACACTCTTTTAGGTGAGTCAGCTAAGGGATACTTGGGAGTGCTTTGAGGCTTATGGTGAAAACGAAAATGTCTCCAGACAGATACTGGAGAGAAGGTATCTGAGGAGCTCCTTGGTAACGTGTGAATTCCATTCATAGAGTTATAGTTTTCTTCTCATAGAGTATTGTGGAACGCCGTTTATAGAAAACGCTACAGGGGCCATTCGAGAGTATATGGATGGCTATAGTGAAAGAGGAAATATACTCAGAAAAATACTGGAAAGAGTCCTTCTGTGAAACTGCTATGTGATAGATATATCTATTCATCACACATTGAGAAAATTTTCTTTATACTATGCAGTTTTTAAACTGCGTCATGGACAGATTCACGAAGGGCCGTTTTGGAGCACATTCAGGCATACGGTGTAAAAGGAGATATCAGACAAAAAGTGGAGAGAAGCTTTTTGAGAAACTGCTTTGTGGTGTGTGCATTTCACTGAGGGAATTATACATCTTTCTTCAAAAGGCAGTGTTTGAACGAGGATCTTCTGAAAGTGAAAAAATGATATTTTCCAATGCGTTGAAAACTATTTTGAAATGTGAAATATCCTGAAACAAAACCCAGAAAGAAGCACTCCAAGACAATGCTCTCTAACGTGTGCATTCATTTCAAACTGTTAAAGCTTACAATACAGTGCCCAGTTTGGAAGCTCTGTCTTTGAGGAATCTTTGAGTTGTTATTAAGAGGCACCCGTGGGCTAGTGGTGATTAAGAAAACGACTTCCGATGAAAACTGGAGAGAAGCTTTTGGAGCAGCATCTTTGTGATGTGTGTATTCATCTCGCCGTGATACATCGTTTTTTCCATTAAGCAGTTTGAAATCAATGTTTCTGTGGAACCTGAGACAGAACATTTTGTAACGCTCCTTAGAATATGCTGAAAAATAAATATCCTCCTACAAAAACCAGAAGGAAACATTCTGTGAATCTGCTCCAGGTCACGTCAAGTCCAATCTCACACTTAAGCTTCCGTTTTCATTGAGCAGTATCCTAACACTGTTTTACGTGACTCAGCTAAGGGGTAATCAGGAGAGCTTTGAGGCTAACGGTGAAAAAGAAAATAGCTTCAGATAGATACTCAACAGGAGATTGATGAAGAAATGCTTTGTGACATATGCATTACCCACACAGAGTTAAACTTTTCTTCTCATAGGGTTTTATGGAATTCCGTTGGGAGAAAGAGCTCCCGGGGACATTCAGGAGTACATTTACTGCTATGGTGGAAAAGGAAATATCCTCAGACAAAAACTGGAAAGAAACTTTCTGTGAAACTGCTTTGTGACAGATATGTCTATTCATCTCACACAGATGAAACTGTCTTTCTATTATGCAGTTTTGTAACTGCATCGTGGACGGATTTGCGAAGGGACATTCGGGAGCACATACAGGCTAGTGGGGAAACAGGAGGTATCTTCAGATAACAATTGGAGAAAAACTTTCTGATAAACTGCTTTGTGATGTCTGCATTCCACTCAGGGAGTTATAACTCTTTTCTCACAAGGCAGTGTTTGAACAGTGTTCCTGTAAAAGTGAAAAAGAGATATTTTGCAAAGCATTGAAGAGTATGGCGAAAATTGAAATATCCGGAAATAAAACCCAGAAAAAAGCATTAAAAGAAACTGCTCTCTGACGTGTACATTCACCTCAGAGTGTTAAAGCTCACGCTAAGTTGCCCCATTTGGAAAATCTGTCTTTGAGGAAATTGTGAAGGGATATTAAGTGACACCTGGAAGCTTGTGATGAGAAATGAAACGCCTTCCGATGAAACTGGAGAGAAATTTTCGGAGCGACTGCTTTGTGATGTGTGTATTCATCTCATAGAGTTAAATCGTTCTTTGGATTGAGCAGTTTTAAATCGCTGTTTCTGTGATACCTGAGAAAGTACAGTTGGGAACGCTCTTAATAATATGCTGTAAAAGAAATACAATCCGGGCCTGGCGTGGTGGCTCAAGCCTATAATCCCAGCAGTTTGGGAGGCCAAAACGGGCGGATCACAAGGTCAGGAGATCGAAACCATCCTGGCTAATATGGTGAAACCCCATCTCTACTAAGAATAACAAAAAACCACACAAGTGAGTTGGCGGGTGCCTGCTGTCCCAGCTACTCCGGAGGCTGGGGCAGGAGAATGGCATAAACTCTGGAGGTGGAGCTTACAGTGAGCTGAGATCTGGCCACTGAACGGCAGCCTGGGCAACAGAGCAAGACTCCATCCGAAAATAAAAGAAAAAGATATACCATCCAATAAACGCCAGAGGGAAATTGTCTGTGAAATTTCTGTAGGTCACTTGAATTCCATTCGCACAGTTAAGCTTCTGTTTTCATTAGGCAGCATTCTAACAATGTCTTCGTTTAATCAGCTATAGGATACTCGGGAGCAATTTGAGGCATCTGGTGGATACAGAAATACCTTTAGATAGATACTGGAGGAAGATTTCCCAGGTGCGGCCTTGTGACGTGTGCATTCTACTCACAGAGATATGCTTTTCTTCTCAAAGTGGAATGGGAAATCACGTTTGTAGGAAAAGCGACCAGGGGACATTCGGGAGCATATGAAAAGCTATGGTGATAAAGGAAGTATCCTGGGACAAAAAGTGTAAATAAGCTTTCTGTGAAACTGCTTTGAGATAGATATGTCTATTCATTTCACATGGATAATATTTTCTTTCTATTATGCAGTTTTAACAGTCTGCCATGGACGGATTCCCAAAGGGACTTTCAGCAGGACATTCAGGCATACAGTGAACAGGTAGTTATCTTCAGGTACGAACTGGAGATAAGCTGCCTGAGAAAGTTCTTTGAGATGTGTGTATAACACTCAGGGATGTATACCTCTTTTCTCATAAGGCAGTGTTTGAACACTGTTCCTGTAATACTGAAAAAGTGACATTTTGCAGTGCATTGAAGCCTATGGCAAAAAGCGAAATATCCTGAAATAAAACCCAGAAAGAAGGATTCCAAGAAACTGCACTCTGATGTCTGCATTCATTACAGAAAATTTAAAGTTTACACTATGTCGCCCCATTTGGAAACTCTGTCTTTGAAGAGTCTGTGAAAGATAATTAAGTGGTGCCCAGAGGCTTGTGGTGAGAAAGAAACGCCTTCTGATGAAAACTGGACCGAATCTTTGGGAGTAACTGCTTTGTAATGTGTGTACACAGGTCATAGAATTAAATCATTTCTTGGCTTTAGCAGATTGAACTCACTGTTTCTGTGGAACCTGAGAAAGGACATTTGGGAACGCTCTTAAAAATATGCTGAAAAAGAAATACCCTCCAATAAAAAACAGAAGAAAACTTTCTGTGAAACTGCTCTTTGTCACGTGAAGTCCACTGGCACAGTTAAGCTTTGGTTTTCATTGAGCAGTATTCTAACACTGTTTTTTTTAGTCTGTGAAGTGATATGTTGGAGCGCTCTGAGGTTTTCGGTGAAAAAGGAGACATCTTCAGATACATAGCAGAGAGAAGATTTCCAAGGAGCTGCTTTGTGACATGTGCATTACACTCAAAGGGTTATATTTCTTTTCTCCTAGAAGATTGGGGAATCCCGTTTGGAGAAAAAGCTACAAGGGGACATTCGGGAATATAGGGACTGCTATGGTGAAAAAGGAAATATCATCAGAAAAAAATTGGAAAGAAGCTTTCTGTGAAACTGCGTTGTGGTAGATGTATCTATTCACATCCCATAGTTAAAACTCTTTTCTATTAAGCAGTTTTGAAACTGCTTAATGGACGGAAACATGAAGGGGCATTAGGGAACACATTCAGGCCTGTGGGTCAATAGGAGATATCTTCACATAAAAACTGGAGAGCAACATTCTGAGAAACTGCTTGGTGATGTGATCATTCCACTCAGGGTATTATACCTCTTTTCTCATTAGGCATTTTTTGAACACTGTTCCTGGAAAACTGAAAATGTGATTATATGCAGCGAATTAAAGACTTTGGTGAAATGTGAAATATCCTGAATTAAAATCAGGAAAGGAGCGCTCCAGGAAACTCCTCTCTGACGTGTGCATTCATTTCAGAGAGTTAAAGGTAACATTACGTTGCCCAGTTTGGAAGTTCTGTATTTGACAAATTTGTGAAGGGATATTAAGTGTTTCCCCTGGGCTTGTGGTGATAAAGGAAACGTCTTCCAATGAAAATTGCAGAGAAGTTTTCATAGCAACGGCTTTGTGATGTGTGTATTCTTCTCATAGAGTTAAATCATTCTTTGACTTGAGCAGTTTGCAATTCTGTTTCTGTGCAACCTGAGCAGAGACATATGGGAATGCTCTCAAGAATATGTGAAAAAGAAACACCTTCCAATTAGAAAGAGGAGGAAACACTCTGTGATACAGCTCTACTACGAGTGAATAGAACTATCACAGGTAAGCTTCTGTTTTCATTGAGCAGTATTCTAACACTCTTTTAAGTGAGTCAGCTAAGGCATACTCAGGAGTGCTTTGAGGCCTACAGTGAAAACGAAAACATCTTCAGACAGACACTGGAGACAAGATATCTGGGGAGATGTTTTGTGACGTGTGAATTCCATTCACAGAGTTATTGTTGTCTTCTCACAGAGTACTGCGTAATCCTGTTTGAAGAAAATGCTACCAGGGGATATTCGAGAGTTGATGGACGGCTATGCTAAAAGAGGAAATATACTCAGACTAATACTGGAAGGAAGCTTTCTGTGACATGGCTATGTGATAGATATATCCACTCATCTCACATAGAGGAAATTTACTTTATATTACGCAGTTTTGAAACTCTGTCATGGACAGATTCGCAAAGGGACATTTGGGAGCATATTCAGGCGTACGGTGTAAAGGGAGATATCGTCAGAAAAAAACTGAGAGAAGCTTTCTGAGAAACTGCTTTTTGGTGTCTGCATTCCACTGAGGGAGTTATACATCTTTCATCATAAGGCAGTGTTTGAACGAGGTTCTTCTGAAAGTGCAAAAGTGATTTTTTCCAATGCGTTGAAACCTATTGCGAAAAGTGAGAAATCCTGAAATACACCCAGAAAGAAGAGTTCCAAGAAAATCCTCTCTGAGGTGTCCATTCATTTCAGAGAGTTAAAGCTTATACTACAATGCCCAGTTTGGAAGCTCTGTCTTTGAGGAATCTTTGATGTGTAACTAAGAGGCACCCCTGGGCTTGTGGTGAGTTTGGAAGTGACTTCCGACAAAAACTGGTGAGAAGCTTACGGACCAACTGCTTTGTGATGTGTGTATTTATCTCGTAGAGTTACATAATTCTTTGGGTTGAGCAGTTTGAAATCACTGTTTCTGTGGAACCTGAGAAAGAACATTTGGGAATGCCCCCGAGAATATGCTGAAAAAGAAATATCCTCCGATAGAAACCAGAAGGAAACATTCTGTGAAACCGCTCCAGGTCATATCAAGTCCACTCACACAGTTAAGCTTCTGTTTTCATTGAGCAGTATCCTAACACTGTTTTATGTGATTCAGCTAAGGGATAATCGGGAGCACTTTGAGGCTAACGTTGAAAACAGAAATATCGTCAGATAGTTACTCGAGACGAGATTGATGAAGAAATGCTTTGTGGCCAATGCATTTCCCACACAGAGTTAAACCTCTCTTCTCCTAGGGTTTAATGGAATCCCGCTGGGAATAAAAAGGTACATTCAAAAGTGTATTTACTGCTACTGGGTACATTCAAAAGTATATTTACTGCTATGGTGGACAAGGAAATATCCCCAGACAAAAACTGGAAAGCAACTTTCTGTGAAACTGCTTTGTGACAGGTATGTCTTTCCATCTCATATAGATGAATCTGTTTTTCTATTACAAAGTTTTGCAACTGCATCATGGATGGATTTGTGATGGGACATTCTGGTGCACATAGAGGCTGGTAGGGAAATAGGACATATCTTCTGATAACAGTTGGAGAAAAACTTTCTGAGAAACTGCTTTGTGATGTCTGCATTCCACTCAGGGAGATATACCTCTTTTCCCACAAGACAGTGTTTGAGCACTGTTGCTGTCAAAGTAAAAAAGAGATATTTTGCAGTGTATTGAAGACTCTGGTGTAAATTGAAATATCCAGAAATAAAACCGAGAAAAAAGCATTCCAAGAAATTGCTCTCTGACGTCCACATTCATTTCAGAGTGTTAAAGCTTATGCTAAGTCGCCCAGCTTGGAAAATCTGTCCTTGAAGATATTGTGAAGGGATATTAAGTGACACCCAGAGGCTTGTGTTGAGAAAGGAAATGTCACGATGAATACTGGAGAGAAGCTATTGCAGCAACTGCTTTGTGATGTGTGTATTTATCTCATAGAGGCAAAATGTTCTTTGGATTGAGCAGTTTTAAATCACTGTTTCTGTGATACCTGAGAAAGGACATTTGGGAATGCTCTTAATAATATGCTGAAATGGAAATACCATCCGATAAACGCCAGAAGGAAACTGTCTGTGAAACTTCTCTAGGTCGCTTGAATTCCACTTGCACAGTTAAGCAACTGTTTTCATTGAGTAGTATTCTAACATTGTTTTAGATTAATCAGCTAAGGGATACTCGGGAGCGAAATGAGGTTTCCGGTGAAAACAGAAATATCTTTAGATAGATACTGGAGGAAGATTTTCGAGGAGCAGCCTTGTGACGTGCGCATATTACTCACAGAGATATGCTTTTCTTCTCATAGAGGAATGGGAAATCCCATTTGGAGAAAATGCAAACAAGGGACCTTCGGGAATATATGAAAGGCTATGATGAAAAAGGAACTATCCTCAGAGACATACTGGAAAGAAGCTTTCTGTGAAAATGCTTTGTGATAGATATGTCTATTCGTTTCACATGGATATTACTTTCTTTCTATTACGCAGTTTTGAGACTGTGTCATGGACAGATTCGCAAAGGGATAATTCGGGAGGACATTCAGGTGTACGGTGAAAAGGGACTTGTCTTCAGATAAAAACTGGAAAGAAGCTGTCTGAGAAAGTGCTTTGAGATGAGTGCATTCCACTCAGGGATTTATACCTCTTTTCTCATAAGGCAGTGTTTGAACACTGTTCCTGTAAAACTGAAAAAGTGACATTTTGCAGTGCATTGAAGACTATGGCGAAAAGTGAAATATCCTGAAATAATACCCAGAAAGAAGCATTCGAAGAAATTGCACTCTGACGTGTGTACTCATTACAGAGAGTTAAAATTTACACTTCGTTGCCCCGTTTGGAGACTCTATCTTTGAAGAATCTGTGACGGGATATTAAGTGGCACCCGGAGGCTTGTGGTGAAAAAGGAAATGCCTTCGGATGAAATCTGGACAGAACCTTTTGGAGTAACTGCTTTGTAAAGTGTGCACACATCCCATAGAATTAAATCATTCTTTGGATTGAGCAGTTTGAACTCA
>NC_045441.1:47672813-47739793 GCF_002776525.5 Piliocolobus tephrosceles
ACTCACTGTTTCTGTGGAACCTGAGAAAGGCCATTTGGGAACGCTCTTAAGAATATGCTGTAAAAGAAATATCCCCTGATAAAAAACAGAAGAAAACTTCATGTGAAACTGCTCTTTGTCACGTGAAGAACAATCACACAGTTAAGCTTCGGTTTCCATTGAGCAGTATTCTAACACTGTTTTTGTTTAGTCTGTGAAGTGATATGCTGGAGTGCTCTGAGGCTTTCAGTGAAAAAGGAAACATCTTCAGATACATACCGGAGAGAAGATTTCCGAGGAAATATTTTGTGACATGTGCATTCCACTCACAGGGTTATACTTTTTTTCTCCTAGAAGATTGGGGAATCCCGTTTGGAGAAAGAGCCACAAGGGGACATTCGGGAATACAGAGACTGCTATGTTGAAAAAGGAAATATCATTAGACCAAAACTGGAAAGAAGCTTTCTGTGAAACTACGTTGTGGCATATATGTCTATTCACCTCCCTTAGATACAACTTTTTTCTATTACGCAGTTTTGAAACTACGTAATGGACTGAAACGCGAAGGGACATTAGGAAGCACATTCAGGCCTGTGGCAAAATAATAGATATCTTCACATAAAAACTAAAGAGAAACTTTCTGAGAAACTGCTTTGTGATGTGTGCATTCCGCTCAGGGAATTATACCTCTTTTCTCATAAGGCACTTTTTGAACACTGTTCCTGTAAAACTGAAAAAGGGATATTTTGCAGTGAATTGAAGAATTTGGAAAAATGTGAAATATCCTGAATTAAAATCAGGAATGAAGCATTCTAGGAAACTCCTCTCTGACATGTGCATTCGTTTCAGAGATTAAAAGCTTACACTACGTTGCCCAGTTTAGAAGCTCTGTCTTTGAGGAATTGGTAAAAGGATATTAAATGGTTCCCCTGGGCTGGTGGTGAGAAGGGAATCGTCTTCCGATGAAAACTACAGAGAAGTTTTCAGAGCAACTGTGTTGTGATGTGTGTAATAATCTCATAGAGTTAAATCATTCTTTGAATTGAGCATTGTGATATCTCTGTTTCTGTGGAACCTGAGCAAGGACATTTGGGAATGCTCTCAAGAATGTGTGAAAAGGAAATACCCTCCAATAAAAAACAGAAGTGATATTGCTCTGGGTCACGTGAATTCCACTCGCACAGTTCAGCTTTTGTTTCATAGAGCAGCATTCTAACACGCTTTTCGGTGAGTCAGCTAAGCAATACTTGGCAGCGCTTTCATGCTTATGGTGAAAATGAAGACACCTTCAGACCAATACTGGAGAGAGGATATCTGAGGAGATGCCCTGTGACATGTGAATTCCACTCATAGAGTTACAGTTTTCTTCTCATAGAGTATTGCGGAATCCCAGTTGGAGAAAACGCTACCAGGGAACAGACGAGGGTATATGGACAGCTATGGTGGAAAGGGAATTATACTCAGAAAAAAAATGGAAAGAAGATTTCTGTGAATCTGCTATGTGATATATATATCTATTCCTCTCACATAGAGAAAATTCTCTTTATATTCCGTAGTTTTGAAACTGCATCATGGACAGTTTCATGAAGAGACGTTTGGGACATACCTCTTTTCTCACAAGGCAGTGTTTGAACACTGTTCCCGAAAAAGTGAAAAAGAGATATTTTGCAGCATATTGAAGACTATGTCAAAAATTGAAATATCCATAGATAAAACCCAAAAAAAGCGTTCCAAGAAACTGCTCTCTGACGTGTACATTCATTTCAGAGTGGTAAAGCTCACACTAAGTCGCCCAGTTTGGAAACTCTGTCTTTGAGGGAATTGTGAAGGGATATTAAGTGACACCCGGAGACGTGTGGTGAGACAGGAAATGCCATCCGATGAAAACTGTACAGAATCTTTCGGAGTAACTGCTTTTAAATCTGTACACGCATCTCATAGAATAAATCATCCTTTGCATGGAGAAGTTTGAACTCACTTTTCCTGTGGAAACTGAGAAAGGATATTTGGGAACGCTGTTAAGAATATGCTGAAAAAGAAATACCCTCTGATAAAAAACAGAAGAAAACTGTCGGTGAAACTGGTCTTTGTCACGTGAAGTCCATTCACACAGTTAAGCTTCGGTTTTCATTGAGCAGTATTCTCACTCTGTTTTTGTTTTGTCTGTGAAGTGATATGCTGGAGCGCTCTGAGGCTTTCAGTGAAAAAGGAAACATCTTCAGATACATACCGGAGAGATGATTTCTGAGGAGCTGCTTTGTGACATGTGCATTCCACTCACAGGGTGATACTTCTTTTCTCCAAGAAGATTGGGGAATCCTGTTTGGATAAAAGCTACAAGGGGACATTCGAGAATGTATGGACTACTATGGTGAAAAAGAAAATATCATCAGACGAAAACTGGAAAGAAGATTTCTGTGAAACTGCGTTGTTGTAGATATGTCTTCTCACTTTCATAGAAAAAACTTTTTTCTATTATGCAGTTTTGACACTGTGCAATGTATGGAACCAAGAAGGAACATTAGGCAGCACATTAAGTCCTGTGGGGGAAATAGGAGATATCTTCACATAAAATCTGGAGAGAAGCTTTCTGAGAAACTGCTTTCTGATGTGCGCATTCCACTCAGGGAATTATACCTCTTTTCTCATAAGGCACTTTTTGAACACTGTTCATGTAAAACTGAGAAAGGAATATTTTGCAGCGAATTGAAGACTTTGGTGAAATGTGAAATAGCCTGAATTAACACCAGGAAAGAAGCGTTCTATGAAAGTCCTCTCTGACGTGTGCATTCATTTCACAGAGTTAAAGCTTACAATACATTGCCCAGTTTGGAAACTCTGTCTTTGAGGAATTTGTGAAAGGATATTAAGTGGTTCCCCTGGGCTGGTGGTGAGAATGGAAACATCTTCTGATAAAAACTGTGAAGAAGCTTTCAGAGCAACTGCTTTGTGATGTGTGTAATCATCTCATAGAGTTAAATCATTTTTTGGATTGAGCATTTTGATATCTCTGTTTCTGTAGAACCTCAGCAAGGAAATTTGGGAATTCTCCAAGAATATGTGAAAAAGAAACACCCTCCAATAAAAAAGAGAAGGAAACACTCTGTGATATTGCTCTAGGTAACGTGAATTCCACTATGATGATTAAGCTTCTGTTTTCATTGAGCAGTACTCTACCACTGTTTTATGTGAGTCAGCAAAGCGAAACTCGAGAGCGTTTTGAGGCTTACGGTGAAAAAGAGAATATTTCAGACAGATTCTGAGAGAAGATATCAGAGGAGCTGCATTGTAAGGTGTGAATTCCACTCCTAGTGTTATGGATTTCTTCTCATAGAGTATTATGGAATCCCGTTTGGTGAAAACGCTACAGGGGACATTCGAGAGTATATGGATGGCTGTATTGATAGAGCATATATACTCAGAAAAAACCTGGAAAGAAGCTTTCTGTGAAACTGAATGATGTCTATTCATCTCACATAGAGAAAATTTTCTTTACATTACACTGTTTTGAAACTGTGTCATGGACACATTCACGAAGGGACATTTGGGAGCACATTCAGGCGTACGGTGTAAAAGGAGATATTGTCAGACAAAAACTGCAGAGAAGCTTTCTGAGAAACTGCTTTGTGAAGTCTGCATTCAACTCAGGGAGTTACACCTCTTTTCTCAAAAGGCAGTGTGTGAAAACCGTTCCTGTAAAACTGTTAAAGAAATATTTTGCAGTGTACTGAAGACCGTGGCGAAAATTGAAGTATCTGGAAATGAAACCCAGAAAAAAGCGTTCAAAGAAAGTGCTCCTGACGTGTACATTCATGTCAGAGTGTTACAGCTTACCCTAAGTCACCCAGTTTGGAAAATCGGTTTTTCAGGAAATTGTGAAGGGATATTAAGTGACACCTGGAGGATTGTGTTGAGAAAGGAAACGTCTTCCAATGAAAACTGGAGAGAAACTTTCAGAACAACTGCTTTGTGATGTGTGTATTCATCTCACAGAATGAAATCGTTGTTTGGATTGAGCAGTTTTAAATTGCTTTTGCTCTGGACATTTGGGAACGCTCTTAATAATATGCTGAAAAAGAAATACCATCCGATAAATGCCAGAAGGAAACAGTCTGTTAAACTTCTCTAATTTGCTTGAATTCCACTTGCACAGTTAAGCTTCTGTTTTCACTGAGCAGTATTCTAACAATGTTTTAGGTTAATCAGCTAAGGGATACTCAGGAGCGATTTGAGGCTTCCAGTGAAAACGGAAATATCTTTAGATAGATACTGGAGGAAGATTTCCGAGGAGCGCCCTTGTGACGTGTGCATTCTATTCACCAAGATATACTTTTCTTCTCATAGAGGAATGGGAAATCCCATTTGGAGAAAAAGTGAACAGGGGACATTCGGGAGTATATGAAAAGCTATGGTGAAAAGGAACTATCCTCATACAAATACTGGAGAGTAGCTTAACGTGAAAGTGCTTTGTGATAGATATGTCTATTCATTTCACATGGATTAATTTTCTTTCTATTACGCAGTTTTGAAACTGCATCATGGATGGATTCGCGAAGGGACGTTCTTCAGGACATTCAGGTGTACGGTGAACAGGGAGTTATCTTCAGGTAAAAACTGGAGGAAAGCTGTCTGAGAAAGTGCTTTAAGATGTGGGCATTCCACTCAGGGATTTACATCTCTTTTCTCATACAATAGGGTTTGAACACTGTTCCTGTAATCTGAAAAAGTGACATTTTGCAGTGCATTGAAGACTATGGCGAAAAGTGAAATATCCTGAAGTAAAACCCAGAAGGAAGGATTCCAAGAAACTGTGCTCTGACGTGTGCACATTTCAGAGAGTTAAAGTTTACATTTCGTTGCCCCGTTTGGAAACTCTGTCTCTGAAGGATCTGCCAAGGGATATTAAGTGGCGATAAGAGGCCTGTGGTGAGAAAGGAAACGCCTTCTGATGAAAACGTGAAAGAATCTTTTGGAGTAACAGCTTTGTAATGTTTGTATGCATCTCATAGAATTAAATCATTCTTTGGATTGAGCAGTTTGAACTCATTTTTTCTGTGGAACCTGAGAAAGGACTTTTGGGAATGCTCTTAAGAATATGCTGAAGAAGAAATACCTTCTGATAAAAAACAGAAGAAAACTTTCTGTTAAACTCCACTTTGTCACGTGGAGTCCACTCACAGAGTTAAGCTTCTGTTTTCATTGAGAATTATTCTAACACTGTTTTTGTTTAGTCTGTGAAGTAATATGCTGGAGCACTCTGAGGCCTTCGGTGAAAAAGGAAACAACTTCAGATACATACAAGAGAGAAGATTTCTAAGGAGCTATTTTGTGACATGTGCATTCCACTCACAGGGTTATACTTTTTTTCTCCTTGAAGATTGGGGAATCCCGTTTGGAGAAAGAGCTAGAAGGGGACATTTGGGAATATAGGGACTGCTATGGTGAAAAAGGAAATATCATCAGACAAAAACTGGAAAGAAGCTTTCTGTGAAACTGCGTTGTGTTAGATATGTCTATTCACCTCCCATAGATAAAAATTTTCTATCACACTGTTTTGAAACTATGTAATGGACGGAAACGTGAAGGGTCATTAGGGAACACATTCAGGCCTGTGGTGAAATAGGAGATATCTTCACATAAAAACTAGACAGAGGCTTTCTGAGAAACTGCTTTGTGATTTGTGCATTCCCCTCAGGGTATTATACTTCTTTTCTCATAAGGCACTTTTTGAACACTGTTCCTGTCAAACTGAAAAAGGGATATTTTGCAGTGAATGGAAGACTTTGGCAAAATGTAAAATATCCTAAATTAAAACCAGGAAAGAAGCACTCTAAGAAACTCGTTTACGATGTGTGCAATCGTTTCAGAGAGTTAAAGCTTACAGTACATTGCCCAGTTTGGAAGCTCTGTCTTTCAGGAATTTGTGATGGGACATTAAGTGGTTCCCATGGGCTTGCTGTGAGAAAGGAAATGTCTTCCAATGAAAACTGCAGAGAAGTTTTCACAGCAAATGCTTTGTGATGTGTGTAATCATCTCGTAGAATTAAATCATTGTTTGGAATGAGAAGTTTGATATCTCTGTTTCTGTGGAACCTGAGCAAGGTCATTTGGGAACACTCTCAAGAATATGTGAAAAAGAAACACCTTCCAAAAATAAAGACAAGGACACACTCTGTGATACTGCTCTACATCACGTGAATTTCACTCACACATTTAAGCTTCTGTTTTCATTGAACAGTATTCTAGCACTGTTTTATGTGAGTTTGCTAAGGGATACTCGGGAGCACTTTGAGGCTTATGGTGAAAAGGAAAATGTCTTCAGATAGATCCTGGAGAGAAGATATCTGAGGAGCTGCTTTGTGACATGTGAATTCCACTCATACAGTTATAGTTTTCTTCTCATAGAGTATTGCAGAATCTCATTTGGAGACATCGCTACTAGAGGACATTCGAGAGTATATGGACGGCTACGGTGAAAAAGGAAATATACTCAGAAAAAAACTGGAAAGAAGTTTTATGTGAAACTGCTATGTGATAGATATGTCTATTGATCTCAATGGAGAAAATTTTCTGTATATTATGCAGTTTTGAAACTGCGTCATGAAGATATTCATGAAGGGACATTTGGGAGCACATTCAGACGTAAGGTTTAAAAAGAGATATAGGCAGAAAAAAACTGAATAGAAGCTTTTTTAGAAACTGCTTTGTGGTGTGTGGATTCCACTGAGGGAGTTACACCTCTTTCATCCTAAGGCAGTGTTTGAAGAAGGTTTTTCTGTAAGTGAAAAAGTGATGTCTGCATTCCACTCAGGGAGTTATACCTCTTTTCTCAGAAGGCAGTGTTTGAACATTGTTCCTGTAAAAGTGAGAGATATTTTGCTGGGTATTGAAGAGTATGGCGAAAATTGAAATATCCGAAAAAAAAAAAAGAAAAAAGCGTGCCAAGCAACGGCTCTCTGATATCTACTTTCATTTCAGAATGTTAAAGCTGACACTAACTGGCCCGGTTTGGAAACTCTGTCTTTGAGGGAATTGTGAAAGGATATTAAGTGTCACCCCGAGGTTTGTGGTGAAAAAGGAAACGTCTTCTGATGAAAACTGGAGAGAAACTATCAGAGCAACTTCTTTGTTATGTATATATTCATCTCATAGAGTTAAATCGTTCTTTAGTTTGAGCAGTTTTGAATCACTGTTTCTGTGATACCTGAGAAAGTACCTTTGGGAACGCTCTTAATGTGCTGAAAAAGAAAAGGAAACTGTCTGTGAAACTTCCCTAGGTCGCCTGTTTTCCACTCCCACATTTAAGCTTCCCTTTTCATTGAGCACTATTCTAACACTGTTTTTGTTTAGTCTCTGAAGTGATATGCAGGAGTGCTCTGAGGCTTTCAGTGAAAAAGGAAACAACTTCAGATACATACCGGAGAGAAGATTTCCGAGGAGCTCTTTGTGACATGTGCTTTCCATTCAATGGGTTATCCTTTTCTTCTCCTAGAAGATTGAGGAATCCCATTTGAAGAAAGAGCTACAAGTGGACATTCGGGAATACAGGGACTGCTATGGTGAAAAAGGAAATATCATTAGGAAAAAACTGGAAAGAAGCTTTCTGTGAAACTGCGTTGTGGTAGATATGTCTATTCACGTCCCATAGATAAAACTTTTTTCTATTACAAAGTTTTGAAACTATGTAATGGATGGAAACACGAAGCGACATTAGGGAGCACATTCAGGCCTGTGGCGAAACAGGAGATATCTTCACATAAAAATTAGAGAGAAGCTTTCTGAGAAACAGCTTTGTGATGTGTGCATTCCCCTCAGGGAATTATACCTCTTTTATCATAAGGCACCTTTTGAACCCTGTTCCTGTAAAACTGAAAAAGGGATATTTTGCAGTGAATTGAAGACTTTGGTGAAATGTGAAATATCCTGAATTAAAACCAAGAAAGGAGCATTTTAAGAAATGCATCTCAGACGTGTGCATTCATTTCAGATAGTTAAAGCTTACACTACATTGCCTGGTTTGGAATCTCTATCTTTGCAGAATTTTTGAAGGCATATTAAGTGGTTTCCCTAGGCTTGTGGTGAGAAAGGAAACATCTTCCGATGAAAAGTGCGGAGAAGTTTTCAGAGCAACTGCTTTGTTATGTGCATAATCATTTCATAGATTTAAATCATTGTTTGGATTAAGCAGTTTGATATCTCTGTTTCTTTGGAACCTGAGCAAGGATATTTGGGAACGCTCTCAAGAGTATGTGAAATAGAAACACCCGCCAATAAAACGAGAAGGAAACACTCTGTGATACTGCTCTAGGTCACGTGAATTCCACTCACGCAGTAAAGCTTCTGTTTTCATTGAGAAGTATTCTAACACTCTTTTAGGTGAGTTTCCTAAGGGATACTCGGGAATGCTTTGAAGCTTATGGTGAAAATGAAAATATCTTCAGAGAGATACTGGAGAGAAGATATCTGAGGAGCTGCTTTGTGACGTGTGAATGCCACTCATAGGGTTATTATTTTCTTCTCATAGAGTATTGCGGAATTCCGTTTGGAGAAAAGGCTACAGGGAACATTCGAGAGTATATGGACAGCTATGGTGAAAAAGAAATTATACTCAGAAAAAAACTGGGAAGAAGTTTTCTGTGAAACTGCTATGTGATAGATATTGATTTGTTTTTCTAAGACCAGCCGAGCGGGCACAAAAGAACCACCGGGTAGGCAAGTGTAGGAGCAAAACTGCAAGTTTATTTTTGGTCACCTAAGGTGTGGGGGAGAAGTCTGTCGGCCTCCGGCAAAGGAGGCCTGCAGAGTCCCCCGGTGGGGCTCTCGGACGGACTTCCCACAGTCCCGACATCCCGACAGCAGTGGGGCTGTAAGAAGGCCACGTGGCTCACTGGCCGAGAGTGGCTTTTCTAGGAGTGGGAGGGCAATATGCGGGGCACGGGCGTGTCGGGGCGTTCCGCAGGTGCAACCAGGTAAATCTTGGTCTCTTCGGATTGACGTCACCTGGCGCATGCCCAGTTGGTCTGCAACTTCCCCGGTCCCCGGCTGCATTTTTGCGCATGCGGGAAGAGTTGGGGGTGGGGGATGAAGAACCCGGAAGTGCACCATCTTGCCTCCGTTCATCCAAACAGATATGTCTATTCATCTCACATAGAGAAAATTTTCTGCATATTAAGCAGTTTTGAAACTGAGTCATGAACAGATTCGTGAAAGGACATTTGGGAGCACATTCAGGCATACGATGTAAAAGGAGATATCATCAGACAAAAGCTGGAGAGAAGCTTTCTGAGAAACCGCTTCATGGTGTGTGCATTCCAATGAGGGATTTATACTTCTTTCATTATAAGGCAGTGTTTTAACAAGGTTCTTCTGAATGTGAAAAAGTGATATTTTCCTGCACGTTGAAAACTATTGAGAAAACTGAAATATCCTGAAATGAATCCCAGAAAAAAGCGTTCCAAGACAATGCTCTCCAACGTGTGCTTTCATTTCATAGCGTTTAAGTTTATACTACATTGTCCAGTTTGGAAGCTCTGTCTTTGAGGAATCTTTGAAGTTTTAAGAGGCACCCCTGGGCTTGTGATTACTAAGAAAATGATTTCCGATGAAAAATGGAGAAAAGCTTTCGGAGCAGCTGCTTTGTGAAGTGTGTATTCATCTCATAGCGTTACATCATTCATTGGATTGAGCAGTTTGAAATCTATGTTTCTGTGGAAACTGAGAAAGAACATTTGGGAATGCTCCTAAGAATATACTGAAAAAGAAATATCCTCCAATAGAAAGCAGAAGGAAACATTCTGTGAATCCGCTTTAGGTCATATATAGTCCACTCGCACAGTTAAGCTTCTGTTTTCATTGAACAGTATCCTAACACTATTTTACGTGAGTCAACTAAGGGGTAATTGGGAGCCCTTTGAGGCTAATGGTGAAAACGGAAATATCTTCAGATATATACTCGAGAGGAGATTCATGAAGAAATGCTTTGTGACGTATGCATTTCCCACACAGATTTGAACTTTTCATCTCATAGGGGTTTATGGAATCCTGATGGGAGAAATAGCTCCCGGGGACATTCAGGAATATATTTACTGCTATGGTGGAAAAGGAAATATCCTCAGACAAAAACTGGAAAGAAACTTTCTGTGAAACTGCCTTGTGACAGATATGACTATTCATCTCATATAGATAAAACTGTCTTTCTATTACGCAGTTTTGGAACTGCATCATGGATGGATTTGTGAAGGGACATTCGGGAGCTCATACAGGCTGGTGGAGAAATAGGAGATATCTTCAGATAACAATTGGAGAGAAACTTTCTGAGAAACTGCTTTGAGATGTCTGCATTCCAGTTAGGGAGTTTCTCCTCTTTTCTCACAGGGCAGTGTTTGAACACTCTTCCTGTAAGAGTGAAAAAGAGATATCTTGCAGCATATTGAAGACTATGGTGAAAATTGAAATAACCGGAAATAAAACCCATAGAAAAGTGTTCCAGGTAACTGCTCTCTGACGTATGCATTCATTTCAGAGTGTTAAAGCTTGCACTAAGTCACCCAGTTTGGAAACTCTGACTTTGAGGAAATTGTGAAGGGATATTAAGTGACACACGGAGGCGTATGGTGAGAAAGGAAACGTCTTCCGATGAAAACTGGAGAAAACATTCAAAGCAACTGCTTTGTGATGTGTGTATTCATCTCATACAGTTGAATCATCGTTTGGATTGAGCAGTTATAAATCGCTGTTTCTTTGATACCTGAGAAAGGACATTTGGGAACGCTCTTAATAATATGCTGAAAAGGAAACACCATCTGATAAACATCAGAAGAAACTGTCTGTGGAACTTCTCTAGGTCGCTTGAATTCCACTCGCACAGTTTAGCTTCTGTTTTCAGTGAGCAGTATTCTAACAATGTTTTAGTTTAAGCAGCTGAGGGATACTCGGAGCAATTTGAGGCTTATGGTGAAAACGGAAATATCTTTAGATAGATAATGGAGGAATATTTCAGAGGAGCGGCCTTGTGACGTGTGCATTCTACTCACAGAGATATACTTTTTTTCTCATAGGGGAATCGGAAATCCTGCTTGGAGAAAAAGTGACCAGGTGATATTTGGGTGTATATGAAAGGGTGTGGTGAAAAAGGAACTATCCTCAGACAGAAACTGGAAAGAAGCTTTCTGTGAAACTGCTCTGTGATAGATATGTCTATTGATTTCAGATAGATACAACTTTGTTTCCATTACGCAGTTTTGAAAGTGTGCCATGGATGGATCCCTGAAGGGACGTTCGCCAGGATATTCAGGCATACAGTGAAATGAAGTTATCTTCAGATAAAAACTGGAGAGAAGCTGTCTGAGATGTGTGCATTCCACTCAGGGTTTTATACCTCTTTTCTCAAGAGGCAGTGTTTGAACACTGTTCCTGTAAAACTGAAACTGTGATATTTTGCATGCATTGAAGATTATGGAGAAAAGTGAAATATCCTGAGATAAAACCCAGAAAGAGGTATTCCACAAAACTGCACTCTGACTTGTGCATTCATTTCAGAGAGTTAAAGTCTACCGTACGTTGTCACATTTGGAAGCTCTGTCTTCGGGGAATGTGTGAAGGGATATTAAGTGGTTCCCCTGAGCTTGTGGTGACAAAGGAAATGTCCTCCGATGATAACTGCAGAGAAGTTTTCAGAGCAACTGCTTTGTGATGTGTGTAATCATCTCACAGAGGTAAATCATTCTTTGGCTTCAGCAGTTTGGTATCTCTGTTTCTGTGGAACCTTAGCAGAGACATTTGGGTATGCTCTCAAAAATGTATGTAATAGAAACTGCTTCCAATAAAAAAGAGAAGGAAAAACACTGTGATACTGTTCTAAGTCATGTGTATAAACTATCACAGTTAAGCTTCTGTTTTCATTGAGCAGTATTCTAACACTCTTTTAGGTGAGTCAGCTAAAAGATAGTAGGGAGTGCTTTGAGGCTTACTGTGAAAAAGAAAATATCTTGGCCGGGTGCGGTGGCTCAAGCCTGTAATCCCAGCACTTTGGGAGGCCGAGACGGGCTGATCACGAGGTCAGGAGATCGAGACCATCCTGGCTAACACAGTGAAACCCCGGCTCTACTAAAAAATACAAAAAACTAGCTGGGCGACGTGGTGGGCGCCTGTAGTCCCAGCTACTTGGGAGGCTGAGGCAGGAGAATGGCATAAACCCAGGAGGCGGAGCTTGCAGTGAGCTGAGATCCGGCCACTGCACTCCAGCCTGGGCAGTGGAGCGAGACTCCGTCTCAAAAAAAAAAAAAAAAAAAGAAAAGAAAATATCTTCAGACAGATACTGAAAAGAAGATATCTGAGGAGCTGCTTTGTGACATGTGAATTCCACTCATAGAGTTATATTATTCTAGTCATAGAGTATTGCGGAATCCCTTTTGGAGAGAATGCCAAAGGGGACATTCGAGAGTATATGGATGGCTATAATGAAAGGGGAATTATACTCAGGAAAAAACTGTAAAGAAGCTTACTGTGGAACTGCTTTGTGATAGATATGTCTATTCATCTCAAATAGAGATAATTAACCTCATATTACATAGTTTCGAAACTGCATAATGGACAGATTCGCGCAAGGGACATTTCGGAGCACATTCAGGCATATGGTGTAAAAGGAGATATTTTCAGAGAAAAACTGGTGAGAATCTGCTTTCTGGAGTGTGCATTCCACTCAGGGAGTTATACCTCTTTCATCATAAGGCAGTGTTTGAACAACTTTCTTCTGAAAGTGAAAAAGTGATATTTTGCAACACGTTGGAAACTATATAAGTGAAATATCCTTAAATGACACCCTAATAGGAGCGTTCCAAGAAAATGCTGTCTAACGTGTGCATTCATTTCACAGAGTTAAAGCTTACACTACATTGCCCAGCTTGGAAGCTCTGTTTCTGAAGAATCTTTGTGGTGTTATTAAGAGGTGGCCCTGGGGTGCTGGTGAGTAAGGAAACTACTTGCGATGAAAACTGGAGAGAAGCTTTCAGAGCAGCTGCTTTGTGATGTGAGTATTTACCTCACAGCGATACATCTTTTTTTGGATTAAGCAGTTTGAAATCAATGAAATCAATGTTTCTGTGGAACCTGAGAAAGAACATTTCGGAACGCTCCTTAGAATATGCTGAAAAAGAAAAATCCTCCTACAAAAACCAGAAAGAAACATTCTGTGAATTTCCTCCAGATCATCTCAAGTCCACTTGCACAATTAAGCTTCCGTTTTCATTGAGCAGTATCCTAACACTGTTTTATGTGTATCAGCTAAGGGATAATCAGGAGAGTTTGAGACTAGCAGTGAAAAAGGGAAATATCTTCAGATAGATACTCGAGAGGAGATTCATGAAGAAATGTTTGTGACGTATGCATTTCCCACACAGAGTTAAACTTTTCTTCTCATAGGGGTTTATAAAATCCTGTTGGGAGAAAGAGCTCCCAGGGACCTTCAGGAGTATATTTACTGCTATGGTGGAAAAGGAAATATCCTCAGACAAAAACTGGAAAGAAACTTTCTGTGAAACTGCTTTGTGACTGATATGTCTATTCATCTCACATAGATGAAACTGTCTTTCTATTATGCAGTTTTGAAACTGCATAATGGACGGATTCACAAAGGGACATTCAGGAGCGCATACAGGCTGGTGGGGGAAATAGGAGATATTTTCAGATAACAATTGGAGAGAAACATTCTGAGAAACTGCTTTGTGATGTCTGCATTCCAATCAGGAAGTTGTACCTCTTTTCTCACAAAGCAGTGTTTCAACACTGTTCCTGTCAATGTGAAAAAGGGATATTTTGCAGCATATTGAAGGTGATGGAGAAAATTGAAATATACTGAAATATAACCCAGAAAAAAAGCATTCCAAGAAACTGATCTCTGACGTGTACATTCATTTCAGAGTGTTAACGCTTATGCTAAGTCGCCCAGCTTGGAAAATTTGTCTTTGAGGAAATTGTGAAGAGATATTAAGTGGCTTGTTGTGAGAAAGGAAACGTCTTCCAATGAAAACTTCAGAGATATTTTCGGAGCAACTGCTTAGTGATGGTTGCATGCATCTCATAGAGTTAAATCGTTATTGGATTGAGCAGTTTTAAATCGCTCTTCCTGTGATACCTGAGAAAGGATATTTGGGAACGCTCTTAATAATATGCTGAAAAAGAAATACCATCCGATAAATGCCAGAAGGACACTGTCTGTGAAACTTCCCTAGGTCGACTGAATTTGACTTGCACAGTTTAGCTTCTGTTTTCATTGAGCAGTATTCTAAAAATGTTTTAGTTTAATCAGCTAAGGGATACTCGCAAACGATTTGAGGCTTCCGGTGAAAACGGAAATATCTTTAGATAGATACTGGAGGAAGATTTCCAAGGAGCAGCCTTGTGACGTGTGCATTCTACTCACAGAGATATACTTTCCTTCTCATAGTTGAATGGGAAATCCCGTTTGGAGAAAAAGAGACCAGGGGACATTCCAGAGTATATGAAAGGCTGTGATGAAAAAGGAACTATCCTCAGACAAAAAATGGAAAGAAGCTTTCTGTGAATCTCCTTTGTGAAAGATATGTCTATTGATTTCACATGGGAAAATCTTTCTTACTATTACACAGTTTTGAAAGTCTGCCTTGGACGAATTCGTGAAGGGATGTTCAGAAGGACATTCAGGCCTATGGTGAAAAGAAATTTATCTTCAGATACAAACTGGAGAGAAGTGGTGTGAGAAAGTGCTTTTAGATGTGTGCATTCCACTCAGGGATTTATACCTCCTTTCTCATAAGGCAGTGTTTGAACACTGTTCCTGTAAAACTGAAACTGATATTTTGCACGCATTGAAGACTATGGCGAAAAGGGAAATATCCTGAAATGAAGCCCAGAAAGAGAACTCCACGAAACTGCACTCTGACGTGTGCATTCATTTCAGACAGTTAAAGGTTACAGTACGTTGTCCCGTTTGGTAGCTCTGTCATTGAGTAATCTGTGAAGGGATATTAAGTGGTTCCCCTGGGCTTGTGTGGAGAAAGGAAATGTCTTCCGAAGAAAACTGCAGAGAAGGTTTTAGAGCAACTGCTTGTGATGTGTGTAATCATCTCATAGAGTTAAATCATTCTTTGGATTGAGCAGTGTGATATCTCTGTTTCTGTGGAACCTGAGCAGAAACATTTGGGAACTCTCTCAAGAATATGTGAAAAAGAAACACCTTCCAATGAAAAAGAGAGGGAACACTCTGTGATACTGCTCTAGGTCATGTGAATACAACTATCACAGTTAAGCTTCTGTTTTCATTGAGCAGTATTCTAACACTCTTTTCAGTGAGTCAGCTAAGGGATACTCAGGAGCACTTTTAGGCTTACAGTGAAAACGAAAATATCTTCAGACAGACACTGTAGAGAAGATATCTTAGGAGCTGCTTTGTGAACTGTGAATTCTACTCATAGAGTTATAGTTTTCTTCTCATTGAGTATTGCAGAATCCCATTTGGAGAAAATGCTGCAGGGAACACTAGAGAGTATACGGATGGCTTTGGTGTGAAAGAAAATATACTCAGAAAAAAACTGGAAAGAAGCTTTCTGTGAAACGCTATGCGATAGATGTGTATTCATTGCACATAGAGAAAACTTTCTGTATATTATGCAGTTTTGAAACTGCATCATGGACAGATTTGCGAAGAGACATTTAGGAACACGTTTAGGCGTATGGCTTAAAAGGAGATATCATCAGATAAAAACTGGAGAGAAGCATTCTGAGAAACTGCTTTGTGGTGTATGCATTCCACTGAGGGAGTTACACCTGTTTCATTGTAAGGCAGTGTTTGAACAATGTTCTTCTGAAAGTGAAAAAGTGATATTTTGCAACGCATTGAAAACTATCGCGAAAAGTGAAATATCCTGAAATGACACCCAGCAGGAAGCGTTCCAAGAAAATGCTCTCTAAAGTGTGCATTCATTTCACAGATTTAAAGCTTACACTACATTGCCCAGCCTGGAAGCCCTGGTTTTGAGGAATCTTTGAGGTGTTATTAAGAGGCACCCCTGAGCTTGTGGTGATTAAGGAAACGATTTCCAATGAAAACTGGGGAGAACATTTTGGAACAGCTGCTTTGTGATGTGTGTGTTCATCTCGTAGTGTTACATCATTTTTTGGATTGAGCAGTTTTGAAATCAATGTTTCTGTGGAAACTGAGAAAGAATATTTGGGAACGCTCCTACAAATATGCAGAAAAAGGAATATCCTCCTGTAAAAATCAGAAGGAAACATTCTGTGAATCCGCTCCAGGTCATAGCAAGTCCACTCGCACAGTTAAGCTCCCATTTTCTTTGAGCAGTATACTAACACTGTTTTACGTGAGTCAGCTAAGGGATAATCGGGAGCACTTTGAGGCCAGCGGTGAAAACGGAAATATCTTCAGATAGATATTCGAGAGGAGATTCAGGAAGAAATGTTTGTGACGTGTGCATTTCCCTCACAGAGTTAAACTTGTCTTCTCATAGGGGTTTATGGAATCCCGTTGGGAGAAAGAGCTCCCAGGGACATTCAGGAATATATTTGCTGCTATGGTGGAAAAGGAAATATCCTCAGACAAAAATTGGAAAGAAACTTTCTGTGAAACTGCTTTGTGACTGATATGTCTATTCATCTCACATAGTTGAAATTGTCTTTCTACTACACAATTTTGAAATTGCATCTTGGATCGATTCGTGAAGGAACATATGGGAGCGCATACAAGCTGGTGGGGAAATAGGAGATATCTTCAGATTACAATTGTAGATAAAATTTCTGAGGAAGTGCTTTGTGATGTCTGCATTCCACTCTGGGATTTATACCTCTTTTCTCACAAGGCAGTGTTTGAACACAGTTCCTGTCAAAGTGAAAAAGAGATAATTTGCAGTGTATTGAAGACTCTGGCAAAAATTGAAATATCCAGAAATAAAACCCAGAAAAAGGGTTCCAATTAACTGCTCTCTGACTTGCACATTCACTTCAGAGTGTTAAAGCTTATGACAAGTCACCCAGCTTGGAAAATCTGTCTTTGAGGAAATTGTGAAGGGATATTAAGTGACACGCAGAGGCTTGTGATCAGAAAAGAAACGTCTTCTGATGAAAACTGGAGAGAAATTTTCAGAGCAACTGCTTAGTGATGGGTGTATTCACATCATAGAGTTAAATCATTCTTTGGATTGAGCACTTTTGAGTCACTGTTTCTGTGATACTTGAGAAAGGACATTTGGTAGCGCTCTTAATAATAGGGTGAAAAAGAAATACCATCTGATAAACGCCAGAAGGAACTGTCTGTGAAACTTCTCTAGGTAGCTTCAATTCCACTCACACTGGTAAGCTTCTGTTTTCATTGAGCAGTATTCTAACACTCTTTTAGGTGAGTCAGCCAAGGCATACGTGGGAGCGATTTGAGGCTTCCGTTGAAAACGGAAATATCTTTAGATAGATACTGGAGGAATATTTCCAAGGAGCCGCCTTGTGACGTGTGCATTCTACTCACAGAGATACACTTTCCTTCTCATACAGGAATGGGAAATCCCGTTTGGAGAAAAAGCGACCAGGGGACATTCGGAATTTTATGAAAGGCTATGGTGTAAAAGGAACTATCCTCAGACAAATATTGGAAAGAATCTTTCTGTGAAACTGCTTTGTGATAGATGTGTCTATTTATTTCACATGGATAAAACTTTCTTTCTATTATCTAGTTTTGAAAGTGTGCCATGGACGGATTTCCAAAGGGACGTTCGGAAGGACTTTCAGCTGTACAGTGAAATGGGAGTTATCTTCAGATACAAACTGTAGAGAAGCTGTCTCAGAGTGCTTTGTGATGTGTGCATTCCACTCAGGGATTTATACCTCTTTTCTCATAAGGCAGTGTTTGAACACTGTTCCTGTAAAACTGAAAAAGTGACATTTTGCAGCCCATTGAAGTCTACAGCGAAAAGTGAAATATCCTGAAATAAAACCCAGAATGTATAATTCCAAGAAACTGCGCTCTGACATGTGCATACATTTCAGAGAGTTAAAGTTTATACTACGTTGCCCTGTATGAAAACTCTGTCTTTGAAGAATATGTGAAGGGGTATTAAGTGCCGCCCTGAGTCTTGTGGTGAGAAATAAAACACCTTCCAATGAAAACTGGACAGAATCTTTTGGAGTAACTGCTTTGTAATGTGTGTATGCATTTCAAAGAATTAAATCATTCTTTGGATTGAGCAGTTTGAACTCACTATTTCTGTGGAACCTGAGAAAGGACATTTGGGAATGGTCCTAACAATATGCTTAAAAGAAATACCCTGTGATAAAAAACAGAAGAAAACTTTCTGTGAAACTGCTCTTTGTCACGTGAAGTCCACTCGCACAGTTAAGCTTCGGTTTTCATTGGGCAGTATTCTAACACTGTTTTTGTTTACTCTATGAAGTGATATGCTGGAATGCTCTGAGGCTTTTGGTGAAAAAGGAAACATCTTCAGATACATAGTGGAGAGAAGATTTCCGAGGAGCTGCTTTGTGACATGTGCATTCCACTCACAGGGTTATACTTCTTTTCTACTAGAAGGTTGGGTAATCCCGTTTGGAGAAAAAGCTACAAGGGGCCATTTGAGAACGTATAGACTGCTATGGTGGAAAAGGAAATATCATCGCACTAAAACTGGAAAGAAGCTTTCTGTGAAACTGTGTTGGGGTAGATATATCTATTCACCTCCCATAGATAAAACTTTCTTCTACTGCACAGTTTTGAAACTATGTAATGGACGGAAAAGTGAAGGGACATTAGGGAGCACATTCAGGTCTGTGGGGAAATAGGAGATATCTTCACATAAAAACTGGAGAGAAGACCTTTGAGAAACTGCTTTGTGATGTGTGCATTCCACACAGGAAATTATACCTCTTTTCTCATGAGGCAGTTTTTAAACACTGTTCCTGGAAAACTGAAAAAGGGATATTTTGCAGCCAATTGAAGACTTTGGCGAAATGTGAAATATCCTGAATTAAAACGAGGAAAGGAGCATTTTCAGAAACTCATCTCTCACGTGTGCATTCATTTCAAAGAGGTAAAGCTTACACTACGTTACCAGTTTGGAAGCTCTGTCTGTGAGGAATTTGAGAAGGGATATTAAGTGGTTCCCCTGGGCTTGTGATGAGAAAGGAAACGTCTTCCAAACAAAACTGCAGAGAAGCCTCAGAGCAACTGCTTTGTGATGTGTACAATAATCTCTTAGAGTTAAATCATTCTTTGGATTGAGCATTTTGATATCTCTGTTTCTGTGGAACCTGAGCGAGGACATTTGGGAACGCTCTCAGGAATATGTGAAAAAGAAAAACCCTCCAATAAAAAAGAGAAGGAAACATTCTGTGACACTGCCCTAAGTCACGTGAATTCTGCTATCACAGTTAAGCTTCTGTTTGCATTGAGCAGTATTCTGACACTCTTTTAAGTGAGTCAGCTAAGGGATATTTGGTAGCACTTTCAGGCTTATGGTGAAAACGGAAACATCTTCAGACAGATACTGGAGAGAAGATATCCGAGGAGATGTTTTGTGACGTGTGAATTCCACTCATAGAGTTATAGTTTTCTTCTCATGGAGTATTGCAGAACCCCGTTTGTAGAATATGCTACAGGGGACATTCGAGAGTAGATGGATGGCTATAGTGAAAGAGGAAATATACTCAGGAGAAAACTGGAGAGATTATTTCTGGGAAACTGCTATGTGAAAGATATGTCTATTCATCTGACACAGAGAAAATTTTCTTTATATTACACAGTTTTGTAACTGCGTCATGGAGAGATTCGCGAAGGGACATTTTGGAGCCCATTCAGGCATATGGTGTAAAAGGAGATATCATCAGACAAAAACTGGAGAGAAGCTTTCTGAGAAACTGCTTTGTGGTGTGTGCATTCCAATGAGGGAGTTATACCTCTTTCATTACAAAGCACTGTTTGAACGAGTTTCTTCTGAAAGTGAAAAAGGGATATTTTCCAATGCATTGAAAACTATCACGAAAGTGAAATATCCTGAAATAAACCCAGAAAGAAGCGTTCCAAGAAAATGCTCTCTAACGGGTGCATTCATTTCAGAGAGTTAAAGCTTACATCACATTGCCTAGTTTGGAAGCTCTGTCTTTGAGGAATCTTTGAGGTGTTATTAAGAGGCACCCCTTGGCTTGTGGTGAGTAAGGAAACGATTTCCAATGAAAACTGGGGAGAAGCTTTCAGAGCACCTGCTTTGTGATGTGTGTATTCATCTCAGAGAGTTACATCATTCTTTGGGTTGAGCAGTTTGAAATCACGGTTTCTGGGGAACCTGAGAAAGAACATTTGGGAACGCTCTTAAGAATATGCTGAAAAAGAAATATCCTCCGATAGAAACCAGAAGGAAACCTTCTGTGAAACGCTCCAGGTCTCATCAAGAACAATCACACAGATAAGCTTCCGTTTTCATTGAGCATCATCCTAACACTGTTTTACATGAGTCAGCTAAGGGATAATCGGGAGCGCTTTGAGTCTAATGGTGAAAACGGAAATATCTTCAGATAGATACTCGAGAGGAGACTGATGAAGAAATGCTTTGTGGCAAATGCATTTCCCACACAGAGTTAAACTTTTCTTCTCATAGGGTTTTCTGGAATCCGGTTGGGAGAAATAGCTACCGGGGACATTCAAGAGTGTATTTACTGCTATGGTTGGAAAGGAAATATCTTCAGACAAAAACTGGAAAGAAACTTTCTGTGAAACTGTTTTGTGACCGATATGTCTATTAATATAACAAAGATGAAACTATCTTTCCATTGTGCAGTTGTGAAACTGCTTCATGAACAGATATGCGAAGGGAGATTCAGGATAACATACAGGCTCGGGGGGAGAACAGGAGATATCTTCAGATAACAATTGGAGAGAAACTTTCGAGAGAAACTGCTTTGTGATTTCTGCATTCCACTCTGGGAGTTATGCCTCTTTTCTCACAAGGCAGTGTTTGAACACTGTTCCGGTAAATGTGAAAAAGAGAGACTTTGGAGCGTATTGAGGACTATGGCGAAAATTGAAATATCCGGAAATAAAACCCAGAAAAAAGCATTCCAAGAAACTGCTCTCCAATGTGTACATTAGATTCAGAGTGTTAAAGATGACACTAAGTCACGCAGTTTGGAAACTCTGTCTTTGAGGAAATTTTGAAGGGGTATTAAGTGACACCCAGAGGCTTATGGTGAGAAAGGAAACGTCTTCCAATGAAAACATGACAGAAACTCTCGGAGCAACTCCTTTGTGATGTGTGTATTCATCTCATAGAGAGAAATCGTTCTTTGGATTGAACAGTTTTAACAGTTTTAAATCGCTGTTTCTGTGTTACCTGAGAAAGGACATTTGGGAACGCTCTTAATAATATCCTGAAAAAGAAATACCATCCAATAAAATACCAGAAGGAAACTGTCTGTGAAACTTCTCTAGGTCGCTTGAATTCCACTCACACAGTTAAGCTTCTGTTTTCATTGAGCAGTATTCTAACAGCGTTTTTGATTAATCAGCTAAGGGGTACTCAGGAGCGATTTGAGGCTTCCGGTGAAAACGGAAATATCTTTAGATAGATACTGGAGGAGGATTTCTGAGGAGCGGTCTTGTGACGTGTGCATTCTACTCACAGAGATACACTTTCCTTCTCATAGAGGAATTGGAAATCCCGTTTGGAGAAAAAGCGACCACGGACATTTGGGAGTATATGAAAGGCTATGGTGAAAAAGGAACTATCCTCAGACAAATACTGGAAATAAGCTTTCTGTGAAACTGCGTTGTGGAAGATATGTCTACTCACTTCCCATAGTTAAAACTTTTCTCTATTATGCATTTTGTCAGTAGAATTGAAGATTACTTTTTGTCCTCTTCAGGCTCTGGGGTTTTTTAACCCTTTTGGAATGATTATTTTAACTTGGTTAGAAAAAGTACACAGAGATGAAAACATGCACATACATATGCAAAATGGAAACTTGTAATTTTGATGTGTTTTGATTTTAAATATAGATTTGCTATAATAAAAACTACCTTTTTTTTTTTTTTTTTTTAAAGAAATTGCATAATGGACGGAAACGCGAAGGGACATTCGGGAGCAAATTCTGGCCTGAGGGGAAATAGAAGATATCTTCACATAAAATCTGGAGAGAATCACTCCGAGAAACTGCTTTGTGATGTATGCATTCCACTCAGGGAATTCTACGTATTTTCTCATTAGGCACTTTTTGAACACTGTTGCTGTAAAACTGAAAAATGGCTATTTTGCAGCGAATTGAAGACTTTCACCAAATGTGAAATATCCTGAATTAAAACCAGGAAAGGAGCATTTTAAGAAACTCATCTCTGATGTGTGCATTCATTTCAGAGAGTTAAACCTTACAATATGTTGCCTGGTTTGGAAGCTCTTTCTTTGAGTAATTTTTGAAGGGATATGTAGTGGTTCCCCTGGGCTTGTAGTGAGAAAGGAAACATCTTCCGATGAGAAGTGCAGAGAAGTTTTCAGAGCAACTGCTTTGTGATGTGCATAATCATCTCGTAGGGTTAAATCATTGTTTGGATTGAGCAGTTTGATATCTCTGTTTCTGTGGAAGTTGAGCAAGGATATTTGGGAATGACCTCAAGAATATGTGAAAAAGAAACACCCTCCAATAAAAAAGAGAAGGAAACACTCTCTGATACTGCTCTAGGTCACGTGAATTCCACTCGCACAGTTAAGCTTCTGTCTTCATTCAGCAGTATTCTAACACTCTTTTAGGTGATTCAGCTAAGGGATACTCGGGAGGCCTTTGGGGCTTACGGTGAAAACGAAAATATCTTCAGGCAGTTACTGAAGAGAAGATACCTTAGGAGCTGCTTTCTGACCTGTGAATTCTACTCATAGAGGTATAGTTTTCTTCTCATTGATATTGCAGAATCCCGTTTGGAGAAAATGCTGCAGGGGACATTCGAGAAAATTTGGATGGCTATGGTGTAAAACGAAATACACTCAGAAAGAAACTGGAAAGAAGTTTTCTGTGAAACTGCTATGTGATAGATATGTCTATTCATCTCACATAGAGAAAATTTTCTGTATATTACGCAGTTTTGAAACTGCATTATGGACAGTTTTGTGAAGGGCCATTTGGGAGCACATTCAGCCATATGGCGTAAACGGAACTAAAAGGAACTATAGTCAGACAAATACTGGATAGAAGCATTCTGAGAAACTACTTTGTGGTGTGTGCATTCCACTGAGGGAGTTATATCTCTTTCCTCATAAGGCAGTGTTTGAACAAGGTTCTTCTGAAAGTGAAAAAGTGATATTTTGAAATGCGTTGAAAACTATTGCGAAAAGTGAAATATCCTGAAATAAAACCCAGAAAGAAGCATTCCAAGAAAACACTCTCTAACGTGTGCATTCATTTCAGAGAGTTAAAGGTTACACTACATTGCCCAGTTTGGAAGCTGTCTTAGATTAATCTTTGAGGAGTTATTAAGAGGCACCCATGGGCTTGTGGTGATTAAGGAAATGACTTCCGATGAAAACTGGAGACAAAATTTTGGAGCAGCTGCTTTGTGATGTGTGTATTCATCTCCTAGCATGACATGATTCTTTGGATTGAGCAGTTTGAAATCACTGTTTCTGTGGAACCTGAGAAAGAACATTTGGGAACGCTCTAAACAATATGCTGAAAAAGAAATATCCTCTGAAAAAAACTGGAAAAAAGCTTTCTGTGAAACTGCGTTGTAGTAGATATGTCTATTCACCTCCCATAGAAATTTTTTTTTATGCAGTTTTGAAACTATGTAATGGATGGAAATGTGAAGGTACATTAGAGAGCACATTCAGGCCTGTGGTGAGATAGGAGATATCTTCACATAAAACTGATGAGAAGTGCTCTGAAAAACTGCTTTGTGATGTGTTCATTCCACTCAGGGAATTGTACCTCTTTTCTCATAAGGCACTTTTTGAACACTGTTCCTGTAAAACTGAATAAGGGATATTTTGCAGCCAATTGAAGACTTTGGTGAAATGTGAAATATCCTGAATTAAAACCAGGAAAGAAGGGTTCTAAGACACTCCTCTCCGACGTGTGCAACCATTTCAGAGAGTTAAAGCTTACACTATGTTGCCCAGTTTGGAAGCTCTGTCTTTGACGAATTTGTGAAGGGATATTAAGTGGTACCCCTGGGCTTCCAGTGAGAAAGGAAATGTCTTCCGATGAAAACTGCAGAGAAGTTTTCACAGGAACTGCTTTGTGATGTGTGTAGTCATCTCACAGAGTTAAATCATTGTTTGAATTGAGCAGTTTGATATCTCTGTTTCTGTGGAACCTGAGCCAGGTCATTTTGGAACGCTCTCAAGAATATGTGAAAAAGAAACACCTTCCAATAAAAAAGAGAAGGAAGCACTCTGTGATACTGCTCTAGGACACGTGAATTTCACTCGCACAGTTAAGCTTCTGTTTTCATTGAGCAGTATGCTAACACTGTTTTAGGTGAGTTCCCTAAGGGATACTCGGGAGAGTTTTGAGACTTACGGTGAAAACGAATACATCTTCAGACAGATACTGGAGAGAAGATATCTGAGGAGCTGCTTTGTGATGTGAGAATTCCACTCATAGAGTTATAGTTTTCTTCTCATATAGTATTGTGGAATCCTGTTTGGAGAATACGCTACAGGGGCCATTCGAGAGTATATGGACGGCTATGGTGAAAAAAAACTACTCAGAAAACTACTGGAAAGAAGTTTTCTGTGAAACTGCTATGTGATAGATATGTCTATTCAGCTCACATAGAGAAAATTTTCTATATATTATGCAGTTTTAAAACTGCTTATTGGACGGAAATGCAAAGGGATATTAGGGAGCACATTCAGGCATACGGTGTAAGAGGAGATATCATCAGACAAAAACTGAGGAGAAGCCTCCTGAGAAAATGCTTTGTGGTGTATGCATTCCACTGAGAGAGTTTATACCTCTTTCATCATAAGGCAGTGTTTGAACAAAGTTCTTCTGAAAGTGAAAAAGTGATACTTTGCAGAGCGTTGAAAACTATCACGAAAAGTGAAATATCGTGAAATAAAACGCAGAAAGAAGAATTCCAAGAAACTGCACTCTGACGTGTGCATTCATTTCAGAGTGTTAAAGCCTACCCTAAGTCGCCCAGTTTGGAAAATCGTTTCTTCAGGAAATTGTGAAGGGATATTAAGTGACACCCGGAGGACTGTGGTGAGAAAGGAAACGTCTTCCGATGAAAACTGGAGAGAAATTCTCAGAGCAACTGCTTTGTGATGTGTGTATTCATCTCATAGAGTTAAATCGTTCTTTGGATTGAGCAGTTTTAAATCGCTGTTTCTGTGATACCTGAGAAAGTACATTTGGGAATGCTCTTAATAATATGCTGAAAAAGAAATACCATCCTATAAAAGCCAGACAGAAACTGTCAGTGAAACTTCTCTAGGTTGCTTAAATTCCACTCACACAGTTAAGCT
Organism: Piliocolobus tephrosceles; assembly: GCF_002776525.5. Classification (NCBI taxonomy): domain Eukaryota; kingdom Metazoa; phylum Chordata; class Mammalia; order Primates; family Cercopithecidae; genus Piliocolobus; species Piliocolobus tephrosceles. The sequence goes on from NC_045441.1 coordinate 47,698,280, forward strand.
TCTGTTTTCGTTGAGCAGTATTCTAACAATGTTTTAGGTTAATCAGCTGAGGGATACATGGGACCGATTTGAGACTTCCGGTTTTCCGGTGAAAACGGAAATATCTTTAGATAGATAATGGGGGAAGATTTCCGAGGAGCGGCCTTGTGACATGTGCATTCTACTCACAGAGATATACATTTCTTCTCATAAAGGAATGGGAAATCCCTTTTGGAGAAAAAGCGACCAGGGGACATTCGGAAGTATATGAAAGGCTATGGTGGAAAAGGAACTATCCTCAGACCAATACTGGAAAGAAACTTTCCGTGAAACTGCTTTGTGATAGATATGTCTATTCATTTCACATGGATAAAACTTTCTTTCTATTATGAAGTTTTGCAACTGCATCATGGATGGATTCGCGAAGGGATGTTCAGCCGGACATTCAGGGGTACGGTGAAAAGGGAGTTATCTTCAAACAAAACCTGGAGAGAAGCTGAAAAAGTGCTTTGAGATGTGGGCATTCCACTCAGGGATTTATACGTCTATTCTCAAGAGGCAGTGTTTAAACACTCTTCCTGTAAAACTGAAAAAGTGACATTTTGCAGCGCATTGAAGACTATGGTGAAAAGTCAAATATCCTGAAATAAAACCCAGAAAGAAGGATTCCAAGAAACTGCAATCTGACATGTGTATTCATCTCAGAGAGTTAAAGTTTACACTTCGTTGCCCCGTTTGGAAACTCTGTCTTTTAAGAATCTGTGAAGGGATATTAAGTGGCGTCCGGAGGCTTGTGGTGAGAAAGGAAACGCCTTCTGATGAAAACTGGACAGAATCTTTCAGAGTAAATGCATTGTAATGTGTGTACGCATCTCATAGAATCAAATCATTGTTTGTATTGACCAGTACTGAACTCACTGTTTCTGTGGAACCTGAGAAAGTACATTTGGGAACGCTCTTAAGAATATGCTGAAAAATAAATACCCTCAGATAAAAAACCGAAGAAAACTTTCTGTGAAACTGCTCTTTGTCACGTGAAGTCCACTCACACAGTTAAGCTTTGTTTTCATTGAGCAGTATTCTAACACTGTTTTTGTTTAGTCCGTGTAGTGATATGCTGGAGCGCTCTGAGGCTTTCGGCAAAAAAGCAAACATCTTCAGAAACGTAATGGAGAGATGATTTCTCAAGAGCTCTTTTGTGACATGTGCATTCCACTCAGAGGGTTATATATTTTTTCTTCTATAAGATTGGGGAATCCCGTTTGGAGAAAGAGCTACAAGGGGACACTTGGAAATATAGGTACGGCTATGGTGAAAAAGGAAATATAATCAGAAAAAGTGGAAAAAAGCTTTCCGTGAAACTGCGTTGTGGTAGATATGTCCACTCACCTCCCATAGATAAAACTTTTTTTGTACTACACAGTTTTGAAACTATGTAATGGACGGAAACTAGAAGGGACGTTAGGGAGCACATTCAGGCCTATGGTGAAATAGGAGATACCTTCACATAAAAACTGGAGAGAAGCTTTCTGAGAAACTGCTTTGTGATGTGTGCATTTCACTCTGGGAATTCTACTTTTCTCATAGGGCACTTTTTGAACACTCTTCTGGTAAAACTGAAAAAGGGATGTTTTGCAGCGAATTGAAGACTTTTGGCGAAATGTGAAATATCCTGAATTAAAACCAGGAAGGAAGCATTCTAAGAAACTCCTCACTGACGTGTGCATTCATTTCAGAGAGTTAAAGCTTACACTACATTGCCCAGTTTGGAAGCTCTGTCTTTGAGGAATTTGTGAAGAGATATTAAGTGGTTCCCATGGGCTTGTGGTGAGAAAGGAAACGTCTTCCTATGAAAACTGCAGAGTAGTTTCCAGAGCAACTGCTTTGTGATGTGTGTAATCATCTCATAGAGTTAAATCATTATTTGGATTGAGCATTTTGATATCTGTGTTTCTGTGGAACCTGAGCAAGGACATTTGGGAATGCTCCCAAGTATATGTGAAAAAGAATCACCTAAAATAAAAAAGAGAAGGAAACACTCTGTGTTACTGCTCTAGGTCAAGTGAATTCAACTATCACAGTTAACTTTCTGTTTTCATTGAGCAGTATTCCCACACTGTTTTACGTAAGTTTGCTAAGGGATACTCCTGAGAGCTTTGAGGTTTATGGTGAAAACGAAAATATCTTCAGACACATACTGGAAAGAAGATATCTGAGGAGCTGCTTTGTGATGTTTGTATTCCACTCATAGAGTTATAGTTCTCTTCTCATAGAGTATTGCACAATCCCGTTTGCAGGAAACGCTACTTGGGGACATTTGAGAGTATATGGATGGCAATGGTGAAAAAGGAAATATACTCAGAACAAAACTGGAAAAAAGCTTTCTCTGAAACTGCTATGTGATAGATATGTCTATTCATCTCACTTAGATAAAACTTTCTTTATATTACGCAGCTTTGAAACTGTGTCATGGACTGATTTGCGAAGGGACATTTAGAAGCACATTCGGGCATGCATTGTAAAAGGAGATATCATCAGATAAAAACTGGAGAGAAGCTTTCTGAGAAACTGCTTTGTGGTGTCTGCATTCCACTGAGGGAGTTTTACCTCTTTCATCATAAGGCAGTGTTCGAACAAGGTTCTTCTGAAAGTGAAAATGTGATATTTTGCAATGCGTTGAAAAGTATCATGAAAAGTGAAATATCCTGAAATAAAATCCAGAAAGAAGTGTTCCCAGACAATGCTTTCTAACGTGTGCATTCATTTCAGAGACTTAAAGCACACCCTGCATTGCCCAGTTTGGAAGCTCTGTCTTTGAGGAATCTTCGAGGCGTTATTAAGAGGCAACCCTGGGCTTGTGGTGAGTAAGGAAATGACTTCTGATGAAAACTGAAGAGAAATTTTTGGAGCAGCTGCTTTGTGATGTGTGTATTCCTCTTGTAGCGTTACATCATTCTTTGGATAGAGCAGTTTGAAATCAATGTTTCTGTGGAACCTGAGAAAGAACATTTGGGAATGCTCCTAAGAATATCCTGAAAAAGAAATATCCTCCGATACAAACCAGAAGGAAACATTCTGTGAAACCACTCCAGGTCATATCAAGTCCACTCGCACAGTTAAGCTTCCGTTTTCATTGAGGAGTATCCTAACACTGTTTTACGTGAGTCAGCTAAGGGATAATTGGGAGCGCTTTGAGGCTAATGGTGAAAATGGAAATAACTTCAGATAGATACTCGAGAGGAGATTTATTAAGAAATGATTTCTGATGTATGCATTTCCCACACAGATTTAAAATTTTTATCTCATAGGGGTCTATGAAATCCCATTGGCAGAAATAGCTCCTGGGGACATTCTGGAGTATATTTACTGCTATGGTGGAAAAGAAAATATCCTCAGACAAATACTGGAAAGAAACGTTCTGTGAAACTGCTTTGTGACAGATATGTCTATTCATCTCACATAGATGAAACTGTCTTTCTATGACGCAATTTTGAAATTGCAGCATGGATGCATTCGGGAAGGGTCATTCGGGATCACATACAGGCTGGTGGGGAAATAGGAGATGTCTTCAGATAACAATTGAAGAGAAACCTTCTGAGAAACTGCTTCGAGATGTCTGCATTCCAGTTAGGGAGTTTCTCCTCTTTTCTCACAGGGCAGTGTTTGAACACTATTCCTGTAAGAGTGAAAAAGAGATATCTTGCATCATATTGAAGACTATGGTGAAAATTGAAATAACCGGAAATAAAACCCATAGAAAAGTGTTCCAGGTAACTGCTCTCTGACATATGCATTCATTTCAGAGTGTTAAAGCTTACACTAAGTCGCCCAGTTTCGAAACTCTGACTTTGAGGGAATTGTGAAGGGATATTAAGTGACACCCCTAGGCTTGTGGTGAGAAAGGAAAGGTCTTCCCATGAAAAGTGGAGAGAAATTTTCAGAGTAACTGCTTTGTGATGTGTGTATTCATCTCATAGAGATAAATCGTTCTTTGGATTGAGCAGTTTTAAATTGGTGTTTCTGTGATATCAGATAAAGGACATTTGGGAACGCTCTTAATAACATGCTGAAAAAGAAAAATCATCTGATAAAAGCCAGAAGGAAAGTGTCTGTGAAACTTCTCTAGGTCGCTCGAATTCCACTCGCACAGTTAAGCTTCTGTTTTCATTGCCAGTATTCTGACAATGTTTTAGGGTAATCAGCTAAGGGATACTCGGGAGCGATTTGAGGCTTCCGGTGAAAACGGAAATATCTTTAGATAGATACTGGAGGAAGATTGCCAAGGAGCGGCCATGTGATGTGTGCATTCTACAAACAGAGATATACTTTTCTTCTCATAGAGGAATGGGAAATCCCGTTGGAGAAAAAGCGACCAGGGGACATTCAGGAGTATATGAAAGGCTATGGTGAAAAAGGAAGTATCCTCAGACAAAAACCAGAAAGAAGTTTTCTGTGAATCTGCTTTATGATAGATATATCTATTCATTTCACATGGATAAAACTTTCTTTCATTACGCAGTTTTGAAAGTCCGCCATGGACGGATTTGTGAAGGAACATTCTGCAGGACATTCAGCCGTATGGTGAAATGGGAGTTATCTTCAGATACAAACTGGAGAGAAGCTGTCTCAGAAAGTGCTTTGAGATGTGTGCATTGTACTCAGGGATTTATACCTCTTTTCTCATAAGGCAGTGTTTGAACGCTGATCCTGTAAAACTTAAAAAGTGACATTTTGCAGCAAATTGAAGACTATGGCGAAAACTCAAATATCCTGAAATAAAACCCAGAAAGAAGGATTCCAAGAAACTGCACTCTGATGTTTGCTTTCATTTCAGAAAGTTTATGTTTACAATTCGTTGTCCCGTTTGAAAACTCTGACTTTGAAGAATCTGTGAAGGGATATTAAGTGGCACCCAGACTCTTGTGGTCAGAAAGGAAACGCCTTTCGATGAAAACTGGACAGAATCCATCGGAGTAACTGTGTTGTAATGTGTGTATGCATCTCAAAAAATTAAATCTTTCCTTGGATTGAGCAGTTTGAAGTCACTGTTTCTGTGGAAGCTGAGAAAGGACATTCTGGAACGCTCTTAAGAATATGCTGGAAAAGAAATACCTTCCGATAAATAATAGAAGAAAATTTTCTGTGAAACTGCTCTTTGTCACTTGAAGTCCACTCGTACAGTTAAGCTTCGGTTTTCATTGAGCAGTATTCTAATACTGTTCTTGTTTAGTCTGTGAAGTAATATGCTGGAGCACTCTGAGGTTTTCGGTGAAAAAGGAAACATCTTCAGATACATACTGGAGAGAAGATTTCCGAGGAGCTGCTTTGTGACATGTGCATTCCACTCACAGGGTTATACCTCTATTCTCTAAGCAGATTGAGGAATCCCATTTGGACGAAAAGCTACAAGGGGCATTCGAAAATATATGGACTGCTATGGTGAAAAAGGAAATATCATCAGACAAAAACTAGAAAGAAGCTTTCTGTGAAACTGCATTGTGGTAGGTATGTCTAGTCACCTCCCATAGAAAAAGCTATTTTCTATTATGCAGTTTTGAAACTGAGTAAAGGACAGAAACGCGAAGGGACATTAGGGAGCACATTCAGGCCTGTGGGGAAATAGGAGATATCTTCACATAAAAACTGGAGAAAAGCTTTCTGAGAAACTGCTTTGTGATGTGCGCATTCCACTCAGGGAATTATACCTCTTTTCTCATAAGGCACTTTTTGAACACTGTTCCTGTAAAACTGAAAAAGGGATATTTTGCAGCGAATTGAAAAATTTGGTGAAAAGTGAAATATCCTGAATTAAATCCAGAGAGGGAGTGTACTAAGAAATTCCTCTCTGACGTGTGCATTCTTTTCAGAGAGTTAAAGCTTACACTACGTTGCCCATTTTGGAAGCTCTGTGTTTGAGGAATTTGTGAAGGGATATTAAGTGCTTCCCCTGGGCATATGGTGAGAAAGGAAACGTCTTCCAATGAAAATTGCAGGGAATCTTTCAATGCAACTGCTTTCTGATGTCTGTAATCATCTAATAGCTTTAAGTCATTGTTTGGATTGAGCAGTTTGATATCTCTGTTTCTGTGGAACCTGAGCAAAGACATTTGGGAATGCTCTCAAGAATATGTGAAAAAGAAATACCCAGGGGGGAGTAGCAAGATGGCCGAATATGAGCAGCTCCAGTATCCCACTCCCAGTGCGAGTGACACAGAAGACTGATGATTTCTGCATTTTCAACTGAGGTACTGGGGTCATCTCACTAGGGAGTGCCAGACAATTGGTGCTGGTCAGCTGCTGCAGCCTGACCAGCGACAGCTGAGAAAGGGTGAGGCATCACCTCACCTGGGAAGTGCAAGGGGGAAGGGAATCCCTTTTCCTAGCCAGGGGAACTGAGACACACAACACCTGAAAAATTGGGTAACACCCACTCCAATACTGCGCTTTAAGCAAACGTGCACACCAGGAGATTATATCCCACACCTGGCCGGGAAGATCCCACGGCCACGGAGCCTCCCTCATTGCTCGCACAGCAGTCTGTGATCTAACCGCAAGGCAGCAGTGAGTCTGGGGGAAGGGCACCCGCCATTGCTGAGGCTTAAGTAGGTACACAAAGCTGCTGGGAAGTTCAAACTTGGTGGAGCTCACAGCAGCTCAAGGAATCCTACCTGTCTCTGTATACTCCACCTCTGGGGACAGGGCGCAGATAAACAACAACAACAACAAAAAAGCAGCAGAAACCTCTGCAGACACAAACGACTCTTTCTGAAAGATTTGAAAAGAGCAGTGGATCTCCCCACATGGAGGTTGGGATCTGAGAAGGGACAGACTGCCTGCTCAAGTGGGTCCCTGAACCCTAAGTAGCCTAACTGGAAAACTACCCCACTAGGGGCAGTCTGACACCCCACACCTCACAGGGTGGAGTACACCATGAGAGGAAGCTTCCAAAGTAAGAATCAGACAGGTACACTCGCTGTTCAGCAATATTCTATCTCCTGCAACCTCTGCTGCTGATACCCAGGCATACAGGGTCTGGAGTGGACCTCAAACAATCTCCAACAGACCTGAAGCTGAGGGTCCTGACTGTTAGAAGGAAAACTGTCAAACAGGAAGGACACGTATACCAAAACCCCACCAGTACGTCACCATCATCAAAGACCAGAAGCAGATAAAACCACAAAGGTGGGGAAAAAAACAGGGCCGAAAAGCTGGAAATTCAAAAAATAAGAGCACATCTTCCATTGCAAAGTATTGCAGCTCATCACCAGTGACGGATCCAAGCTGGTCAGGGAATGACTTTGACGAGATGAGAGAAGAAGTCTTCAGTCCATCAAACTTCTCAGAGCTAAAGGAGGAATTAAGTACGCAGTGTAAAGAAACTAAAAATCTTGAAAAAAGAGTGGAGGAATAGACAGCTAGAATAATTAATGCAGAGAAGGTCATAAACGAAAAGACAGAGATGAAAACCATGACACAGGATATACGTGACAGATGGACAAGCTTCAGTAACCGACTCGATCAACTGGAAGAAAGAGTATCAGCGATTGAGGATCAAATGAATGAAATGAAGCAAGAAGAGAAATCAAAAGAATAAAAAGAAAAAGAAATGAACAAAGCATGCAAGAAGTATGGGATTATATAAAAAGACCAAATATACATCTGATTGGGGTTCCTGAAAGTGAGGGGGAAAATGGAACCAAGTTGGAAAACACTCTTCAAATATCATCCAGGAGAACTTCCCCAACCTAGTAGAGCAGGCCAACATTCAAATTCAAGAAAACACAGAACGCCACAAAGATAATCTTCGAGAAGAGCAACTCCAACACACATAATTGCCAGATTCACCAAAGTTGAAATGAAGGAAAAAATCTTAAGGGCAGCCAGAGAGAAAGGTCGGGATGCCCACAAAGGGAAGCCCATCAGACTAACAGCAGACCTCTCGGCAGAAACACTACAAGCCAGAAGAGAGTGGGGGCCAATATTCAATGTTCTTAAAGAAAAGAATTTTAAACCCAGAATTTCATATCCAGCCAAACAATGTTTCATAAGTGAAGGAGAAATAAAATCCTTTACAGATAAGCAAATGCTTAGATTTTTGTCACCACCAGGCCTGCCTTACAAGAGACCCTGAAGGAAGCCCTAAACCTGGAAAGGAACAACCGGTACCAGCCATTGCAAAAACATGCCAAAATATCAAGACCATCAAGGATAGGAAGAAACTACATCAAATAATGAGCAAAATAACCAGTTAATACCATAATGGCAGGACCAAGTTCACACATAACAATATTAACCTTAAATGTAAATGGACTAAATGCTGAAATTAAAAGACACAGACTGGCAAACTGGATAAAGAGTCAAGACCCATCAGTCTGCTGTCTTCAGGAGACCCATCTCACATGCAGAGACATACATAGGCTCAAAATAAAGGGGTGGAGGAAGATCTACCAAGCAAATGAAGAACAAAAAAAAGGGGGGGGTTGCAATCCTAGTCTCTGATAAAATAGACTTTAAACCATCAAAGATCAATAGAGACAAAGAAGGCCACTACATAATGGTAAAGGGATAAATTCAACATGAAGAGCTAACTATCCTAAATATATATGCACCCAATACAGGAGCACCCAGATTCATAAAGCAAGTCCTTAGAGACTTACAAAGAGACTTAGACTCCCATACAATAATCATGGGAGATTTCAACACTCCACTGTCAACATTAGACAGATCAACGAGACAGAAGGTTAACAAGGATATCCAGGAATTGAATTCATCTCTGCACCAAGCAGACCTAATAGACATCTGTAGAACTCTCCACCCTAAATCAACACAATATACATTCTTCTCAGCAGCACATCGCACTTATTCCAAAATTGACCACATACTTGGAAGTAAAGCACTCCTCAGCAAACGTAAAAGAACACAAATTATAACAATCTGTCTCTCAGACCACAGTGCAATCCAACTAGAACTCAGGAATAAGAAACTCAATCAAAACCGCTCAAATACATGGAAACTGAACAACCAGCTCCTGAATGACTACTGGGTACATAACGAAATGAAGAAAGAAATAAAGATGTTCTTTGAAACCAATGAGAACAAGATACTACATACCAGAATCTCTGGGACACACTTAAAGCAGTGTGTAGCAGGAAATTTATAGCACTAAATGCCCACAAGAGAAAGCTGGAAAGACCTAAAATTGACACTCTGACGTCACAACTAAAAGAACTAGAGAGGCAAGAGCAAACACATTCAAAACCTAGCAGAAGGCAAGAAATAACTAAGATCAGAGCAGAACTGAAGGAGATAGAGACACGAAAAAGCCTCCAAAAAATCAATGAATCCAGCAGTTGGTATTTTGAAAAGATCAACAAAATTGACAGACCGCTAGCAAGACTAATAAAGAAGAAAAAAGAGAAGAATCAAATAGACGCAATAAAAAATGATAAAGGGGATATCACCACCGACCCCACAGAAATACAAACTACCATCAGAGAATACTATAAACACCTCTACACAAATCAACTAGAAAATCTATAAGGAATGGATAATTTTCTGGACACTTACACTCTTCCAAGACTAAACCAAGAAGAAGCTGAATCCCTAAATAGACCAATAGCAGGCTCTGAAATTGAGGCAATAATTAATGGCCTACCAACCAAAATAATTCCAGGACCAGATGGATTCACAGCTGAATTCTACCGGAGGTACAAGGAGGAACTGGTACCATTTTTCTGAAACTATTCCAATCAATAGAAAAAGAGGGAATCCTCCCTAACTCATTTTATGAGGCCAACATCATCCTGATGCCAAAGCCTGGCAGAGACACAACAAAAAAAGAGAATCTTAGACCAATATCCCTGATAAACATCGACACAAAAATCCTCAATAAAATACTGGCAAACCACATTCAGCAGCACATCAAAAAGCTTATCCACCATGATCAAGTGGGCTTCATCCCTGGGATGCAAGGCTGGTTCAACATTTGCAAATCAATAAACGTAATCCAGCATATAAACAGAAGCAAAGACAAGAACCACATGATCATGTCAATAGATGCAGAAAAGGCTTTTGACAGAATTCAACAGCCCTTCATGCTACAAACACTCAATAAATTCGGTATTGATGGAACGTACCTCAAAATAATAAGAGCTATTTATGACAAACCCACAGCTAATATCATACTGAATGGGCAAAAACTGGAAACATTCCCTTTGAAAACTGGCACAAGACAGAGATGCCCTCTCTCACCGCTCCTATTCAACATAGCGTTGGAAGTTCTGGCTAGGGCAATCAGGCAATAGAAAGAAATCAAGGGTATTCAGTTAGGAAAAGAAAAATCCAAATGGTCCCTGTTGGCAGATGCCATGATTGTATATTTAGAAAACCCCATAGTCTCAGCCCTAAATCTCCTTAAGCTGATAAGCAACTTCAGCAAAGTCTCAGATACAAAATTAATGTGCAAAAATCACAAGCATTTTTATACACCTGTAACAGACAAACAGAGAGCCAAATCATGAATGAACTTCCATTCCAATTGCTTCAAAGAGAATAAAATACCTAGCAATCCAACTTACAAGGGATGTAAAGGACCTCTTCAAGGAGAACTACAAACCACTGCTCAGTGAAATAAAAGAGGACACAAACAAATGGAAGAACATACCATGCTCATGGATAGGAAGAACCAATATCATGAAAATAGCCATACTTCACAAGGTTATTTATAGATTCAATGCCATTCCCATCAAGCTACCAATGAGTTTCTTCACAGAATTCGAAAAAACTGCTATAAAGTTCGTATGGAACCAAAAAAGAGCCCGCATTGCAAAGACAATCCTAAGTCAAGAGAACAAAGCTGGAGGAATCAAGCTACCTGACCTCAAACAATACTACAAGGGTACAGTAACCAAAACAGCATGGTACTGGTACCAAAACAGAGATAGAGACCAATGGAACAGAACAGAGTCCTCCGAAATGATACCACACATCTACAGCCATCTGATCTTTGACAAACCTGAGAGAAACAAGAAATGGGGAAAGGATTCCCTATTTAACAAATGGTGCTGGGAAAATTGGCTAGCCATAAGTAGAAAGCTGAAACTGGATCCTTTCCTTAATCCTTATACGAAAATTAATTCAACATGAATTAGAGACTTAAATGTTAGACCTAATACCAAAAAAAAAAAAAAAAAAAAACCCTAGAAGAAAACCTAGGTAATACCATTCAGGACATAGGCATAGGCAAGGACTTCATGTCTAAAACACCAAAAGCAACGGCAGCAAAACCAAAATTCACAAATGGGATCTAATTAAACTAAAGAACTTCTGCACAGCAAAAAAAAACTACCATCAGAGTGAACAGGCAACCTACAGAATGGGAGAAAATTTTTGCAATCTAGTCATCTGACAAACGGCTGATATCAAGAGCCTACAAAGAACTCAAACAAATTTTCAAGAAAAAAACAAACAACCACAACAAAAAGTGGGCATAGGATATGAACAGACATTTCTGAAAAGAAGACCTTCATACAGCCAACAGACATATGAAAAAATGGTAATCATCACTGGCCATCAGAGAAATGCAAATCAAATCCACAATGAGATACCATCTCACACCAGTTAGAATGGCAATCATTAAAAAGTCAGGAAACAACAGGTGTAGAGAGGATGTGGAGAAATAGGAACATTTTTACACTGTTGGTGGGATTGTAAACTAGTTCAACCATTATGGAAGACAGTATGGCGATTCCTCAAGGATCTATAACTAAATGTACCATATGACCCAGCCATGTCACTACTGGATATATACCCAAAGAATTATAAATCATGCTGCTATAAAGACACATACACACGTATGTTTATTGTGGCACTATTCACAATACCAAAGACTTGGAATCAACCCAAATGTCCGTCTGTGACAGACTGGATTAAGAAAATGTGGCACATATACACCATGGAATACTATGCAGCCATAAAATAGGATGAGTTTGCATCCTTTGTGGGGACATGGATGCCTCTGGAAACCATCATTCTTAGCAAACTATCACAAGAAGAGAAAACCAAACACCACATGTTCTCACTCATAGGTGGGAACTGAACAATGAGATCACTTGGACTCGGGAAAGGGAACATCACACACCGAGGGCTATCATGGGGAGGGGGGAGGCAAGAGGGATTGCATTGGGAGTTATACCTGATATAAATGAAGAATTGATGGGTGCTGACGCATTGATGGGTGCAGCACACCAACATGGCACACGTATATATATGTAACAAACCTGCACGTTATGCACATGTACCCTAGAACTTAAATAATAATAATAAAGAAAAAAAAAGAAATACCCTCCAACAAAAATGAGGAGGAAAAATTCTGTGATAATCCACTAGGACACGTAAATTCCACTCACACAGTTAAGCTTCTGTTTTTATTGAGCAGTATTATGACACTCTTTTAGGTGAGTTAGCTAAGGGATATTCCAGAGTGCTTTGAAGCTTATGGTGAAAACGAAAGTATCTTCAGGCAGATACTGGAGAGAAGATATCTGAGGAGCTGCTTGGTGACATGTGTATTCCACTCATAAAGTTATGGTTTTCTTCTCATAGAGTATTGTGCAATCCCGTTTGGAGAAAACGCTACCAGGGGACATTTGAGAGTATATGGACGGCTATGGTGAAATACGAAATACACTCAGAAAACTACTGGAAAGAAGCTTTCTGTGAAACTGCTATGTGATAGATTTGTCTATTCATCTCACATAGATAAATTTTCTTTATATTACGCAGTTTTGAAACTGTGTCATGGACAGATTCGTGAAGGGACATTTGGGAACACATTCAGGCATACGGTGTAAAAGGAGATATCGTTAGACAGAAACTGAGAGAAGCTTTCAGAGAAACTGCTTTGTGGTGTCTGCATTCCACTGAGGGAGTTTTACCTCTTTCATCATGAGACAGTGTTTGAACAAGGTTCTTCTCAAAGTGAAAAAGCGATATTTTGCAACGTGTTGAAAACTATCATCAAAAGTGAAATATCCTGAAATAAAACCCAGAAAGAAGCGTTCCAAGACAATGCTTTCTAACGTGTGCATTCATTTCAGAGAGTTAAAGCTTACACTACATTTCCCAGTTTGGAAACTCTGTCTCTGAGGAATCCTTGAGGTGTTTTTAAGAGGCGCCCCTGGGCTTGTGGTGAGTAAGGAAATGACTTCCAATGAAAACTGGATAGAAGCTTGTGGACCAATTGCTTTGTCATGTGTGTATATATCTCGTAGAGTTACATCATTCTTTGGATTGAGCAGTTTGAAATCACTGTTTCTGTGGAACCTGAGAAAGAACATTTGGGAACGCTCCTAAGAATGTGCTGAAAAAGAAATATCCTCCTATAGAAACCAGAAGGAAACCTTCTGTGAAACCACTCCAGGTCATATCAAGTCCACTCACACAGTTAAGCTTCCATTTTCATTGAGCAGTATCCTAACACTGTTTTATCTGAGTCAGCTAAGGGATAATCGGGAGTGCTTTGAGGCTAACAGTGAAAACGGAAATATCTTCTGATAGATACTCAGAAGGAGATGTATGAAGAAATGCTTTGTGACGTATGCATTTCCCACACAGAGTTAAACTTTTCATCCCATAGGGCTTTATGAAACCTCATTGAAAGCTATAGCTACCAGGGACATTCAGGAGTATATTTACTGCTATGATGGAAAATGAAATATCCTCAGACAAAAACTGGAAAGAAACTTTCTGTGAAACTGCTTTGTGACAAATATATCTTTTCATCTCACATAGATGAAACAGCCTTTCTATTATGGAGTTTTGAAACTGCATCATGGACGGATTCGTGAAGGGACATTCAGGTGCACATACATGCTGGTGGGAAAATAGGAGATGTCTTCAGATAACAATTGGAGAGAAAGTTTCTGAGAAACTGCTTTGTGATATCTGCATTCCACTCAGAGAGTTATACCTTTTTTCTAACAGGCAGTGTTTGAACACTATTCCTGTAGAGTGAAATAGAGATACTTTGCAGCATATTGAAGACTCTGGTGAAAATTGAAATATCCGGAAATAAAACCCAGAAAAAAGCGTTCCAAGACACTGCTCTCTGACGTGTACATTCAGTTAAGAGTGTTAAAGTTTACGCTAACTTGACTCGTTTGGAAACTCTGTCTTTAAACTAATTGTGAAGGGGTATTAAGTGACACCCAGAGGCTTCTGGTGAGAGATGAAACGTCTTCCAATGAAAACATGACAGAAACTCTTGGAGCAACTCCTTTGTGATGTGTGTATTCATCTCATAGAGTGAAATCGTTCTTTGTATTGAGCAGTTTTTCTGTGATACCTGAAAAAGGACATTTGGGAACGCTCTGAATAATAGGCTGTAAAAGAAATACCATCTGGGCCGAGCTCGGGGGCTCAAGCCTATAATCCCAGCACTTTTGGAGGCTGAAACGGGTGGATCACAAGGTCAGGAGATCGAAACCATCCTGGCTAATACGGTGCAAACCCGTCTCAACTAAAAAATACAAAAAACCACCCAAGCGAGGTGGCGGGCACCTGTACTCCAAGCTACTCGGGAGGCTGATGCAGGAGAATGGCATTAACCTGGGAGGCAGAGCTTACAATGAGCAGAGATCCAGCCACTGAACTGCAGCCTGGGCAGCAGAGCGAGACTCATCTCACACACACACACACAAAAGAAATACCATCCAATAAACGCCAGAAGGAAATTGTTTGTGAAAATTCTCTAGGTCCCTTGAATTCCACTCACAGAGTTAAGCTTCTGTTTTCATGGAGCAGTATTCTAACAATGTTTTAGTTTAATCAGATAAGGCATACTCGGGATCAATTGGAGGCTTCCAGTGAAAATGGAAATATCTTTAGATAGATACTGGAGGAAGATTTCCGAGGAGCAGCCTTGTGATGTGTGCATTCTATTCACAGAGGTATACTTTTCTTCTCATAGATGAATGAGAAATACTGTTTGGAGAGAAAGCGACCAGGGGACATTCGGGAGGATATGAAAGGCTGTGGGTGAAAAAGGAACTATCCTCAGACAAAAACTGGAAAGAAGCTTTCTGTGAAAGTGCTTTGTGATAGATATGTCTATTCATTTCACATGGATAAAACTTTCTTTCTATTATGCAATTTTGAAAGTGTGCCATGGACGGATTTGCGAAGGGACGTTCTCCAGAACATTCAGACATACGGTGAAATGGGAGTTATCTTCAGGTATAAACTGGAGAGAAGCTGTCTCAGAAAGTGCTATGAGATGTGTGCATTCCACTCAGGGAGTTATTCCTCTTTTCTCATAACACAGTGTTTGAACACTGTTGCTGTAAAACTGAAAAAGTGACATTGTGCAGCCCATTGAAGACTATGGTGAAAAGTGAAATATCCTGAAATAAAAACCAGAAAGAAGGATTCCAGGAAACTGCACTCTGACGTGTGCATTCATTTCAGAGAGTTAAAGTTTACACTACGTTGCCCCGTTTGGAAACTCTGTCTTTGAAGAATCTGTGAAGGGATATTTAGTGGTGCCCAGAGGCTTGTGCTGAGAAATGAAATGCCTTCTGATGAAAAGTGGAAAAAATCTTTCAGAGTAACTGCTTTGCAATGTGTGTATGCATTTCAAAGAATTAAATCATACTTTGGATTGAGCAGTTTGAAGTCACTATTTCTGTGGAACCTGAGAAAGCACATTTTGGAACGCTCTTAAGAATATGCAGAAAAGAAATACCCTGGGATAAAAAACAGAAGAAAAGTTTTGTGAAACTGCCCTTTGTCACGTGAAGTCCACTCGCACAGTTAAGCCTCGGTTTTCAGTGGGCAGTATTCTAACACTGTTTTTGTTTACTCTGTGAAGTTATATGCTGGAACGCTCGGAGGCTTTCGGTGAAAAAGGTAACATCTTCAGATACATAGCGGAGAGAAGATTTCTGAGGAGCTGCTTTGTGACATTTGCATACCACTCACAGGGTTATACTTCTTTCCTCCTAGAATATTTGGGAATCCCATTTGGAGAAAAAGCTTCAAGGGGACATTCAAAAACATACAGACTGCTATGATGGACAAGGAAATATCGTCAGACAAATAGTGGAAAGAAGCTTTCTGTGAAACTGCGTTATGGTAGATATATCTACTTATCTCCCATAGATAAAACTTTTTTCTATTGTGCAGTTTTGAAACTGCATAATGGACCGAAAAGTGAAGGGACATGAGGGAGCACATTCAGGCCTGTGGGGAAATAGGAGATATCTTCACATAAAATCTGGAGAGAAGACCTCTGAGAATCTGCTTTGTGATGTGTGCATTCCACATAGGGTATTACACCTCTTTTCTCATGAGGCAGTTTTTGAACACTGTTCCTGGAAAACTGAAAAAGGGATATTTTGCAGCCAATTGAAGACTTTGGCGAAATGAGAAATATCCTGAATTAAAACAAGGAAAGGAGCATTTTAAGAAACTCATCTCTCACGTGTGCATGCATTTCAGAGAGTTAAAGCTTACACTACGTTGCCAGTTTGGAATCTCTGTCCTTGAGGAATTTGAGAAAGGATATTAAGTGGTTCCCCTGGGCTTGCGGTGAGAAAGGAAATGTCTTCTCGAGAAAACTGCAGAGAATCGTTCAGAGCAACTGCTTTGTGATGTGTGCAATCATCACTTAGAGTTAAATAATTCTTTGGATTGACCTTTTTGATATATCTGTTTCTGTGGAACCTGAGCAAGGACATTTGGGAACGCTCTGAAGAAGTTGTGAAAAAGAAAACTCTCCAATAAAAAAGAGAAGGAAACATTCTGTGATACAGCTCTAAGTCACGTTAACTCCGCTATCACAGTTAAGCTTCTGTTTTCCTTGAGCAGTATTCTGGCACTCTTTTAGGTGAGTCAGCTAAGGGATACTCGGTAGCGCTTTGAGGCTTACAGTGAAAACGAAAACATCTTCAAACAGATACTGGAGAGAAGATATCTGAGGAGATGTTTTGTGACGTGTGAATTCTACTCATAGAGTTATAGTTTTCTTCTCATAGAGTATTGCAGAACCCTGTTTGTAGAAAACGCTACAGGGGACATTCGAGAGTATATGGATGGCTAGAGTGAATGAGGAAATATACTCAGGAAAAAACTGGAAAGATCCTTTCTGTGAAACTGCTATGTGATAGATATATCTATTCATCTCACATAGAGAAAATTTTCTTTATATTATGCAGTTTTGAAACTGTGTCATGGACAGATTCGCGAAGGGACATTTTGAGGCACATCCAGGCAAATGATGTAAAAGGAGATATCGCCAGACAAAAACTGGAGAAAAGTTTTCTGAGAAACTGCTTTGTGGTGTGTGCATTACACTGAGGGAGTTATACCTGTTTCATCATAAGGCAGTGTTTGAACAATGTTCTTCTGAAAGTGAAAAAGTGATATTTTGCTATGTGTTGAAAACTATCGCGAAAAGTGAAATATCTTGAAATAAAACCCAGAAAGAAGCATTCCAAGACAATGCTCTCTAACGTGTGCATTCATTTCAGAGCGTTAAAGCTTACACTACCATGCCCAGTTTGGAAGCTCTGTCTTTGTGGAATCTTTGAGATGGTATTAAGAGGCGCCCCTGGGCTTGTGGTTAGTAAGGAAACGACTTCCAATGAAAACTGGAGAGAAGCTTTTGGAGCAGCTGCTTTGTGATGTGTGTATTCATCTCACAGCGTTACATCATTCTTTGGATTGAGCAGTTTGTAATCAATGTTTCTGTGGAACCTGAGAAACGCTCTTAAGAATACGCTGAAAAAGAAAATACTCTGATGAAAACCAGAAGGCAACATTCTGTAAATCCGCTCCAGTTCACATCAAGTCCACTCGCACAGTTAAGCTTCCATTTTCATTGAGTAGTATCCTAACACTGTTTTACGTGAGTCAGCTAAGGGATAATCAGGAGCACTTTGAGGCTAATGGTGAAAAAAGACATATCTTCAGATATATACTCCAGAGGAGATTGATGTAGAAATGCATTGTGACATACGCATTTCAGACACAGAATTGCACTTTTCTTCTCATACGGGTTTATGGAATCCCATTGAGAGAAATATCTACCAGGGACATTCTGGAGTATGTTTACTGCTATGGTGGAAAAGGAAATTTCCTCAGACAAAAACTGGAAAGAAACTTTCTGTGAAACTGTTTTGTGACAGATATGTCTATTCATCTGACATAGACGAAACGGTCTTTCTATTACGCAGTTTGGAAACTGCATCATGGACGTATTCGTGAAGGGACATTCGAGATCACATACAGGCTGCTGTGGAAATAGGAGTTATCTTCAGAAAACAATTGAATAGAAACTTTCTGAGAAACTGCTTTGTGATGCCTGCATTCCACTCAGAGAGTTATATCTCTTTTCTTGCAAGGCAGTGTTTGAACACTTTTCCTGTAAATGGGAAAAAGAGATATTTTGCAGCGTATTGAAGGCTATGGGGAAAATTGAAATATCCGGACATAAAACCCAGAAAAAAGCATTCCAAGAAACTGCTCTCTGATGTGTACATTCATTTCAGAGTGTTAAAGCTGACACTAAGTCACCCAGTTTGGAAACTCTGTCTTTGGAGAAATTGTGAAGTGATATTAAGTGACACCCGGAGGCTTGGAGTGAGAAAGGAAACATCTTCTGATGAAAACCAGAGAGAAATTTTTGGAGCAACTGCTTTGTGATGTGTGTATTCATTTTCTAGAGTTAAATCGTTCTTTGGATTTTTCAGTTTTAAATTGCTGTTTCTGTGATACCTGAGAAAGGACATTTGGGAACGCCCTTAATAGTATGCTGAAAAAGAAACACCACCCGATAAACGCCAGAAGGAGACTGCCTGTGAAACTTCTCTAGGTCGCTTGATTTCCACTCTAACAGTTAAGCTTCTGTATTCATTGCGCAGTACTCTAACAATGTTTTAGGTGAATCAGCTAAGGGATAGTCGGGAGCAATTTGAGGCTTCCAGTGAAAACGGAAATATGTTTAGATAGATAGTGGAGGAAGATTTCTAAGGAGTGGCCTTGAGACGTGTGCATTCCACTCACAGAGATATACTTTTCTTCTCATAGAGAAATGGGAATTCCCGTATGATGAAAAAGTGACCAGGGGACATTCGTGAGTTTACGAAAGGCTATGGTGGAAAAGGAGCTATCCTCAGACAAAAACTGGAAGGAAGCTTTCTGTGAAACTGCCTTGTGATAGATATGTCTGTTCTTTTCACATGGATAAAACTTTCTTTCTATTATGCAGTTTTGAAACCGTATCATGGACGGATTCGCAAAGGCATGTTCGGCAGAACATTGAGGCATGCAGTGAAAAGGGAGTCATCTTCAGGTAAAAACGGGAGAGAAGCTGTCTGAGAAAGTGCTTTGAGATATGTTCATTCCACTCAGGGATTTATACCTCTTTTTTCATAAGGCAGTGTTTGAACACTGTTCCTGTAAAAGTGAAAAAGTGACATTTTGCAGCACATTGCAGACTATGGCGAAAAGTCAAATATCCTGAAATAAAACCCAGAAAGAAGGATTCCAGGGAACTGCACTCTGACATGTGCATTCATTTCAGACAGTTAAAGTTTACACTACGTTGCCCCGTTTGGAAACTCTGTCTTTGAAGAATCTGTGAAGGGATATTAAGTGGCACCTGGAGGCTTCTGGTGAGAAAGGAAATGCCTTCCATTGAAAACTGGACAGAATCTTTCGGAGTAACTGCTTTTTAATGTGTGTACGCATCTCAACAAATTAAATCATCCTTTGGATTGAGCAGTTTGAAGTCACTGATTCTGTTTAAGCTGAGAAAGGACATTTGGGAATGCTCTTAAGAATGTGTTGAAAAAGAAATACCTTCCAATAAATAACAGAAGAAAACTTTCTCTGAAACTGCTCTTTGTCACCTGAAGTTCACTTAAGATTTGGTTTTCATTGAGCAGTATTCTAAAACTGTTTTTTTTTTAGTCTGTGAAGTGATATGCTGGAGCGCTCTGAGGCTTTTGGTGAAAAAGTATACATCTTCAGATACATACCGGAGAGAAGATTTCCGACGAGCAGCTTTGTGACATGTGCATTCCACTCACAGGGTTATCCTTTCTTTCTCCTAGAAGATTGGATAATCCCATATGGAGAAAAAGCTAAAAGGGGACATTTGGGAATACAAGGAATGCTCTGGTGAAAAAGGAAATATCATCAGACAAAAAGTGGAAAGACTCTTTCTGTGAAACTGTGTGGTGTTACATATGTCTATTCACCTCACATAGATAAAACCTACTTCTATTACACTGTTTTGAAACCATGAAATGGAAGGAAACGTGATGGGACTTTATGGAGCACATTCACGCCTGTATGGAAATAGGAGATATCTTCACATAAAAACTGGAGAGAAGCTTTCTGAGAAACTGCTTTAAGATGTGTGCATTCCACTCAGGGAATTATACCTCTTTTCTCATAAGGCACTTTCTGAACACTGCTGCTGTAAAACTGAGAAAGGGATATTTTGCAGCGAATTGAAGACTTTGGTGAAATGTGAAATATCCGTAATTAAAAAAGGAAAGAAGCGATCTAAGAAATTCCCTTGTGACGTGTGCATTCATTTCAGAGAGTTAAAGCCTACACTACATTCCCTACCTTGGAAGCTCTGTCTTTGAGGAATTTGTGAAGGGATAGTAAGTGGTTCCCTTGTGCTTGAGGTGAGAAAGAATCGTCTTCCGATGAAAACTGCAGAGAATCTTTCAGAGCAACTGCTTGGTGATGTGTGTCATCATCTCATAGACTTCAATCATTGTTGGGATTGAACAGTTTGATATCTCTCTTTCTGTGGAACCTGAGCAGAAACATTTGGGAGAGCTCTCAAAATTATGTGAAAAAGAAATACCCTCCAATAAAATAGAGAAGGAAATATTCTGTGATACTGTGCTAGGTCGTGTGAATTCCACTCGCACTGTTAAGCTTCTGTTTTCATTGAGCAGTATTCTTACAGTCTATAGGTGAGTCAGCTAAGGGATACTCGGGAGCGTTTTGAGGCTTACGGTGAAAACGAAAATATCTTCAGACAGATACAGGAGAGAAGATATCTGAGGAGCTGCTTTGTAACGTGTGAATTCCACTCATAGAGTTATAGTTTTCTTCTCAATAGAGTATTGCGGAATCCTGTTTGGATAAAACACTACCAGAGGACATTCGAGAGTATATGGATGGCTATGGTGAAAAAGGAAATATACTGAGAAAAAAAAAATTGGAAAGAAGCTTTCTGTGAAACTGCTATGTGATAGGTATGTCTATTCATCTCACATAGAGAAAATTTTCTTTATATTACACAGTTTTGAAACTGCATCATGGATGGATTCGTGAAGAGAGGTTCGGCAGGACATTCAGACGTATGGTGAAAAGGGAGTTATTTTCAGATAAAAACCGGAGAGAAGCTGTATGTGAAAGTGCTTGAGATGTGTGCATTCCACTCAGTGATTTATACCTCTTTTCCCATAAGGCAGTGTTTCAACACTGTTCCAGCAAAACTGAAAATGTAAGATTGTACAGTGCATTGAAGGCTATCGTGAAAAGTGAAATATCCTGAAATAAAACCCAGAAACAAGGAAGCCAAGAAACTAGGCTCTGACGTGTGCATTCATTTCAGAGAGTTAAAGTTTACACTTCGTTGCCCCATTTGGAACCTCTGTCTTTGAAGAATCTTTGAAGGGATATTAACTGGTGCCTGAAGGCTTGCAGTGAGATAGGAAATGCCTTCCGATGAAAACTGGACAGAATCTTTTGGAGTACTTGCTTTGTAATGTGTGTACGCATATCAAAGAAATAAATCATTCTTTGGATTGAGCAGTTTGAACTCACTGTTTCTGTGGAAACTGAGAAATATCTGGAAATGTAACCCAGAAAAAAGCGTTCCAAGAAACTGCTCTCTGACATGTACATTCATTTCAGAGTGTTAAAGCTTACCCTAAGTCACCCAGTTTGGAAACTCTGTCTTTGAGGAAATTGTTAAGGGATATTAAGTGACACCCAGAGGATTGTGGTGAGAAAGGAAATGTCTTCCGATGAAAACTTGAGAGAACTTTCGGAGCAACTGCTTTGTGATGTGTGTATTCATCTCACAGAGTGAAATCGTTCTTTGGATTGAACAGGTTTAAATCGCTGTTGCTCTGGACATTTGGGAATGCTCTTAATAATATGCTGAAAAAGAAATACCATCCGATAAATGCCAGAAGAAAACGGTCTGTGAAACTTCTCTAGGTTGCTTGAATTCCACTTACACAGTTAAGCTTCTGTTTTCATTGAGCTGTATTCTAACAATGTTTTAGGTTAATCAGCTAAGGGATACTCGGGAGCGATTTGAGGCTTCCGGTGAATACGGAAATATCTATAGATAGATACTGGAGGAAGATTTTCGAGGAGTGGCCTTGTGACATGTGCATTCTACTAACAGAGATATACTTTTCTTCTCATAGAGGAATGGGAAATCCCTTTTGGAGAAAAAGTGACCAGGGGACATTCGGGACTATATGAAGGGCTATGGTGAAAAAGGAACTATCCTCAGACAAATACTGGAGAGAAGCTTTCTGTGAAACTGCTTTGTGATAGATACGTCTATTCATTATACATGGATAAAACTTTATTTCTATTATGCAGTTTTGAAACTGCATCATGGACGGATTTGCGAAGGGACGTTCGGCAGGACATTCAGGCGTACAGTGAAAAGGGAGTTATCTTCAGATAAAAACTAGAAGGAAGCTGTCTGAGGAAGTGCTTTGAGATGTGTCCATTCCACTAAGTTATTTGTACCTCTTTTCTTATACCACAGTGTTTGAACACAGTTCCTGTAATCAGAAAAAGTGAAATTTTGCAGCACATGGAGGACTATGGCGAAAAGTGAAATATTCTGAAATAAAACCCAGAAAGAAGGATTCCAAGAAATTGCACTCTGACGTGTGCATTCATTTCAGAGAGGTAAAGTTTACACTTCGTTGCCCCCTTTGGAAACTCTGTCTTTGAAGAATCTGCGAAGGGATGTTAAGTGACGCTCGGAGGCTTGTGGTGAGAAAGGAAACACCTTCCATTGAAAACTTGAAAGAATCTTTCGGAGTAACTGCTTTGTAATGTGTGTACGCATCTCATAGAATTAAATCATTCTTTGGATTGAGCAGTTTGAACTCATTGTCTTTGGAACCTGAGAAAGGACGTTTGGGAATGCTCTTAAGAATATGGTGAAAAAGAAATACCCTCTGATAAAAAAGAGAAGAAAACTTTCTGTGAAACTCCACATTGTCATGTGAAGTCCACTCGCACAGTTAAGCTTCTGTTTTCATTGAAAAGTATTCTAACACTGTTTTCGTTTAGTCTGTGAAGTAATGTGCTGGAGCAATCTGATGCTTTCCGGGGAAATGGAAACAACTTCAGATACATACCGGAGAGAAGATTTCTGAGGAGCTCTTTTGTGACATATGCATTCCACTCACTGGTTTATACATTTTTTCTCCTAGAAGATTGGGGAATCCAATTCGGAGAAAGAGCTAGAAGAGGACATTCGGGAATATAGGGGCTGCTATGGTGAAAAAGGAAATATCATCAGAGAAAAACTGGAAAGAAGCTTTCTGTGAAACTCCGTTGTGGTAGATATGTCTATTCAACTCCTATAGATAAAACTTTCTTCTATTACACTGTTTTGAAACTACGTAATGGACGGAAATGCAGAGGGACTTTAGGGAGCACATTCAGACCTGTGGCGAAATAGGAGACATCTTCACATAAAAATTGGAGAGAGGCTTTCTGAGAAACTGCTTTGTGATTTGTGCATTCCACTCAGGGAATTATACCTCTTTTCTCATAAGGCACTTTTTCAACACTGTTCCTGTCAAACTGAAAAAGGGATATTTTGCAGCAAATTGAAGTCTTTGGCGAAATGTGAAATAGCCTGAACTAAAACCAGGAAAGAAGCGCTCTACGAAACTCCTCTCCAACGTATGCATTCGTTCCAGAGAGTTAAAGCTTACACTACGTTGCCCAGTTTGAAAGCTCCGTCTTTGAGCAATATGTGACGGGACATTAAGTGGTTCCCCTGAGCATGCGGTGAGAAAGGAAACGTCTTCCAATGAAAACTGCAGAGATGTTTTCACAGCAACTGCTTTGTGATGTGTGTAATCATCTCATAGAGTTTAATCATTGTTTGGAATGAGCAGTTTGATAACTCTGTTTCTTTGGAACATGAGCAAGGACATTTGGGAATGCTCTCATGAATATGCGAAAAAGAAACACCTTGCAATAAAATAGAGAAGGAAACACGCTGCGATACTGCTCTAGGTCACGTGAATTTCCCTCGCACAGTGAAGCTTCTGTTTTCATTGAACAGTATTCAAACACTGTTTTAGGTGAGTTTGCTAAGGGATACTCGGCAGCACCTTGAGGCTTGCGGTGAAAAGGAAAATATCTTCAGATATATACTGGAGAGAAGATATCTGAGGAGGTGCATTGTTACATGTGAATTCCACTCATATAGTTATAGTTTTATTCTCATAGAGTATTGCAGTATCCAGTTTGGAGAAATCTCTACTAGGGGACATTCGAGAGTGTATGGACGGCTATGGTGAAAAAGGAAATATACTGAGAAAAAAATTGGAAAGAAGTTTTCTGTGAAATTCCTATGTGATAGATATGTCTATTCATCTCACATAGAGAAAATTTTCTGTATATTACGCAGTTTTGAAACTGCGTCATGAACAATTTCATGAAGGGACATTTGGGAGCACATTCTGGCGTAAGGTGGAAAAGGAGATATCGGCAGAAAAATATTGGAGAGCAGCATTTTTAGAATGCTTTGTGGTGTGTGCATTCCACTGAGGGAGTTATACCTCTTTCATCCTAAGGCAGTTATTGAAGAAGTTTCTTCTATAAGTGAAAAAGTGATATTTTGCAATGCATTGAAATCTATCGCCACAAGTGAAATATCCTGAAATAAAACCCAGAAAGAAGCGTTCCAAGGTAATGCTCTCTAAAATGTGCATTCATTTCAGAGAATTAAAGCTTACAGTACATTGCCCAGTTTAGAAGCTCTGTCTTCGAGGAATCTTTGAGGTGTTATTAAGAGTCGTCCCTTGGCTTGTGGTGAATAAGGAAACGACTTCCGATGAAAATTGGAAAGAAGCATGTGGAGCAGCTGCTTTGTGATGTGTGTATTCATCTCGTAGAGTTACATCATTCTTTGGGTTGAGCAGTTTGAAATCACTGTTTCTGGGAAACCTGAGAAAGAATATTTGGGAACGCTCCTAAGAATATGGTGAAAAAGAAATACCCTCCAATAGAAACAAGAAGGAAACTTTTTGTGAATCCTCTCCAGGTCATATCGAGTCCACTCGCACAGTTAAGCTTCTGTTTTCATTGAGAAGTATCCTAAAACTGTTTTTCGGGAGTCAGCTGATGGAAAATCGGGAGCGCTTTGAGGCTAATGGTGAAAACGGAAATATCTTCCGATAGATATTCGAGAGGAGATGGATGAGGAAATGCTTTGTTACGTATGCATTTCCCACACGGAGTTAACTTTTGTTCTCATGCTGGTTTATGGAATCCCTTTGGGAGAAATAGCTACCGGGGACATTCATGAGTATATGTACTGCTATGGTGGAAAAGGAAATATCCTCAGACAAAAAATTGGAAAGAAACTTTCTGTGAAACAGCCTTGTGACAGATATGTCTATTCATCTCACATAGATAAAACTGTCTTTCTATTATGCAGTTTTGAAACTGCATCATGGACGGATTCGTGAAGGGACATTCAGGAGCACATACAGGCTGGTGGGGAAATAGAAGATATCTTCAGATAACAATTGGTGAAAAACTTTCTGAGAAACTGCTCTGTGATGTCTGCATTCCACTCAGGGAGTTATACCGCTTTTCTCACACAACAGTCTTTGAACACTGTTCCTGTGGGGAAAGGATTCCCTATTTAATAAATGGTGCTGGGAAAATTGGCTAGCCATAAGTAGAAAGCTGAAACAGGATCCTTTCCTTACTCCTTATACGAAGATTAATTCAAGATGGATTAGAGACTTAAATGTTAGACCAAATACCATAAAAACCCTAGAAGAAAATCTAGGTAGTACCATTCAGGACATAGGCATGGGCAAGGACTTCATGTCTAAAACACCAAAAGCAACGGCAGCAAAAGCCAAAGTTGACAAATGGGATCTAATTAAACTAAAGAGCTTCTGCACAGCAAAAGAAACTACCATCAGAGTGAACCGGCAACCTACAGAATGGGAGAAAATTTTTGCAATCTACTCATCTGACAAAGGGCTAATATCCAGAATCAACAAAGAACTCAAACAAATATACAGGAAAAAAACAAACAACCCCATCAAAAAGTGGGGAAAGTATATGAACAGACATTTCTCAAAAGAAGACATTCATACAGCCAACAGACACCTGAAAAAATGCTCATCATCACTCGCCATCAGAGAAATGCAAATCAAAACCGCAATGAGATACCATCTCACACCAGTTAGAATGGCAATCATTAAAAAATCAGGAAACAACAGGTGTTGGAGAGGATGTGGAGAAGTAGGAACATTTTTACACTGTTGGTGGGATTGTAAACTAGTTCTACCATTATGGAAAACAGTATGGCAATTCCTCAAGGATCTAGAACTAGATGTACCATATGACCCAGCCATCCCACTAATGGGTATATACCTAAAGGATTATAAATTATTCTACTGCAAAGACACATGCACACGTATGTTTATTGCAGCACTATTCACAATAGCAAAGACTTGGAATCAACCCAAATGTCCATCAGTGACAGACTGGATTAAGAAAATGTGGCACATATACACCATGGAATACTATGCAGCCATTAAAATGGATGAGTTTGCATCCTTTGTAGGGACATGGATGCAGCTGGAAACCATCATTCTTAGCAAACTATCACAAGAAGAGAAAACCAAACACCGCATGTTCTCACTCATAGGTGGGAACTGAACAATGACATCACTTGGACTCAGGAAGGGGAACATCACACACTGGGGCCTATCATGGGGAGGGGGGAGGGGGGAGGCATTGCATTGAGGAGTTATAAATGATATAAATGTTGAATTGATGGGTGCTGACGAGTTGATGGGTGCAGCACACCAACATGTCACAAGTATGCATATGTAACAAACCTGAACGTTATGCACATGTACCCTAGAACTTAAAGTATAATAAAAAATAAAATAAAATACAATAAAATAAAATAAAAAAAGTGAAAAAAGATATTTTGCTGTGTATTGAAGACTATGTTGAAAATTGAAATATACAGAAACACAACCCAGAAAAAAGCATTCCAAGCAACGGCTCTCTGACGTGTACTTTCATTTCAGAATGTTAAAGCTGACACTAAGTCGCCTGGTTTGGAATCTCTGTCTTTGAGGAAATTGTGAAGGGATATTAAGTGACACTCCGAGGTTTGTGGTGGAAAAGGAAACGTCTTCTGATGAAAACTGGAGAAAAACTATCAGATAAACTACTTTGTTATGTATATATTCATCTCATAGAGTTAAATCGTTCTGCAGATTGAGCAATTTGAAATCACTGTTTCGGTGATACCTGAGAAAGGACATTTGGGAACGCTCTTAATAATATGCTGTAAAAAAAAAAAAAAAAAAAAAAAACATCTGGGCCGGGCGCTGTTGCTCAAGCCGGTAATCCCAGCACTTTGGGGGGCCAAAACGGGTGAATCAAAAGGTCAGGAGATCGAAACCATCCTGACTAATACGGTGAAACCCCATCTCTACTAAGAAATACAAAAACCACCGGAGCAAGGTGGCGGGCCCCTGCTGTCCCAGCTACTCGGGAGGCTGAGGCATGAGAATGGCATAAACTCTGGAGGCGGAGCTTACAATGAGCTGAGATCCGGCCACTGCACTGCAGCCTGAGCAACAGAGCGAGAATTCATCCCCAAAAGAAAAAAAATACAATCCGATAAACACCAGGAGGAAACTGTCTGTGAAAATTATCTAGGTCACTTGAATTCCACTTGCACAGTTAAGCTTTGGTTTTCATTGAGCAGTATTCTAACAATGTCTTAGTTTAATGAGATAAGGGATATTCAGGAGCGATTTCAGTCATCTGGTGAATATGGAAATATCTTTAGATAGATACTATAGGAAGATTTCCGAGGTGCGGCCTTGTGACGTGTGCATTCTACTCACAGAGATATACTTTTCTTCTAAAACAGGAATGGGAAATTACGTTTGGAGAAAAAGGGAACGTGACATTCGAGAGTATATGAAAGGCTATGGTGAAAAAGGAATTATCCTCAGACAAAAACTGGACAGAAGTTTTCTGTGAAACTGCTTTGTGATAGATATGTCTATTCATTTCACATGGATAAAACTTTCTTTCTATTACACAGTTTTGAAAGTCTACCACGGACGGATTCCAGAAGGGACGTTCAGCAAGACATTCAGGCGTACAGTGAAAAGGGAGTTATCTTCAGATCAAAAATGGAGAGAAGCTGTCTGAGAAAGTGCTTTGAGATGTGTGTATAACAGTCAGGGATTTATACATCTTTTCTCATAAGGCAGTGTTTGAACACTGTTCCTGTAAAACTGAAAAAGTGACATTTTGCAGTGCATTGAAGACTATGGCGAAAAGTCAAATAGCCTGAAATAAAACCCAGAAAGAAGGATTCCAAGAAACTGTGCTCTGACGTGTGCATTCATTTCAGAAATTTAAAGTTTACACTATGTTGCCCCGTTTGGAAACTCTGTCTTTAAAGAATCTGTGAAAAGATATTAAGTGGCACCCGCAGG
Source organism: Piliocolobus tephrosceles (assembly GCF_002776525.5). Classification (NCBI taxonomy): domain Eukaryota; kingdom Metazoa; phylum Chordata; class Mammalia; order Primates; family Cercopithecidae; genus Piliocolobus; species Piliocolobus tephrosceles. The sequence continues at coordinate 47,727,064 of NC_045441.1, forward strand.
CTTGTGGTGAGAAAGAAACGCCTTCCAATGAAAACTGGACAGAATCTTCGGGAGTAACTCCTTTGTAATTTGTGTACGCATATAATAGAATGAAATCATTCTTTGGATTGAGCAGTTTGGACTCACTGTTACTGTGGAAACTGAGAAAGGTCATTAGGGAACGCTCTTTAGAATATGCTGAAAAAGAAATACCCTCCAATAAAAAACAGAAGAAAACTTTCTGTGAAGCTACTCTTTGTCACGTGAAGTCCACTTGCACAGTTAAGCTTCTGTTTTCATTGAGCAGTATTCCAACACTGTTTTTTTTACTCTTTGAAGTGATATGTAGGAGTGCTCTGAGGCTTTTGTGAAAAAGGAGACATCTTCAGATGCACAACAGAGAGAAGATTTCCAAGGAGCTGCTTTGTGACATGTGCATTACACTCACAGGGTTATACTTCTTTTCTCCTAGAAGATTGGGGAATCCCATTTGGAGAAAAAGCTACAAGGTGACATTCGGGAATATATGGAGTGCCATGGTGAAAAAGGAAATATCATCAGCCAAAAACGGGAAAGAAGCTTTTGTGAAAATGTGTTGTGGTAGGTATGTCTATTCACTGCCCACAGTTCAAACATTTTTCTATTAAGCAGTTTTGAAACTGCTTAATGGACGGAAACGTGAAGGGACTTTAGGGAAACATTCAGGCCTGTGGGGAAATAGGAGACATCTTCATATAAAAACTGGAGAGCAATTTGTGAGAAACTGGTTGGTGATGTGTGCATTCCACTCAGGGAATTATACCTCTTTTCTCATTAGGCACTTTTTGAACACTGATCCTGGAAAACTGAAAAAGTGATAATAGGCAGCGAATTAAAGACATTGGTGAAATGTGATATATCATGAATTAAAATCAGGAAAGGAGCGCTCGAAGGACCTCCTCTCTGACATGGGCATTCATTTCACAGAGTTAAAGGTAAGACTATGGTGCGCAGTTTGGAAGCTCTGTCTTTGAGGAATTTGTGAAGGGATATTAAGTATTTCCCCTGGACTTGTGGTGAGAAAGGAAACGACTTCCGATGAAAACTGCAGAGAAGTTTTCAGAGCAACTGCTTTGTGATGTGTGTAATCGTCTCATAGAGTTAAATCGTTCCTTGACTTGAGCAGTTTCCAATTCTGTTTCTGTGGAACCTGAGCAGAGACATTTGGGAACGCTCTCAAGAATATGTGAAAAACAAACATCTTCCAATAAAAAGGAGGAGGAAACACTCGGTGATACTGCTCTAGGTCACGTGAATACAACTATCACAGTTAAGCTTCTGTTTTCATTGAGCAGTGTTCTAACACTGTTTTAGGTGAGTCAACTAAGGGATACTCGGGAACGCTTTGAGGCTTACATTGAAAACGAAAACATCTTCAGAAAGATACTGGAGAGAAGATATCTGAGGAGCTGCTTTGTGACGTGTGAAATCCACTCATAGAGTGATAGTTTTCTTCTCATAGAGTATTGCGGAATCCCGTTTGGAGAAAATGCTACCAGGGAACATTCGAGAGTATATGGATGGCTATGATGAAAGAGGAAATATACTCAGACAAATACTGGAAAAAAACTTTCTGTGACACTGCTATCTGATAGATATGTCTATTCATCTCACATAGAGAAAATTTTCTTAATATTACACAGTTTTGAAACTGCGTCATGGACAGATTCACGAAGGGACATTTGGTAGCACATTCAGGTGTATGGTGTAAAAGGAGATATCATCAGAAAAATACTGAGAGAAGCTTTCTGAGAAACTGCTTTGTGGTGTGTGCATTCCACTGAGGGAGTTATACCTCTTTCATCATAAGGCAGTGTTTGAACAAGGTTCTCCTGGAAGTGAAAAAGTGATATTTTGTGACGTGATGAAAACTATCACGAAAAGTGAAATATCCTGAAATAAAACCCAGAAAGAAGCGTTCCAAGACAATGCTCTCTAACGTTTGCATTCTTTTCAGGGAGTTATAGCTTACACTACATTGCCCAGTTTGAAAGCTCTGTCTTTGAGAAATCTTTGATGTCTTATTAAGAGGTGCCCCTGGGCTTGTGGTGAGTTTGGAAATGACTTCCAATAAAAACTGGAGAGAAGTTTGCGGACCAACTGCTTTGTGATGTGTGAATTTATTTCGTAGAGTTACATTATTCCTTCGGTAGAGCAGTTTGAAATCATTGTTTCTATGGAACCTGAAAAAGAACATTTGGGAACGCCCCCAGGAATATGCCATAAAAGAAATATCCTCCGATAGAAACCAGAAGGAAACATTCTGTGAAACCGCTCCAGGTCGTATCAGGTCCACTCGCACAGTTAAGCTTCCATTGTCGTTGAGCAGTGTCCCTATACTGTTTTACATGAGTCAGCTAAGGGATAATCGGGAGCACTTTGAGACTAAGGGTGAAAACGGAAATATCTTCAGATAGATACTCGAGACGAGATTGCTGAAGGAATGCTTTGTGATGTATGCATTTCCCACACAGAGTTAAACCTCTCTTCTCACAGGGTTTTATGGAATCCCGCTGTTAGTAATATATACCGGGGACATTCAAGAGTATGTTTACTGCTATAGTGGAAAAGGAAATATCCTCAGACAAAAACTGGAAAGAAACTTTCTGTGAAACTGCTTTGTGAAAGATATGTCTATGCATCTCATATAGATGAAACTGTTTTTCTATTACAAAATTTTGAAACTGTGTCATGGATGGATTCACGAAAGGACATTCTGGAGCACATAGAGGGTGTTGGAGAAATAGGAGATATCTTCAGATAACAATTGGAGGAAAACTTCCTGAGAAACTGCTTTCTGATGTCTGCATTCCACTCAGGGAGACATACTTCTTTTCTCACAAGGCAGTGTTTGAACACAGTTCCTGTAAAATTGAAAAAGTTATACTTTGCAGCATATTGAAGACTCTGGCGAAAATTGAAATATCCGGAAATAATACCCAGAAAAAAGCATTCCAGGAAACTGCTCTCTGACTTGTACATTCATTTCAGAGTGATAAGGTTACACAAAGTCACCCAGTTTGGAAACTCTGTCTTTGAGGCAATTTTGAGGGGATATTAAGTGACACCCAGAGGCTTGTGGTGAGAAAAGAAACATCTTCTTATTAAAATTGGAGAGAAGCTATTGAAGCAAGTGCTTTGTGATGTGTGTATTCATCTCAAAGAGTTAAATCGTTCTTTGATTGAGCAGTTTTAAATTGCTGTTTCTGTGATACCTGAGAAAGGTCATTTGGGAACACTCTTAGTAATATGCTGAAAAAGAAATAGCATCCGATAAACGACAGAAGGAAACTGTGAGTGAAACTTCTCTAAGTTGCATGAATTCCACCCTCACAGTTAAGCAACTGTTTTCATTGAGCAATATTCTAACAATATTTTAGGTTAATCACCTAAGGGACACTCGGGAGTGATTTGAAGTTTCCGGTGAAAACGGAAGCATATTTAGAGACATACTGGCGGAAGATTTCCAAGGAGCGGCCTTGTGGCGTGTGCCTTCTACTCACAGAGATATACTTTTCTTCTCATAAAGGAATGCGAAACCCCGTTTGGAGAAAACGCAACCAGGGGACCTTCGGGAATATATGAGAGGCTATGGTGATAAAGGAACTATCCTCAGAGAAAAATTGGAAAGATGTTTTCTGTGAAACTGCTTTGTGATAGATATGTCTATTCATTTCACATGGATAAAACTTTCTTTCTATTACGCAGTTTTGAGACTGCGTCACCGATGGATTCGCGAAGCGACATTTGACAGGACATTTGATGTACGGTGAAAATGGAGTTATCTTCAGATACAAACTGGAGAGAAGCTGTCTGAGAAAGTGCTTTGAGATGTGTGCATTCCACTCAGGGATTTATACCCCTTTTCTGATAAGGCAGTGTTTGAACACTCTTCCTGCAAAACATAAAAAGTGCCATTTTGCAGCACATTGAAGACTATGGAGAAAAGTGAAATATCCTGAAATAATACCCAGAAAGAAGGATTCCAGGAAACTGCACTCTGACGTGTGCACTCATTTCAGAGAGTTGAAGTTTACAATTTGTTTCCCGGTTTGGAGACTCTGTCTTTGATGAATCTGATGGGATATTAAGTGGCTTCTGCAGGCTTGTGGTGAGAAAGGAAATGCCTTCCAATGAAAACTGGACAGAACCTTTTGGAGTAACTGCTTTGTAAAGTGTGTACACATCCCATAAAATTAAATCATTCTTTTGATTTAGGAGTTTGAACTCACTGTTTCTGTGGAACCTGAGAAAGTCCATTTGGGAATGCTCCTGAGAATATGCTGAAAAAGAAATACCCTCCATTAAAAAACAGAAGAAAGCCTTCTGTGAAACTGCTCTTTGTCATGTGAAACTGTCTTTCTCTTACGCAGTTTTGAAAGTGCATCATGGATGTATTTGTGAAGGGAAATTTGAGAGCACATAGACCTGCTGTGGAAATAGGAGTTATACTCAGATAACAACTGGAGAAAAATTTTCTGAGAAACTGCTGTGTGATTTCTGCATTCCACGCAAGGAGTTATACCTCTTTTCTCACAAGGCCGTGTTTCAGCACTGTTCCTGTAAAAGTTAAAAAGAGATATTTTGCAGTGTATTGAAGACTATGGCGAAAATTGAAATATCCGGAGATAAAATCCAAAAAAAACTTCCATGAAACTACTCTCTGAAGTGTACATTCATTTCAGAGTGTTAAAGCTTACATTAACTCATCCAGTTTGGGAAATCTGTCTTTGAGGAAATGCAAAGGGATATTAAGTGACACCCGAAGGCTTGTGGTGAGAAAGGAAACATCTTATGATGAAAACTGGAGAGAAACTTTCGGAGCAACTGCTTTGTGATGTGTGTATTCATTTCGTAGAGTTAAATCGTTCTTTGGATTGATCAGTTTTAAATTGCTGTTTCTGTGATACATGAGAAAGAACATTTGGGAACACTCTTAATAATATGCCGAAAAAGCAACACCACCCGATAAACGCCAGAAGGAGACTGCCTGTGAAACTTCTCTAGGTCGCTTGAATTCCACTCGCACACTTAAGCGTCTGCTTTCATTGAGCAGTACTCTAACAATATTTTAGGTGAATCAGCTAAGGAATACTCAGGAGAGATTTGAGGCTTCTGGTGAAAATGGAAATATATTTAGATAGATGCTGGAGGAAGATTTCTGAGGAGCGGCCTTGTGACGTGTGCATTCCACTCACAGAGATATACTTTTCTTCTCATAGATGAATGAAAAACCCCTTTTGGAGAAAAAGTGATGAGGGCACATTTATGAGTATATGAAAGGCTATGGTGAAAATGGCACTATCCTCAGACAAAAACTGGAAGGAAACTTTCTGTGAAACTGCCTTGTGATAGATATATCTATTCAGTTCACATGGATAAAACTTTCTTTGTGTTACACAGTTTTGAATGTCTCCCATGGACAGATTCACAAAGGGACGTTCGGCAGGACATTCAGTCATACGGTGAAAAGGGAGTTATCTTCAGGTAAAAACTGGAGAGAAGCTGTCTGAGAAAGTGCTTTGAGATGTGTGCATTCCACTCAGGGATGTATTCCTCTTTTCTGATAAGGTAGTGTTTGAACACTGTTCCTGTAAAACTGAAAAAGTGACATTTTGCAGTGCATTGAAGACTATGGCGAAAAGTGAAATATCCTGAAATAAAACCCAGAAAGAAGGATTCCAGGAAACTGCGCCCTGACGTGTGCATTCATTTCATACAGTTAATGTTTACACTACGTTGCTCCGTTTGGAAAATCTGTCTTTAAAGTATCACTGAAGGGATATTAGGTGGCGCCCAGAGGCTTGTGATGAGAAAGGAAACGCCTTCCATTGAAAACTGGACAGAATCTTTTGGAGTAACTGCTTTTTAATGTGTGTACTCATCTCAACAAATTAAATCATTCTTTGGATTGAGCAATTTGAAGTCACTGATTCTGTGGAACCTGAGAAAGGACATTTGGGAACGCTCTTAAGAATTTGTGGAAAAAGAAATACCTTCCAACAAAAAACAGAAGAAAACTTTCTGTGAAACTGTTCTTTGTCACATGAAGTACACTTAATATTCGGTTTTCATTGAGCAGTATTCTAAAACTGTTTTTGTTTAGTCTGTGAAGTGATATGCTGGAATGCTCTGAGGCTTTCAGTGAAAAAGGAAACACCTTCCGATACATAACGGAGAGAAGATTTCTGACGAGCTGCTTTGTGACATGTGCACTCCACTCACAGGGTTATACTTTTTTCCCCTAGAAGATTGGAAAATCCCATTTGGAGAAAAAGCTATGAGGGCACCTTCGGGAAAACAAGGATGGCTATGGTGAAAAAGGAAATATCATCAGACAAAAAGTGGAAAGAAGGTTTCTGTGAAATTGCGTGGTTGTAGATATGTCTATTCACCTCACATAGATGAAACCTTCTTCTATTACACCATTTTGAAACCGGGAAATGGACGGAAACGTGAAGGGAAAGTAGGGAGCACATTCAGGCCTGTGGGAAAATAGGAGATATCCTCACATAAAAATTGGAGAGAAGCTTTCTGAGAAACTGCTTGGTGATGTGTGCATTCCACTCAGGGAATTATACCTCTTTTCTCATAAGGCACTTTATGAACACTGTTCCTGTAACACTGAAAAAGGGATACTTTGCAGCGAATTGAAGACTTTGGTGAAATGTGAAATATCCGGAATTAATAAAGGAAAGAAGCGAGCTAAGACATTCCCCTGTGACGTGTGCATTCATTTCAGAGAGTTACAGCTTACACTACGATCACCAGATTGGAAGCTCTGTCTTTGAGGAATTTGTGAAGGCATATTAAATGGTTCCTCTGGGCTTGTGGTGAGAAAGGAAACGTCTTCCGATGAAAACTGCAGAGAAGCTTTCAGAGCAACTGCTTTATGATGTGTGCAATCATCTCATAGAGTTAAATCATTCCTTGGATTGAACAGTTTGATAACGCTGTTTCTGTGGAACCTGAGCAAGAACATTTGGAACCCTCTCAATAATATGTGAAAAAGAAGTACCCTCCAATAAAAAAGAGAAGTGATACTGCTCTAGGTAATGTGAAATCCACTCGCACAGTTAAGCATTTGTTTTCATAGAACAGTATTCTAACACTCTTTGGGGAGTCAGCTAAGCCATACTCGGGAGTGCTTTGAGGCTTACGGTGAAAACGAAAATATCTTGAGACCAATACTGGAGAGAAGATATCTGAGGAGATGCTTTGTGATGTGTGAATTCCACTCATAGAGTTACAATTTTCTTCTCATACAGTATTGCCGAATCCCAGTTGGAGGAAACGCCACCAGGGAACATTTGAGACTACACCGACGGCTATGGTGAAAAAGCAAATATACTCAGAAAAAAACTAGAAGGAAGCTTTCTGTGCAACTCCTATGTTATAGATATGTCTAATCTTTTCACATAGAGAAAATTTTCTTTATACTACACAGTTTGAAACTGCTTCATAGACAGATTTGTGAAGGGACATTGGGGACATAGCTCTTTTCTCACAAGTCAGTGTTTGAACACAGTTTCTGTAAAAGTGAAAAAGAGATATTTTGCAGAGTATTGAAGACTATGTCGAAAATGGAAATATCTGGAGATAAAACACAGAAAAAAGGGTTCCAAGTAACTTCTCTCTGACGTGTGCATTCATTTCAGAGTGTTAAAGCTGACACTAAGTCGCCAAGTTTGGAAACTCTGTCTTTGAGGAAATTGTGAAGGGATATTGGTGACACACAGAGGCTTGTGGTGAGTAAGGAAACGCCTTCCGATGAAAACTGTACAGAATCTTTTGGAGTAACTCCTTTGTATTGTATGCACGCATCTCATAGAACTAAATCAATTTTTGGATTGAGCAGTTTGAACTCACTGTTTCTGAAGAACCTGCAAAAGGACATTTGGGCACACTGTTAAGAATATGCTGAAAAAGTAACACCCTCCAATAAAAAACAGAAGAAAACTTTCTGTGAAACTACTCTTTCTCACGTGAAGTCTACTTGCACAGTTAAGCCTCAGTTTTCATTGAGCAGTATTCTAACATTCTTTTAGGTGAGTCAGCTAAGGGATACTCGGGAGCACTCTGAGGCTTTCGGTGAAAAATGAAACATCTTCAGATACATACCGGAGAGAAGATTTCCGAGGAGCTGCTTTGTGACATGTGCATTCCACTCACAGGTTTGTACTTCTTTTCTCCTGGAAGACTGGGGAATCCCATTTGGAGAAAAAGCTACAAGGGGACAATTGAGAGTACATGGACAGCTATGGTGAAAAAAGATTATACTGAGATAAAAACTGGAAAGAACTTTTCCGTGAAACTGCTATGTGATAGATATGTCTATTCATCTCACATATAGAAAATTTTCTTTATATTACGCAGTTTTGAAACTGCGTATTGGACGGAAACACGAAAGGATATTAGGGAGCACATTCAGGCGTACGGTGTAAAAGGAGATATCGTTAAACAAAAACTGGAGAGAAGTTTCCTGAGGAACTGATTTGTGGTGTGTGCATTCCACTGAGGGAGTTATACCACTCTCAGCATAAGACAGTGTTTGAACAACGTTAATCTGATAGTGCAAAAGTGATATTTTGCAATGCGTTGAAAACGATCATGAAAAGTGAAATATCCTGAAATAAAACCCAGAAAGAAGCATCCCAAGAGAATGTTCTCTAACGTTTGCATTCATTTCAGAGAGTTAAAGGATATACTACATTGCCCCATTTGGAATCTCTGTCTTTGAGGAATCTTTGAGGTGTTATGAAGGGGCGCCCCTGGGCTTGTGGTGAATTAGGAAACGACTTCCAATGAAAACTGGAGAGAAGCTGTCAGAGCAGCTGCTTTGTGATGTGTGTTTTCATCTCTTAGCATTCCATCATTCTTTGGATTGAGCAGTTTGAAATCAATGTTTCTGTGGAACCTGACAAAGAACATTTGGGAATGCTCTTAAGAATATGTTGAAAAAGAAATGTCCTTTGATAAAACCAGAAGGAAACAGTCTGTGAAACTGCTGCAAGTCATATCCAGTCCACACACACATGTAGTCTTCCATTTTCATTGAGCAGTATCCTAACACTGTTTCAGGTGAGTCAGCTAAGGCGTAATTGGGAGTGCTTTGAGGCTAATGGTGAAAACGGAAATATCTTCAGATAGATACTCAAGAGGAGATTGATGAAGAAATGTTTTGTGACGCATGTATTTCCCACACAGAGTTAAAATTTTCTTCTCATAGAGGGTTATGCAATCCCGTTGGGAGAAATAGCTACCGGGGACATTCAACAGTATATTTACTGCTATGGTGGAAAAGGAAATATCCTCAGACAAAAACTGGAAAGAAACTTTCTGTGAAACTGCTTTGTGACAGATATGTCTATTCATCTCACAAAGATCAAACTGTACCTCTATTATGCAGTTTTGAAACTGCATCATGGACGGATTCGCGAAGGGACATTCTGGATCACATACAGGCTGGTGGGGAAATAGGAGATATCTTCAGATAACAATTGGAGACAAACTGTCTGAGAAACTGATTTGTGATGTCTGCATTCCACTCAGGGAGTTATACCTCTTTTCTCACAAGGCACTGTTTGAACACTCTACCTGTAAGAGTGAAAAAGAGATACTTTGCAGTGTATTGAGGACTATGGCAAAATTGAAATATCCGCCCATAAAACCCAGAAGAAAGCATTCCAAGAAACTGCTGTCTGGCGTGTACATTCATTTAAGAGTGTTAAAGATCATACTAAATTGCCCAGCTTGGAAACTCTGTCTTTGAGGGAATTGTGAAGCGATATTAAGGATTCTGGGGAAAACGGAAATATCTTTAGATAGACACTGGAGGAAGATTTCCGAGGAGTGGCCTTGTGACGTTGTGCATTCTCCTCACAGAGATATACTTTTCTTCTCATAGAGGAATGGGAAATGACATTTGGAGAAAAAGCGATCAGGGGACAATCATGTGTATATGAAAGGGTATGTTGAAAAAGGAACTATCCTCAGACAAAAACTGGAAAGATGCTTTCTGTGAAACTGTGTTGTGGCAGATATGTCTTTTCACTTCCCATAGATAAAACTTTTTCTATTACGCTGTTTTCAAACTGTGTAATGGACGGAAATGCGAAGGTATATTCGGGAGACATTCAGGCCTGTGGGGAATTAAGAGATAGCTGCACATAAAAGCTGCAGAGAAGCTTTTTGAGAAAATTCTTTGTGATGTGTGCATTCCACTCAGGGACTTATACCTCTTTTCTCATTAGGCACTTTTTTAACAATGTTCCTGTAAAACTGAAAAAGCGATATTTTACAACGAATTGAAGACTTTGGAGAAATGTGAAATATCCTGAAATAAAACTAGGAAAGGAGTGTTCTCAGAAACTCCTCTCTGACGTGTGCATTCATTTCAGAGAGATAAAGCTTGCGTTACATTGCCCAGTTTGGAAGCTCCCTCTTTGAGGAATTTGCAAAAGGACATTAAGTGGTTCCCATGGGCTTGAGGTGAGGAAGGAAACGTCTTCCGATGAGAACTGCCGAGAAGTTTTCAGAGCAACTGCTTTGTGATGTGTGTGTAATCATCTCATAGAGTTAAATCATTCTTTGGATTGAGCATTTTGATATCTCTGCTTCTGTGGAAACTGAGAAAGGACATTTGTGAACGCTCTCAAGAATATGTGAAAAAGAAACACCCTCCAATAAAAAAGAGAAGGAAACACTCTGTAATACTACTCTAAATCACGTGAATTTCACTCACACAGTTAAGCTTCTGTTTTTATTGAGCAGTATTCTAACAATGTTTTAGGTTAATCAACTAAGGCATACTCGTGAGGGATTTGAGGCTTCCGGTGAAATCGGAAATATCTTTAGATAGATACTGGAAAAAGATTACTGAGGAGCGGCCTAGTGACATGTGCATTCTACTCACAGAAATATACTGTTCTTCTCATAGAGGAATGGGAAATCCCGTTTGGAGAAAAAGCGAGCAGGGGACATTCGGGGGTATATGAAACGCTATGGTGAAAAAGGAACTATCCTCAGACAAATACTGGAAAGAAGCTTTACGTGAAACTACTTGAAATAAAATTAGGAAAGGAGTGTTCTCAGAAACTCCTCTCCGACGTGTGCATTCATTTCAGAGAGGTAAAGCTTACACTACGTTGCTCAGTTTGGAAGCTCTGCCTATGAGCAATTTGTGAAGGGATATTAAGTGGTTCCCCTGAATATGTCTATTCATCTCACATAGAGAAAATTTTCTGTATATTACGCAGTTTAGAAACTGCATTATGAAGAGATTCTTGAAGGGACATTTGGGAACACATTCAGGCACACAGTGTAAAAGGAGTTATCGTCAGACAAAAACTGGAGAGAAGCTTTCTGAGAAACCACTTTGTGTTGTCTGCATTCCACTGAGGGAGTTATACCTCTTTCATCATAAGGCAGTGTTTGAACAAGGTTCTTCTGAAAGTGAAAAAGTGATACTTTGCAGTGCGTTGAAAACTATCACGAAAAGTGAAATATCCTGAAACAAACCCCAGAAATAAACGTTCCAAGACAATGCTCTCTGACGTGTGCATTCATTTCATAGCGTTAAAGCTTACACTACAGTGCCCAGTTTGGAAGCTCTGTCCTTGAGGAATTTTGGAGGTGTTACTAAGAGGCGCCTGTGGGCTTGTGATTAGTAAGGAAAAGACTTCTGATGAAAACTGGAGAGAAGCTTTTGGAGCAGCTGCTTTGTGATGTGTGTATTCTTCTCATAGCATTACATCATTCTTTGGATTGATGAGTTTGAAATCAATGTTTCTGTGGAACCTGAGGAAGAACATTTGGGAATGCTCTTAAGAATATGCTGAAAAACAAGTATCCTCTGATAAAAACCAGAAGGAATCATTCTGTGAAACCACTCCTGGTCATATCAAGTCCACTCGCACATGTAAGCTTCTGTTTTCATTGAGCAGTATCCTAACACTGTTTTATGTGAGTCAGCTAACCGATAATCGGGAGCACTTTGAGGCTAATGGTGAAAACGGAAATATCTTCAGATATCCTCAGACAAAAACTGGAAAGAAACTTTCTGTGAAACTGCTTTGTGACAGATACGTCTATTCATCTCACATAGATGAAACTGTCTTTCTATTATGCAGTTTTGAAACTGCATCATGGATGGATTCGTGAAGGGACTTTCGAGAGCACATACAGGCTGTTGTGGAAATAGGAGTTATCATCGGAAAACAATTGGAGAGAAACTTTCTGAGAAACTGCTTTTTGATGTCTGCATTCCACTCAGAGAGTAATACCTTTTTTATCGCAAGGCAGTGTTTGAACACTGTTCCTGTAAATGTGAAAAGGGGATATTTTGTAGTGTATTGAAGACTATGGCGAAAGTTGAAATATCCGGACATAAAACCCAGAAAAAAGCGTTCCAAGAAACTGCTCTCTGATGTGTACATTCATTTCAGAGTGTTAAAGCTGACATTAAGTCACCCAGTTTGGAATCTCTATCTTTGTAAAATTGGGAAGTGATATTAAGTGACACCCGGAGGCTTGTGGTGAGAATAGAAACGTCTTCTCATGAAAACTGGAGAGAAACTTTTGGAGCAACTGCTTTGTGATGTGTGTATTCATTTCCTAGAGTTAAATCGTTCTTTTTTTTTTTTTTTTTTTTTTTTTTATTATACTTTAAGTTCTAGGGTACATGTGCATAACGTGCAGGTTTGTTACATAT
>NC_045441.1:47759793-47800212 GCF_002776525.5 Piliocolobus tephrosceles
AGCTGGTACCATTCCTTCTGAAACTATTCCAATCAATAGAAAAAGAGGGAATCCTCCCTAACTCATTTTATGAGGCCAGCATCATCCTGATACCAAAGCCTGGCAGAGACACAACAAAGAAAGAGAATTTTAGACCAATCTCCCTGATGAACATCGATGCAAAAATCCTCAATAAAATCCTGGCAAACCGGATTCAGCAGCACATCAAAAAGCTTATCCACCATGATCAAGTGGGCTTCATCCCTAGGATGCAAGGCTGGTTCAACATTCGCAAATCAATCAACGTAATCCAGCATATCAACAGAACCAAAGACAAGAACCACATGATTATCTCAATAGATGCAGAAAAGGCTTTTGACAAAATTCAACAGCCCTTCATGCTAAAAACGCTCAACAAATTCGGTATTGATGGAACGTACCTCAAAATAATAAGAGCTATTTATGACAAACCCACAGCTAATATCATACTGAATGGGCAAAAACTGGAAACATTCCCTTTGAAAACTGGCACAAGACAGGGATGCCCTCTCTCACCACTCCTATTCAACATAGTGTTGGAAGTTCTGGCTAGGGCAATCAGGCAAGAGAAAGAAATCAAGGGTATTCAGTTAGGAAAAGAGGAAGTCAAATTGTCCCTGTTTGCAGATGACATGATTGTGTATTTAGAAAACCCCATCGTCTCAGCCCAAAATCTTCTTAAGCTGATAAGCAACTTCAGCAAAGTCTCAGGATACAAAATTAATGTGCAAAAATCACAAGCATTCTTATACACCAGTAACAGACAAGCAGAGAGCCAAATCAGGAATGAACTTCCATTCACAATTGCTTCAAAGAGAATAAAATACCTAGGAATCCAACTTACAAGGGATGTAAAGGACCTCTTCAAGGAGAACTACAAACCACTGCTCAGTGAAATCAAAGAGGACACAAACAAATGGAAGAACATACCATGCTCATGGATAGGCAGAATCAATATTGTGAAAATGGCCATACTGCCCAAGGTAATTTATAGATTCAATGCCATCCCCATCAAGCTACCAATGAGTTTCTTCACCGAATTGGAAAAAACTGCTTTAAAGTTCATATGGAACCAAAAAAGAGCCCGCATTGCCAAGACAATCCTAAGTCAAAAGGACAAAGCCGGAGGCGTCACGCTACCTGACTTCAAACTATACTACAAGGCTACAGTAACCAAAACAGCATGGTACTGGTACCAAAACAGAGATATAGACCAATGGAACAGAACGGAGCCTTCAGAAATAATGCCACACATCTACAACCATCTGATATTTGACAAACCTGAGAAAAACAAGAAATGGGGAAAGGATTCCCTATTTAATAAATGGTGCTGGGAAAATTGGCTAGCCATAAGTAGAAAGCTGAAACTGGATCCTTTCCTTACTCCTTATACGAAGATTAATTCAAGATGGATTAGAGACTTAAATGTTAGACCTAATACCATAAAAACCCTAGAAGAAAATCTAGGTAGTACCATTCAGGACATAGGCACGGGCAAGGACTTCATGTCTAAAACACCAAAAGCAACGGCAGCAAAAGCCAAAATTGACAAATGGGATCTCATTAAACTAAAGAGCTTCTGCACAGCAAAAGAAACTACCATCAGAGTGAACAGGCAACCTACAGAATGGGAGAACATTTTTGCAATCTACTCATCTGACAAAGGGCTAATTTCCAGAATCTACAAAGAACTCAAACAAATATACAAGAAAAAACAAACAACCCCATCCAAAAGTGGGGAAAGGATATGAACAGACATTTCTCAAAAGAAGACATTCATACAGCCAACAGACACATGAAAAAATGCTCATCATCACTGGCCATCAGAGAAATGCAAATCAAAACCACAATGAGATACCATCTCACACCAGTTAGAATGGCAATCATTAAAAAATCAGGAAACAATAGGTGTTGGAGAGGATGTGGAGAAATAGGAACACTTTTACACTGTTGGTGGGATTGTAAACTAGTTCAACCATTATGGAAAACAGTATGGCGATTCCTCAAGGATCTAGAACTAGATGTACCATATGACCCAGCCTTCCCACTACTGGGTATATACTCAAAGGATTATAAATTATGCTACTACAAAGACACATGCACACGTATGTTTATTGCGGCACTATTCACAATAGCAAAGACTTGGAATCAACCCAAATGTCCATCAGTGACAGACTGGATTAAGAAAATGTGGCACATATACACCATGGAATACTATGCAGCCATAAAAAAGGATGAGTTTGCGTCCTTTGTAGAGACATGGATGCAGCTGGAAACCATCATTCTTAGCAAATTATCACAAGAAGAGAAAACCAAACACCGCATGTTCTCACTCATAGGTGGGAACTGAACAATGAGCTCACTTGGACTCGGGAAGGGGAACATCACACACTGGGGCCTATCATGGGGAGGGGGGAGGGGGAAAGGATTGCATTGGGGAGTTATACCTGATATAAATGATGAATTGATGGGTGCTGATGAGTTGATGGGTGCAGCACACCAACATGGCACATGTATACATATGTAACCTGCACGTTATGCACATGTACCCTAGAACTTAAAGTATAATAAAAATAAATGAATAAATAAATAAAAATAAAAATATAAATGTCACTAAGTGTGCCAGTAAATACTGACAAACCCCTGAAAAGGTCAGATTGATTCTATAACTCACACCTGTCTGACGCTAGAGGCTTTTCAGGATTTTCTGTGAACACTAATAAATAGTCTCCCATAAGAAAAAAAAAGAAAAAGAAAAAGAAAACTATGGCGAAAAGTTAAATATCCTGAAATAAAACCCAGAAAGAAGCGTTCCAAGAAAATTCTCTCAATGTGTGCATTCATTTCAGAGCATTACAGTTTACATTATATTGCCCACTTTTGAAAATCTGTCTTTGAGGAATCTTTTAGGTGTTATTAATGGCGCCCCTGGGCTTGTGGTGAGTAAAGAAACAACTTCCGATGAAAACTGGAGAGAAGCTTTCAGAGCAAATGCTTTGTGATGTGTGTATTCTTCTCGTAACGTTATATTATTCTTTGGATTGAGGAGTTTGAAATCCATGTTTCTGTGGAACCTGAGAAAGAACATTTGGGAGTGCTCCTAAGAATATTTTGGAAAAAGTATCCTCCGATAGAAACCAAAAGGAAACATTCTGTGAAACCGCTCCAGGTCATATCAAGTCCACTCACACAGTTAACCTTCCATTTTCATTGAGCAATATGCTAACATTGTTTTACGTGGGTCAGGTAAGTGATAATCGGGAGCCCTTTGAGGCTAATGGTGAAAACGGAAATATCTTCAGATAGATACTCAAGAGGAGAATTATGAAGAAATGATTTGTGACGTATGCATTTCCCATACAGAGTTAAACTTTTCTTCTCATAGGGGTTCATGGAATCCCGTGGGAGAAATAGCTACTGGGGACATTCAGGAGTATATTTACTGCTGTGTTGGGAAAGGAAATATTCTCATACAATAACTGGAAAGAAACCTTCTGTGAAAATGTTTTATGACAGATATGTCTATTCATCTCACATAGATGAAACTGTCTTTCTATTGCGCAGTTTTGAAACTGCATCATGGACGGATTCGCGAAGAGACATTCGGGAGCACATACAGGCTGCTGGGGAAATAGGAGATATCTTCAGAAAAAAATTGCAGAGAAACTTTCTGAGAAGCTACTTTGTGATATCTGCATTCCACTCAGGGAGTTTTTACCTCTTTTCTCACAAGGCAGTGTTTGAACACTGTTCCTGTAAAAGTGAAAAAGAGGTATTTTGCAGCATATTGAAGACTCTGGCAAAAATTGAAATATCTGGAAATGAAACACAGAAAAAAGCGTTCCAGGGAACTGCTTTCTGACGTGTACATTCATTTCAGTGTGTTAAAGCTTACCCTAAGTCGCCCAGTTTGGAAAATCGTTTTTTCAGGAAATTGTGAAGGTATATTAAGTGACAGCTGGAGGATTGTGGTGAGAAAGGAAACGTCTTCCAATGAAAACTGGAGAGAAACTTTCAGAGCAACTGCTTTGTGATGTGTGTATTCATCTCACAGAGTAAAATCATTCTTTGGATTGAGCAGTTTTAAATCTCTGTTGGTCTGGACATTTGGGAATGCTCTAAACAATATGCTGTGTAACTGCTCTTTGTCACGTGAAGTCCACTCGCACAGTTAAGCTTCAGTTTACATTGGGCTGTATTCTAACACTCCTAGAAGATTGGGAAATCGCGTTTGGAGAAAAACCTACAAGTGGACATTCGAGAACCTATAGACTGCTATGCTGGAAAAGGAAATATCATCAGACTAAAACTGGAAAGAAGCTTTCTGTGAAACTGTGTTGTGGTAGATATATCTATTCACCTCCCATAGATAAAACTTTTTTGTATTGTACAGTTTAGAAACTACGTAATGGACGGAAAAGTTAAGGGACATTAGGGATCACATTCAGGCCTGTGGGGAAATAGGAGATATCTTGACATAAAAACTGGAGAGAAGACCTTTAAGAAACTGCTTTGTGATGTGTGCATTCCACACAGGGAATTATACCTCTTTTCTCATGAGACAGTTTTTGAACACTGTTCCTGGAAAACTGAAAAAGGGATATTTTGCAGCCAATTGAAGACCTTGGCGAAATGTGAAATATCCTGAATTAAAACCCAGAAAGGAGTGTTCTAAGAAACTCATCTCTCACGTGTGCATTCATTTCAGAGAGGTAATGCTTACACTACGTTACCAGTTTGGAAGCTCTGTCTTTGAGGAATTTGAGAATGGATATTAAGTGGTTCCCCTGGGCTTGTGGTGAGAAAAGAATCGTCTTCCGAAGAAAACTGCAGAGAAGCTTTCAGAGCAACTGCTTTGTGATGTGTGCAATCATCTCTTAGAGTTAAATCATTCTTTGGATTGAGCATTTTAATATCTCTGTTTCTGTGGAACATGAGCGAGGACATTTGGGAACACTCTCAGTAATATGTGAAAAAGTAAAACCCTCCAATAAAAAAGAGAAGGAAACATTCTGTGATACTGCTCTAAGTCATGTGAATTCCACTATCACAGTTAAGCTTCTGTTTTCGTTGAGCAGTATTCTGACACTCTTTTAGGTGAGTCATCTAAGGGATACTTGGTAGTGCTTTGAGGCTTACAGTGAAAAGGAAAACAGCTTCAAACAGATACTGGAGAGAAGATATCTGAGGAGATGTTTTGTGACGTGTGAATTCCATTCATAGAGTTATAGTTGCCTTCTCATAGAGTATTGCGGAATCCTGTTTGAAGAAAACGCTACCAGGGGATATTCGAGAGTATATGGACAGCTATGGTGAAAGAGGAAATATACTCAGACTAATACTGGAAAGAAACTTTCTGTAACACGACTATGCGATAGATATATCTATTCATCTCACAAAGAGAAAATTTACTTTATATTACGCAGTTTTGAAACTGCGTCATGTACAGATTCGCAAAAGGACATTTGGAAGCACATTCAGGTGTACAGTGTAAAAGGAGATATCGTCAGACAAAAACTGAGAGAAGCTTACTGAGAGACTGCGTTGTGGTGTGTGCATTCCAATGAGGGAGTTATACCTCTTTCATCATAAGGCAGTGTTTGAACAAGGTTCTTCTGAAAGTGAAAAAGTGATATTTTGTGACGTGTTGAAAACTATCATGAAAAGTGAAATATCCTGAAATAAAACCAAGAAAGAAGCATTCCAAGACAATGCTCTCTGACGTGTCTATTCATTTCAGAGAGTTAAAGCTTACACTACAAAGCCCAGTTTAGAAGCTCTGTCTTTGAGGAATCTTTGATGTGTTATTAAGAGGCGCCCTTGAGCTTTTGGTGAGTTTGGAAATGACTTCCGATAAAAACTGGAGAGAAGCTTGCGGACCAACTGCTTTGTGATGTGTGTGTTTATCTCGTAGAGTTACATCATTCTTTGGGTTGAGCAGTTTGAAATCACTGTTTCTGTGGAACCTGAGAAAGACCATTGGGAACGCCCCCAGGAATATGCTGTAAAAGAAATATCCTCTGATAGAAACCAGAAGGAAACATTCTGTGAAACTGCTCCAGGTCATATCAATTCCACTCGCACAGTTCATCTTCCGTTTTCATTGAGCAGTATCCTAACACGGTTTTACGTGAGTCAGCTAAGGGATAATCGGGAGTGCTTTGAGGCTAACGTTGAAAACGGAAATATCTTCAGGTAGATACTCGAGACAAGATTGATGAAGAAATGCTTTGTGACGT
The DNA here is from genome assembly GCF_002776525.5 of Piliocolobus tephrosceles. NCBI lineage: Eukaryota > Metazoa > Chordata > Mammalia > Primates > Cercopithecidae > Piliocolobus > Piliocolobus tephrosceles. Next base: position 47,766,051 of record NC_045441.1, read on the forward strand.
ATGCATTTCACACACAGAGTTAAACCTCTCTTCTCATAGTGTTTTATGGAATCTCGCTGGGAGTAATAGCTACTAGGGACGTTCAAAAGAATATTTACTGCTATAGTGGAAAAAGGAAATATCCTCAGACAAAAACTGGAAAGAAACTTTCTGTGACAGATATATCTATTCATCTCATATTGATGAATCTGTTTTTCTCTTACAAAGTTTTGAAACTGCATCATGGACGGATTGGCGAAGGGACATTCTGGAGCACATAGAAGCTGGTGGGGAAATAGGAGATATCTTCAGATAAAAATTGGAGAAAAACTTTCTGAGAAACTGCTTTGTGATGTCTGCATTCCACTCAGGGAGATATACCTCTTTTCCCACAAGACAGTGTTTGAGCACTGTTCCTGTCAAAATGAAAAAGAGATATTTTGCTGCATATTGAAGACTCTGGTGAAAATTGAAATATCCGGAAATAAAGCCCAGAAAAAAAGGTTCCAAGAAACGGCTCTCTGATGTCTACATTCATTTCAGAGTGTTAAAGCTTACGCTAAGTCACCCAGCTTGGAAAATCTGTCTTTGAGGAAATTGTGAGGAGATATTAAGTGACACGCAGAGGCTTGTGTTGAGACAGGAAATGTCAGAATGAAAACTGGAGAGAAGCTATCAGAGCAACTGCTTTGTGATGTGTGTATTCATCTCATAGAGATAAAACGTTCTTTGTATTGAGCAGTTTTAAATCGCTGTTTCTGTGATACCTGAGAAAGGACATTTGGAAACGCTCATTATAATATGCTGAAAAAGAAATACCATCCGAAAAATGCCAGAAGGAAACTGTCTGTGAGACTTCTCTAGGTCGCTTGAATTCCACTCGCACAGTTAAGCAACTCTTTTCATTGAGTAGTATTGTAACATTGTTTTAGGTTAATCAGCTAAGGGATACTCGGGAGTGATTTGAGGTTTCTGGTGAAAACGGAAATAACTTTAGATAGATACTGGAAGAAGATTTCCGAGGAGCGGCCTTGTGACGTGCGCATTCTACTCACAGAGATATGCTTTTCTTCTCATAGAGGAATGGGAAATTCTGTTTGGAGAAAACGTGACCAGGGGACATTCGGGAGTATATGAAAGGCTATGGTGAAAAAGGAACTTTCCTCAGACAAATACTGGAGAGGATATGTCAAGGGATATTAAATGGCATCCGGAAACATGTGTTGAGAAAGGAAACACCTTCCGATGAAAACTGGACAGAATCTTTCAGAGTAACTACTTTGTAATGTGTATACGCATCTCATAGAATTAAATTATTCGTTGTATTGAGCAGTATTGAACTCACTGTTTCTGTGGAACCTGAGAAAGGACATTTGGGAATGCTCTTAAGAATATGCTGAAAAAGAAATACCCTCCGATGAAAAACATAAGAAAATTTTCTGTGAAACTGCTCTTTGTCACGTGAAGTGAACTTGCACAGTTAAGCTTCGTTTTCTTTGAGCGGTATTCTAACACTGTTTTTCTTTAGTCTGTGTAGTGATATGCTGGAGCACTTGAGGTTTTCGGCAAAAAAGCAAACATCTTCAGAAACGTAACAGAGAGATGATTTCTCAGGAGCTCTTTTGTGACATGTGCATTCCACTCACAGGGTTATCCTTTTTTTCTCCTAGAACATTGAGGAATCCCGTTTGGAGAAAGAGATACAAGGGAACATTCGGAAATATAGGCACTGCTATGGTGAAAAAGGAAATATCATCAGACAAAAAATGGAAAGAAGTTTTCTGTGAAACTGCGTTGTGGTAGATATGTCTATTCTCCTCCCATAGCTAAAACTTTTTTCTATTACACAGTTTTGAAACTACATAATGGACGAAAACGTGAAGGGACATTTGGGAGCATATTCAGGCCTGTAGTGAAATAGGAGATATCTTCACATAAAAACTGGAGAGAGGCTTTCTGAGAAACTGCTTTGTGATGTGTGCATTCCACTCTGGGAATTATACCTCTTTTCTCATAGGGCACTTTTTGAACACTATTCTGGTACAACTGAAAAAGGGATATTTTGCAGCGAAATAAAGACTTTGGCGAAATGTGAAATATCCTGAATTGAAACCAGGAAAGAAGCATTCTAAGAAACTCCTCTCTGACATGTGAATTCATTTCAGAGAGTTAAAGCTTAGAATATATTGCCCAGTTTGGAAGCTCTATCTTTGAGGAATTTGTGAAGGGATATTAAGAGTTTCCCCTGGGCTTGCGGAGAGAAAGGAAACGTCTTCCGATGAAAACTGCAGAGAACTTTCCAGAGTAACTGCTTTGTGATGTGTGTAATCATCTCATAGAGTAAAATCATTCTTTGGATTGAGCATTTTGATATCTGTGTTTCTGTGGAACCTGAGCAAGGGCATTTGGGAATGCTCCCAACAATATGTGAAAAAGAAACACCTTCCAATAAAAAAGAGAAGGAAACACTCTGTGATACTGCTCTAGGTCACGTGAATTCAACTATCACAGTTAAGCTTCTGTTTTTATTGAGCAGTATTCTAACACTGTTTTAGGTGAGTTTGCTAAGGGATACACCTGAGCGCTTTGAGGCTTATGGTGAAAATGAAAATATATTCAGACAGATACTGGAGAGAAGATATCTGAGGAGCTGCTTTGTGACGTTTGAATTCCATTCATAGAGTTATAGTTTTCTTCTCATAGAGTATTGCGGAAGCCCATTTGGAGAAAATGCTTCCAGGGGACATTTGAGAGTATATGGACGGATATGGTGAAAGACGAAATACACTCAGACAAATACTGGAAAGAAGCTTTCTGTGACACTGCTATGCGATAGATATGTCTATGCATCTCACATAGAGAAAATTTTCATTATATTACACAGTTTTGAAACTGCGTCATGGAGAGATTCACGAAGGGACATTTGGGAGCACATTCAGGTGTACGGTGTAAAAGGAGATATCATCAGACAAAACTGAGAGAATCTTTATGAGAAACTGCTTTGTGGTGTGTGCATTCCACTGAGGGATTTATACCTCTTTCATCATAAGGCAGTGTTTGAACAAGGTTCTTCTGGAAGTGAAAAAGTGATATTTTATGACGTGTTGAAAACTATCACGAAAAGTGAAATATCCTGAAATAAAACCCAGAAAGAAGCATTCCAAAACAATGCTCTCTAACGTTTGCATTCATTTCAGAGAGTTAAAGCTTACACTACATTGCCCAGTTTGGAAGCTCTGTGTTTGAGGAATCTTTGATGTGTTATTAAGAGGTGCCCCTGGGCTTCTGGTGAATTTTGAAATGACCTCCAATAAAAACTGGAGAGAAGCTTGCGGACCAACTGCTTTGTGATGTGTGTATTTATCTCATAGAGTTACATCATTCTTTGCACTGAGCAGTTTGAAATCACTCTTTCTGTGGAACCCGAGAGAGAACATTTGTAACGCCCCCAGGATTATGCCTTAAAAGCAATATCCTTCCATAGAAACCAGAAGGAAACTTTCTGTGAAACTGCTCCAGGTCATATCTAGTCCACTGGCACAATTAAGCTTCCATTTTCATTGAGCAGTATCCTAACACTGTTTTACCTGATTCAGATAAGGGATAATCGGGAACGCTTTGAGGCTAAGGGTGAAAACGGAAATATCTTCAGATAGATACTCGAGACGAGATTGCTGAAGAAATGCTTTGTGACATATGCATTTCTAACAAAGAGTTAAACCTCTCTTCTCATAGGTTTTATGGAATCCCGCTGATAGTAATAGCTACCAGGGACCTTCAAGAGTGTGTTTACTGCTATGGTGTAAAAGGAAATATCCTCAGACAAAAACTGGAAAGAAACTTTCTGTGAAACTGGTTGGTGACAGATATGTCTATTCATCTCATATAGATGAAACTGTTTTCTATTACAAAATTTTGAAACTGCATCATGGACAGATTGGTGAAAGGACATTCTGGAGCACATAGAGGGTGTTGGAGAAATAGGAGATATCTTCTGATAACAATTGGAGAAAAACTTCCTGAGAAACTACTTTCTCATGTCTGCATTGCACTCAGGGAGACATACCTCTTTTCTCACAAGGCAGTGTTTGAACACAGTTCCTGTAAAATTGAAAAAGGGATACTTTGCAGCATATTGAAGACTCTGGCGAAAATTGAAATATCCGGAAATAAAACCCAGAAAAAGCATACCAGGAAACTGCTCTCTGACGTGTACATTCATTTCAGAGTTTTAAGGGTACACTAAATCACCCGGTTTGGAAATTCTGTCTTTTAGGACAATGTGAAGCGATATTAAGTGACACCCAGAAGCTTGTGGTGAGAGAGGAAATGTCTTCTTATGAAAATTGGAGAGAAGCTATCGGAGCAACTGCTTTGTGATGTGTGTATTCATCTCATAGAGTTACATCGTTCTTTGGATTGTTGAGTTTTAAATCGCTGTTTCTGTGATACCTCAGAAAGGACATTTGGGAACGCTCTTAGTAATATGCTGAAAAAGAAATACCATCCGATAAATGACAGAAGAAACCTGTCTGTGAAACTTCTCTAAGTTGCTTGAATTCCACTCGTACAGTTAGGCAACTGTTTTCATTGAGCAATATTCTAACAATATTTTAGGTTAATCAGCTAAGGGATACTCGGGAGCGATTTGAGGTTTCCAGTGAAAACTGAAATATCTTTAGAGAGATACTGGAGGAAGATTTCCGAGGAGCAGCCTTGTGATGTGTGCATTCTACTCACAGAGATATGCTTTCCTTCTCATAAAGGAATGGGAAACCCCTTTTGGAGAAAACGCAACGAGGGGACCTTCGGGAATATATGAAAGGATATGGTGAAAAAGGAACTATCCTCAGAGAAAAACTGGAAAGATGCTTTCTGTGAAACTGCTTTGTGATAGATATGTCTATTCATTTCACATGGATAAAACTTTCTATTATGCAGTTTTGAGACTGTGTCATGGATGGATTCGCGAAGCGACAATTGGCAGGACATTTGGCGTACGGTGAAAAGGGAGTTATGTTCAGATACAAACTGGAGAGAAGCTGTCTGAGAAAGTGGTTTCAGATGTGTGCATTCCACTCAGGGATTTATACCTCTTTTCTCATAAGGCAGTGTTTGAACACTGTTCCTGTAAAACGGAAAAAGTGCCATTTTGCAGCACCTTGAAGACTATGGAGAAAAGTGAAATATGCTGAAATAATACTCAGAAAGAAGCATTCCAAGAAATTGCTCTCTGACTTGTGCACTCATTTCAGAGAGTTAAAGTTTACAATTCGTTGCCCCGTTTGGAGACTCTGTCTTTGAAGAACCTGTGATGAGATATTAAGTGGCTTCCGGAGGCTTGTGGTGAGAGAGGAAATGCCTTCCGATGAAAACTGGAGAGAATCTTTTGGAGTAACTGCTTTGAAATCTGTGCACGCATCTCATAGAATTAAATCATTCTTTGGATTTAGCAGTTTGAACTCACTGTTTCTGTGGAACCTGAGAAAGGCCATTTGGGAATGCTCCTAAGAATATGCTGAAAAAGAAATACCCTCCCATAAAAAAGAGAAGAAAACTTTCTGTGAAACTGCCCTTTGTCTCGTGAAGTCCACTCACACAGTTAAGCTTTGGGTTTCATTGAGCAGTATTCTAACACTCTTTTTGCTTAGTCTGTGAAGTGATATGCTGGAGTGTTGTGACGCTTTCGGTGAAAAAGGAAACGTCTTCAGATACATACCGGAGAGAATATTCCCGAAGAGCTCTTTTGTGATATGTGCATTCCACTCACAGGGTTATATTTTTTTCTCCTAGAAGACTGGGGACTCCCATTGGGAGGAAGAGGTACAAGGGGACATTCAGCAATACAGGGACTGCTATGGTGAAAAAGGAAATGTCATTAGACCAAAACTGGAAAGAAGCTTTCTGAATCTGCGTTGTGGTATATATGTCTATTCACCTCCCATAGATAAAACTTTTTTCTATTATGCAGTTTGGAAACTACGTAATGGATGGAAATGCGAAGGGACATTAGGGAGCACATTCAGGCCTGTGGTGAAATAGGAGATATCTTCACATAAAAACTGCAGAGAAGCTTTCTGAGAAACTGCTTTCTGATGTGTGCATTCCACTCAGGGAATTTTACCTCTTTCTCATAAGGCACTTTTTGAACACTGTTCCTGTAAAACTGAAAAAGGGATATTTTGCAGTGAATTGAAGACTTTTCTGAAATGTGAAATATCCTGAATTAAAACCAGGAAAGATGCCCTCCAAGAAACTCCTCTCTGACCTGTGTATTTGTTTCAGAGAGTTAAAGCTTACATTACGTTGTCCAGTTTATTAACTCTGTCTTTGAGGAATTTGTGAAAGGATATTAAGTGGTTCCCCTGGCCTGCTGGTGAGAATGGAAACGTCTTCCAATGAAAACTGCAGAGAATCTTTCAGAGCAACTGCATTGTGATGTGCTGTAATCATCTCATAGAGTTAAATCATTCTTTGGATTGAGCATTTTGATATCTCTGTTTCTGTGGAACCTCAGCAAGGACATTTGGGAATGCTCTCAAAAATATGTGAGAAAGAAATTCCCTCCAAATAAAAAGAGAAGTGATATTGCTCTAGGTCACGTTAATTCCACTCGCATAGTTCAGCTTTTGTTTTCATAGAGCAATATTCTAACACTCTTTTAGGTGAGTCAGCTAAGTGATACTCGGAAGCGATTTTAGGCTTATGGTGAAAACGAAAATATCTTCACAAAGATACTGGAGAGAAGATGTCTGAGGAGATGATTTGTGACGTGTGAATTCCACTCATAGAGTTATAGTTTTCTTCTGATAGAGTATTGAGGAATCCCGGTTGGAGAAAACACTACCAGGGAACATTCGAGAGTATATGGATGGCTATGGTGGAAAATGAATTATACTCAGTAAAAAACTGGAAAGAAGCTTTCTGTGAATCTGCTATGTGATAGATATGTCTATTCCTCTCACATAGAGAAAATTTTATTTATATTCCCTAGTTTCAAACTGCATCATGGACAGATTCGCAAAGTGACATTTGGGACATACCTCTTTTCTCACAAGGCAGTTTTGGAACACTGTTCCTGTAAAAGTGAAAAAGAGATATTTTGCTGCATATTGAAGACTACGTCAAAAATTGAAATATCCGGAGATAAAACACAGGAAAAAGCATTCCAAGAAACTGCTCTCTGACGTGTACATTCATTTCAGAATGTGAAAGCTTACACTAAGTCGCCCAGTTTGGAAATTCTGTCTTTTAGGAAATTGTGAAGGGATGTGAAGTGACACCCGGAGACTTGTGGTGAGAAAGGAAATGGCTTCCAATGAAAACTGGACAGAATCTTTCAAAGTAACTGATTTGAAATCTGTGCACACATCTCATAGAATTAAATCATTCTTTGGATTGAGCAGTTTGAACTCACTGTTTCTGTGGAAACTGAGAAAGGACATTTGGGAATGCTGTTAAGAATATGCTGAAAAAGAAATACCCTCCAATAAAAAACAGAAGAAAGCTTTCTGTGAAAGTACTCTTTGTCATGTGAAGTCCACTCGCACAGTTAAGCTTCGATTTTCATTGAGCAGAATTCTAACTCTGTTTTTGTTTTGTCTATGAAGTGATATGCTGGAGCGCTCTGAGGTTTTCAGTGAGAAAGGAAACATCTTCATATACATACCGTAAAGAAGATTTCCGAGGAGCTGATTTGTGACATGTGCATTTCACTCACAGGGTTATACTTCTTTTCTCCAAGAAGATTGGGGAATCCCATTTGGAGAAAAAGCTACAAGGGGACATTTGAGAATATATGGACTGCTATGGTGAAAAAGGAAATATCATCAGAAAAGAACTGGAAAGAAGATTTCTGTGAAACTGCGTTGTGGTAGATATGTCTACTCACCTCCCCTAGAAAAAACTTTTTTCTATTACGCAGTTTGGAAACTGTGTAATGGACGGAATGCGAAGGGACATTAGGGAGCACATTCAGGCCTGTGGGGAAATAGGAGATATCTTCACATAAAATCTGGAGAGAAGCTTTCTGAGAAACTGCTTTGTGATGTGTGCATTCCAATCAGAGAATTATACCTATTTTCTCATGAGGCACTTTTTGAACACTGTTCCTGTAAAACTGAGAAAGGGATATTTTGCAGCGAATTGAAGACTTTGCAAAATGTGAAATATCCTGAATTTAAACATGGAAAGAAGCTTTCTATGAAACCTCTCTCTGACGTGTGTATTCATTTCACAGAGTTAAAGCTTACAATACATTGCCCAGTTTGGAAGTTCTGTCTTTGAGGAATTTGTGAAAGGATATTAAGTGGTTTCCCTGGGCTTGTGGTGAGAATGGAAACATGTTCTGATGTAATTTCAGAGATGCTTTTAGAGCAACTGCTTTGTGATATGTGTAATCATCTCATAGACTAAAATCATTATTTGGATTGAGCAGTTTGATATCTCTGATTCTGTGGAACCTGAGCAAGGACATTTGGGAACGCTCTGAAGAATATGTGAAAAAGAAACACCCTCCAATAAAAGGAGAAGGAAACACTCTGTGATACTGCTCTAGGTAATGTGAATTCCACTTTCACAATTAAGCTTCTGTTTTCATTGAGCAGTATTCTAACACTGTTTTATGTGAGTCAGCTAAGGGATACTCGAGAGCATTTTGAGGCTTATGGTGAAAAAGATAATGTTTCAGACAGATACTGGAGAGAAGATATCTGAGGAGCTGATTTGTGACGTGTGAATTCCAATCCTAGTGTTATAGTTTCCTTCTCATAGAGTATTGTGGAATCCCGTTTGCAGAAAACGCTACAGGGGACTTTCAAGAGTATATGTACGGCTGTATTGATAGAGGATATATACTCAGAAAAACCCTGGAAATAAGCTTTCTGTGAAACTACAATGTGATAGATATGTGTATTCAGCTCACATAGAAAAAATTTTCTTTATATTACGCAGTTTTGAAACTGCGTCATGTACAAATTCGCGAAGAGACATTTGGGAGCACATTCAGACGTACGGTGTAAAAGGAGACATCCTCAGACAAAAACTGGAGAGAAGCTTTCTGAGAAACTACTTTGTGGTGTGTGCATTTCACTGAGGCAGTTATACCTCTTTCATGATAAGGCAGTGTTAGAACAAGGTTCTTCTGAAAGTGAAAAAGTGATATTTTGCAACGCATTGAAAAATATTGTGAAAAGTGAAATATCCTGAAATAAAACCCAGAAAGAAGCGTTCCAAGAAAATGCTTTGTAATGTGTGCGTTCACTTCAGAGAGTTAAAGGTTACACTACATTTCCCAGTTTGGAAGCTCTGTTTTTGAGGAATCTTTGAGGTGTTATTAAGAGGCGCCCCTGGGCTTGTGCTGAGTAAGGAAACGACTTCCGATGAAAACTGGAGAGAAGCTTTTGGAGCAGCTGCTTTGTGATGTGTGTATTCATCTCATAGTGTTACATCATTCTTTGGGTTGAGCAGTTTGAAACCACTGTTTCTGTGTAACCTGAGAAGGATCATTTGGGAACGCTCTTAAGAATATGCTGAAAAAGAAATATCCTCCAATAAAAACCATTAGGAAACATTCTGTTAAACCACTCCTGGGGACATCAAGTCCACTCGCAGAGTTAAGCTTCTGTTTTCATTGAGCAGTATCCTAACACTGTTTTTTTTTTTTAGTCTGTGAAGTGATATGCTGGAGCGCACTGAGGCTTTTGTTGGCAAGGGAAACATCTTCAGATAGATACCGGAGAGAAGATTCCCAAGGAGATCTTTTGTGACATGTGCATACCACTCAAAGGTTTATACATTTATTCTTCTAGAAGATTGGGGCATCCCATTTGGAGAAAAAGCTACAAGGGGCATTCGGGAATATAGGGACTGGTATGGTGAAAAGGGAAATATCATCAGACAAAAACTGGAAAGAAGCTTTCTGTGAAACTGTGATGTGGTAGATATGTCTTTTCACCTCCCATAGATAAAGCTATTTTCTATTATGGAGTTTTCAACGTGTGTAAAGGACAGAAACGTGAAGGGACATTAGGGAGACATTCAGGCCTGTGGGGAATTAGGAGATAACTTCACATAAAAACTGCAGAGAAGCTTTCTGAGAAAATTCTTTGTGATGGGTGAATTCCACATGGGCACTTATATCTCTTTTCTCATTAGGCACTTTTTGAACAATGTTTCTGTAAAGCTGAACAAGGGATATTTTGCAGTGAATTGAAGACTTTGGCGAAATATGAAATATCCTGAATTAAAACCAGGAAAGGAGTGTTCTAAGAAACTCCCCTCTGACGTGTGCATTCATTTCAGAGAGATAAAGCTTACACTATGTTGCCCAGTTTGGAAGCTTTGTCTTTGAAGAAATTGTGAAGGGATATTAATTGGTTCCCCTGGGCTTGAGGTGAGAAAGGAAATGTCTTCAGATGAGAACTGCAGAGAAGTTTTCAGAGCAACTGCTTTGTGATGTGTGTAATCATCTCATAGAGTTAAATCATTCTTTGGATTGAGCATTTTGATATCTCTGCTTCTGTGGAACCTGAGCAAGGACATTAGGGAACGCTCTCAAAAATATGTGAAAAAGAAACACCTTCCAATAAAAAAGAGAAGGAAACATTCTGTGATATTTCTCTAAATCATGGGAATTCCACTCGCACAGTTAAGCTTCTGTTTTCATTGAGCAGTATTCTAACACTCTATAGGTGAGTCAGCTAAGGGACACTCCTGAGCGCTTTGAGGCTTACGGTGAAAACGAAAATATCTTCAGACAGATACTGGAGAGAAGATATCTGAGGAGCTACTTTGTGAAGAGTGAATTCCACTCATAGAGTTATAGTTTTCTTCTCATACATTATTGCAGAAACCCGTTTGGAGAAAATGCTACTAGGGGACATTAGAGAGTGTATGGACGGCTATTTTGAAAAAGGAAATATGCTCAGAAAAATACTGGAAAGAAGTTTTCTTTGAAACTGCTATGTGATAGATATGTCTATTCATCTCACGTAGAGAAAATTTTCTGTATATAACACAGTTTTGAACCTGCGTCATGAAGAGATTCGTGAAGGGACATTTGGGAGCACATTCAGGCGTATGGTGTAAAAGGAGATATTGGCAGAAAAAAACTGGAGAGAAGCGTTTTTAGAAACTGCTTTGTGGTGTGCACATTCCTCTGAGGGTGTTATACCTCTTTCATCCTAAGGCTGTGTTTGAAGATGGTTCTTCTGTAAGTGAAAAAGTGATATTTTGCAATGTGTTGAAATCTATTGTGAAAAGTGAATTATCCTGAAATAAAACCCAGAAAGAAGCATTCCAAGGAAATGCTCTCTAACGTGTGAATTCATTTATGAGAGTTAAAGCTTACACCACATTGCCGAGTTTGAAAGCTCTGTCTTCGAGGAATCTTTGAGGTGTTATTAAGAGACGCACTGGGCTTGTGGTGAGTAAGGAAATGACTTCCGATGAAAAATGGAAAGAAGCATGTGGAGCAGCTGCTTTGTGATGTGTGTATTCATCTCGTAGAGTTACATCATTCTTTGGGTGGAGCAGTTTGAAATCAATGTTTCTGTGGAACCAGAGAAAGAGCATTTGGGAACGCTAGTAAGAATATGCTGAAAATGTAATAACCTCCGATGGAAACCAGAAGGAAACCTTCTGTGAAACTGCTCCAGGTCATACAAGTCCACTCGCATAGTTAAGCTTCCGTTTTCATTGAGCAGTTTCCTAACAATGTTCCAACTGAGTCAGCTAAGGGATAATCGGGAGCACTTTGAGGCTAATGGTGAAAACGGAAATATCTTCAGATAGATACTCGAGAGGAGATTCATGAAGAAATCGTTTGTGACGTATGGATTTCCCACACAGAGCTAAACTTTTCTTCTCATAGGTGTTTATGGAATCTCATTGAAAGAAATAGCTACTGGGGACATTCAGGAGTATATTTACTGCTATGGTGGAAAAGGAAATATCCTCAGACAAAAACTGGAAAGAAACTTTCTGTGAATCTGCTTTGTGACAGATATGTCAATTCATCTCACATAGATTAAACTGCCTTCCTATTGCACAGTTTTGAAACTGCTTCATGGACGGATTTGCTAAGGGACATTCGGGAGCACATATAGCCTGGTGGGGATATAGGAGATATCTTCAGATAACAATTGGAGAGGAACTTTCTGAGAAATTGCTTTGTGATGTGTGCATTCCACTCAGGAAGTTATACCTCTTTTCTCACAGGCAGTGTTTGAATACAGTTCCTGTAAAAGTGAAAAGAGATACTTTGCAACTTATTGAAGACTCAGGATAATTGAAATATCCGGAAATAAAACCCAGAAAAAAGCATTCCAAGAAACTGCTCTCTGACGCGTACATTCACTTCAGAGGGTTACAGCTTATGCTAAGTTGCCTCTTTTGCAAACTCTGTCTTTGAGGAAACTGTGAAGGGATATTAAGTGACACCCAGAGGGTTGTGCTGAGAAATGAAACATCTTCCGATGAAAACAGGAGAGAAACCTTTGGAGCAACTGCTTTCTGATGTGTTTATTTATCTCATAGAGTGAAATCATTCTTTGGATTGAGCAGTTTTAAATCGGTGTTTCTGTGATACCTGAGAAAGGACATTTGGGAATGCTCTGAATAATATGCTGTAAAAGAAATACCATCCGGGACGGGCGTGGTGGCTCAAGCCTATACTCCCAACACTTTAGGAGGCCGAAACAGGTGGATGACAAGGTCAGGAGATCAAAACCATCCTGGCTAATATGGTGAAACCCTGTCTCTACTAAAAAATACAAAAAACCACCCAAGTGAGGTGGCGGGTGCCTGTAGTCCAAGCTACTCAGGAGGCTGAGGCAGGAAAACAACAACAAAAAGAAATACCATCCGATAAACGCCAGAAGGAATCTGTCTTGAAACTTCTCTAGGTCGCTTGAACTCCATTCACACAGTTAATCTTCTGTTTTCATGGAGCAGTATTCTAACAATGTTTTGGTTTAATCAGCTAAGGCATAATCGGGAGCGATTTGAGGCTTCCGGTGAAAATGGAAATATCTTTAGATAGATACTGGAGGAAGATTTACGAGGAGCAGCCTTGTGACATGTGCAGTCTACTCACAGAGGTATACTTTTCTTCTCATAGATGAATGGGAAATCCCATTTGGATAAAAAGGGACCAGGAAACATTCAGGAATATATGAAAGGCTGTGGTGAAAAAGGAATTATCCTCAGACAAAAACTGGAGAGAAGCTTTCTGTGAATCTGCTTTGTGATAGATATGTCTATTCATTTCACATGGATAAAACTTTCTTTCTATTACGCAGTTTTGAAAGTGTGCCATGGATGGATTTGCGAAGGGACGTTCTGCAGGACATTCAGGCATACATTGAAATGGGAGTTATCTTCAGATACAAACTGGAGAGAAGCTTTCTCAGAAAGTGCTTTGAGATGTGTGCATTGCACTCAGGGATTTATTCCTCTTTTCTCATAAGGCAGTGTTTGAACACTGTTGCTGTGAAACTGAAAAAGTGACATTTTGCAGCCCATTGAAGACTGTGACAAAAAGTGAAATATCCTGAAATAAAACCCAGAAAGAAGGATTCTAAGAAACTGCGCTCTGACTTGTGCATTCATTTCAGACAGTTAAAGTTTGCACTACATTGTCCCGTTTGGAAACTCTGTCTTAGAAGAATCTGTGAAGGGATATTAAGTGGCGCCCAGAGTCTTGTGGTGAGAAATGAAATGCCTTCCGATGAATACTGGACAGAATCTTTCGGAGTAACTGCTTTGTAATGTGTGTATGCATTTCAAAAAGTTAAATCATTCTTTGGATTGAGCAGTTTGAACTCACTATTTCTGTGGAACCTGAGACAGGACATTTGGGAACGCTCTTAACAATATGCTGAAAAGAAATACCCTGCGATAAAAAACAGAAGAAAACTTTCTGTGAAACTGCTCTTTGTCACGTGAAGTCCACTCACACAGTTCAGCTTCAATTTTCACTGGGCAGTATTTTAACACTGTTTCTGTTTACTCTGTGAAGTGATATGCTGGAACGCTCTGAGGCTTTCGGTGAGAAAGGAATCATCTTCAGATACATAGCGGAGAGAAGATTTCCGAGGAGCTGATTTGTGACATGTGCATTCCACTCACAGGGTTATACTTCTTTTCTCCTAGAAGATTGGGGAATCCCATTTGGAGAAAAAGCTACAAGGGGACATTCGAGAACATACAGACTGCTATGTTGGAAAAGGAAATATCTTCAGACTAAAACTGGGAAGAATCTTTCTGTGAAACTGTGTTGTGATAGATATATCTACTCACATCACATAGATACAACTTTTTTTTATTGCACAGCTGGGAAACTGCGTAATGAATGGAAAAGTGAAGGCACATTAGGGAGCACATTCAGACCTGTGGGGAAATAGGAGATATCTTCACATAAAAACTGGAGAGAAGACCTCTGAGGGTCTGCTTTGTGATGTGTGCATTCCACACAGGGAAATATACCTCTTTTCTCATGAGGCAGCTTTTGAACAGTGTTCTTGGAAAACTGAAAAAGGGAAAATTTGCAGCAATTGAAGAATTTGGCAAAATGTGAAATATCCTGAATTATAACCATGAAAGGAGGGTTCTACGAAACTCATCTGTCACGTGTGCATTCATTTCAGAGAGGTAAAGCTTACACTACGTTGCCAGTTTGGAAGCTGTGTCCTTGAGCAATTTGATAAGGGATACTAAGTGGTTCCCCTGGGCTTCTGGTGAGAAAGGAAACGTCTTTCGAAGAAAACTGCAGAGAAACTTTCAGAGCAACTGTTTTGTGATGTGTGCAATTACTTCTGAGAGTTAAATCATTCCTTGGATTGACCATTTTGATATCTCTGTTTCGGTGGAACATAAGCAAGGACATTTGGGAACGCTCTCAGGAATATGTGAAAAAGAAAAACCATCTAATAAATATGAGAAGGAAGCATTCTGTGATACTGCTCTACGTCACGTGAATTCTGCTACCACAGTTAAGCTTCTGTTTATGTTGAGCAGTATTCTAACACTCTTTTAGGTGAGTCAGCTAAGGGATACTCGGGAGCGCTTTGAGACTTACGGTGAAAACGAAAACATCTGCAGACAGATACTGGAGAAAACACATCTGAGGAGATATTTTGTGACGTTTGAATTCCATTCACAGAGTTATAGTTTTCTTCTCATATAGTATTGCGGAACCCCGTTTGTTGAAAATGCTACAGGGGACATTCGAGAGTATATGGATGGCTATAGTGAAAGAAGAAATATACTCAAGAAAAAACAGGAAAGATTCCTTCTGTAAAACTGCTATGTGATAGATATGTCTATCCATCTCACATAGAGAAAATTTCCTTTATTTTACGCAGTTTTGAAACTGCGTCATGGACAGATTCGCAAAGGGACATTTGCGAGCACATTCAGGTGTATGGTGTAAAAGGAGATATCGTCAGACAAAAACTGGAGAGAAGCTTTCTGAGAAACTGCTTTGTGGTGTGTGCATTCCACTGAGGGAGTTATGCCTCTTTCATCATAAGGCAGTGTTTGAACGAGGTTCCTCTGAAAGTGAAAAAGTGATATTTTCCAATGCGTTGAAAAATATTGTGAAAAGTGAAATGTCCTGAAATAAAACCCAGAAAGAAGCGTTCCAAGACAATGCTCTCTAATGTGTGTTTTCTTTTCAGAGCGCTAAAGCTTACACTGCAGTGTCCAGTTTGGAAGCTCTGTCTTTGAGGAATATTTGAGGTGTTGCTAAGAGGCGCCCCGGGCTTGTGGTTAGTAAGGAAACGACTTCCAATGAAAACTGGAGAGAAGCTTGTGGAGCAACTGCTTTGTGATGTGTGTATTCATCTCGTAGATTTACATCATTCTTTAAATTGAGCACCTTGAAATCACTGTTTCTGTGGAACCTGAGAAAGAACATTTGGCAACGCTCTTAAAAATATCCTGAAAAAGAAATATCCTCCTATAGAAAGCAGAAGGAAACATTCTGTGAAACCGCTCTAGGTCATATCAAGTACAATCACACAGTTAATCTTCCGTTTTCATTGAGCAGTATCATAACACTGTTTTAGGTGAGTCAGCTAAGGAATAATCAGGAGCACTTTGAGGCCTACGGTGAAAACGGAAATATCTTCAGATAGATACTCGAGAGGAGATTGATGAAGAAATGCTTTGTGACGCATGCATTTCCCACACAGAGTTAAACTTTTCTTCTCATAGGGTTTTATGGATTCCTGTTGGGAGAAATAGCTACTGGGGACATTCAGGAGTATATTTACTGCTATGGTGGAAAAGGAAATATTCTCAGACAAAAATGGTAAAGAAACTTTCTGTGAAACTGCTTTGTGACCGATATGTCTATTCATCTCACATAGGTGAAACGTTCTGAGAAACTTTCTTGTGATGTCTGCATTCCACTCTGGGAGTTATACCTCTTTTCTCACAAGGTCGTGTTTGAACACTGTTCCTGTAAGGGTGAAGAAGAGATACTTTGCAGCGTATTGAGGACTATGGGGAAAATTGAAATCTCCGTAAATAAAACCATGAAAAGAGCGATGAAATGTGCAGAGAAGTTTTCAGAGCAACTGCTTTGTGATGTGCATAATCATCTCGCAGGTTTAAATCATTGTTTGGATTGAGCAGTTTGACATCTCTGTTTCTGTGTAACCTGAGCAAGTATATTTGGGAATGCTTTCAAGAATATGTGAAAAATAAACACCGTCCAATAAAAAAGAGAAGGAAACACTCTCTGATACTTCTCCAGGTCACGTGAATTCCACTCACACAGTTAAGCTTCTGTTTTCATTGAGCAGTATTCTAACACTCTTTTAGGAGAGTCAGGTAAGGGATACTCGGGCGTGCTTTGAGTCTTACAGTGAAAACGAAAATATCTTGAGGCAGATACTGAAGAGAAGATATCTGAGGAGCTGTTTGGTGACCTGTGAATTCTACTCATAGAGTTATAGTTTTCTTCTCATTGAGTATTGCGGAATCCTGTTTGGAGTAAATGCTGCAGGGGACATTCCAGAGTATATGAAGGGCTATGGTGTAAAAGGAAATATACTCAGAAAAAAACTGGAAAGATTCTTTCTGTGAAACTGCTATGTGATAGATATGTCTATTCATCTCATATAGAGAAAATTTTCTGTATATTACGCAGTTTTGAAACTGCGTCCTGGAGAGTTTTGCGAAGGGACATTTGGGTGGACATTCAGGGGTATGGTGTAAAATGAGATCTCATCACACAAAATCTGGAGAGAAGATTTCTGAGAAACTGCTTTATGGTGTGTGCATTCTACTGAGGGATTTATACCTGTTTCATCATAAGGCAATGTTTGAACAAGGTTCTTCTGAAAGTGAAAATTGTTATGTTACGACACGTTAAAAACTGTTGTGAAATGTGAAACATCCTGAAATAAAACCCAGAAAGAAGTGTTCCAGGACAATGCTCTCTAATGTGTGCATTCATTTCAGAGCGTTAAAGTTTACACTACATTGCTCAGGTTGGAAGCTCTGTGTTTGAGGAATCTTTGAGGTGTTATTAAGAGGTGCCCGTGGGCTTGTGTTAGTATGGAAACGACTTCCGATGAAAGCTGGAGAGAAGCTATCAGAGCAGCTGCTTTGTGTTGTGTGTATTCATGTCATAGCGTTACATCATTCTTTGGATTGAGCAGTTTGAAATCAATGTTTCTGTGGAACCTGAGAAAGAACATTTGGAAATGCTCCAAAGAATATGCTGAAAAAGTAATATCCTCCGATAAATCCAGAAGGAAACATTCTACGAAACTGCTCCAGGTCATATCAAGTCCACTCACACATTTAAGCTTCCATTTTCATTGAGCAGTATCCTAACACAGTTTTACATGAGTTAGTTAAGGGATAATCGGGAGTGCTTTGAGGCTAATGGTGAAAACGGAAATATCTTCAGATGTATACTCCA
The DNA here is from genome assembly GCF_002776525.5 of Piliocolobus tephrosceles. Taxonomy (NCBI): domain Eukaryota; kingdom Metazoa; phylum Chordata; class Mammalia; order Primates; family Cercopithecidae; genus Piliocolobus; species Piliocolobus tephrosceles. Next base: position 47,783,968 of record NC_045441.1, read on the forward strand.
GAGGAGATTGATGTAGAAATGCTTTGTGACGTATGCATTTCAGACACAGAGTTGAACTTTTCTTCTCATAGGGGTTTATGGAATCCCATTGACAGAAATAGCCACTGGGGACATTCTGGAGTATACTTACTTCTATGGTGGAAAAGGAAATATCTTCAGACAAAAACTGGAAAGAAACTTTCTGTGAAACTGCTTTGTGACCTATATGTCTATTAATCTCACATAGATGAAACTGTCTTTCTTTTACGCAGTTTTTAAAGTGCATCATGGACGTATCTGTGAGGGGAAATTCGAGAGCACATACAGGCTGGTGTGGAAATAGGAGTTATATTCAGATTACAATTGGAGAAAAATTTTCTGAGAAACTGCTGTGTGATGTCTGCATTCCATGCAAGGAGTTACACCTATTTTCTCACAAGGCAGTGTTTCAGCACTGTTCCTGTAAAAGTGAAAAAGTGATATTTTGCAGCGTATTGAGGACTATGGCGAAAATTGAAATATCCGGAAATAAAATCCAAAAAAAATTCCATGAAACTGCTCTCTGCCGTGTACTTTCATTTCAGAGTGTTAGAGTTTACATTAACTCATCCAGTTTGGAAAATCTGTCTTTGAGGAAATTGTGAAGGGATATTAAGTGACACCCGGAGGCTTGTGGTGAGAAATTAAACGCCTTCCATTGAAAATTGGACAGAACCTTTTGGAGTAACCGCTTTTTAATGTGTGTACGCATCTCAACAAATTAAATCATTCTTTGGATTGAGCTATTTGAAGTCACTGTTTCTGTGGAACCCGAGAAAGGACATTTGGGAACGCTTGTAAGAATTTCTTCAAAAAGTAATACCTTTCGATAAAAAACCAAAGAAAACTTTCTGTGAAACTGCTCTTTGTCACATGAAGTCCACTTAAGATTCAGTTTTCATTGAGCAGTATTCTAAAACTGTTTTTGTTTAGTCTGTGAAGTGATATGCTGGAACGCTCTGAGGCTTTCGGTGAAAAAGGAAACACCTTCCGATACATAATGGAGAGAAGATTTCTGACGAGCTGCTTTGTGACATGTGCACTCCACTCACAGGGTTATACTTTTTTTCCCCCTAGAAGATTGGAAAGTCCCATTTGGAGAAAAAGCTACGAGGGGACATTCAGGAATACAAGGATGGCTATGGTGAAAAAGGAAATATCATCAGACAAAAAGTGGAAAGAAGCTTTCTGTGAAACTGCGTGGTGGTAAATATGTCGATTCACCTCACATAGATGAAACCTTCTCCTATTACGCCGTTTTGAAACCTGAAAAAGCACGTAAACGTGACGGGACGTTAGGGAGCACATTCAGGCCTGTGGGGAAGTAGGAGATATCTTCATATAAAAACTGGAGAGAAGCTTTCTGAGAAACTGCTTTGTCATGTGTGCATTCCACTCAGGGAATTATACCTCTTTTCTCATAAGGCACTTTTTGAACACTGTTCCCGTAAAACTGAAAGAGGGATATTTTGCAGCGAATTGAAGACTTCGCTGAAATGTGAAATATCCGGAATTAAAAAAGGAAAGAAGTGATCTAAGAAATTCCCTTGTGACATGTGCATTCATTTCCGAAAGTTAAAGCTTACACTGTGTTCCCCAGATTGGAAGCTCTGTTTTTGAGGAATTTGGGAAGGGATATTAAGCGGTTCCTCTGGGTTTGTGGTGAGAAAGGAAACATCTTCCGATGAAAACTGCAGAGAAGCTTTCAGAGCAACTGCTTTGTGATGTGTGCAATCATCTCATAGAGTTAAATCATTCCTTGGATTGAACAGTTTGATATCTCAGTTTCTGTGGAACCTGAGCAAGAACATTTGGAACCCTCTCAATAATATGTGAAAAAGAAGTACCCTCCAATAAAAAAGAGAAGTGATTCTGCTCTAGGTCACATGAATTCCACTCGCACAGTTAAGCTTTTGTTTTGATAGAGCAGAATTCTAACACTCTTATAGGGGAATCAGCAAAGCGATACTCAGGAGTGCTTTGAAGCTTATGGTGAAAACGAAAATATCATCAGACAGATACTGGAGAGAAGATATCTGAGGAGATGCTTTGTGACGTGTGAATTCCACTCATAGAGTTATAATTTTCTTCTCATTCAGTATTGCCGAATCCCAGTTGGAGGAAATGCCACCAGGGAACATTCGAGAGTACACCGACAGCTATGGTGAAAAAGCAAATATACTCAGAAAAGAACTAGAAAGAATCTTTCTGTGAAACTCTTATGTGACAGATATGTCTATTCATTTCACATAGAGAAAATTTTCTTTATATTACACAGTTTGAAACTGCTTCATAGACAGATTTGTGAAGGGACATTGGGGACATACCTCTTTTCTCACAAGGAAGTGTTTAAACACTGTTTCTGTAAAAGTGAAAAAGAGATATTTTGCAGCGTATTGAAGACTATGTCGAAAATTGAAATATCCAGAGATAAAACACAGAAAAAAGGGTTCCAGGAAACTTCTCTCTGACGTGTACATTCATTTCAGAGTGTTAAAGCTGACACTAAGTCGCCTAGTGTGCAAACTCTCTCTTTGAGGAAATTGTGAAGGGATATTAATGACACACCAAGGCTTGTGGTGAGTAAGGAAACACCTTCCGATGAAAACTGTACAGAATCTTTTGGAGTAACTGCTTTGTATTGTGTGCACACATCTCATAGAATTAAATCAATTTCTGGATTGAGCAGTTTGAACTCACTGTTTCTGAGGAACCTGAGAAAGGACATTTGGGAACACTTTTAAGAATATGCTGACAAAGAAACACCCTCCAATAAAAAACAAAAGAAAACTTTCTCTGAAACTGCTCTTTGTCACGTGAAGTCCACTTGCACAGTTAAGCTTCAGTTTTCATTGAGCAGTATTCTAACATTCTTTTAGGTGCGTTAGCTAAGGGAAACTCGGGAGCACTCTGAGGCTTTCGGTGAAAAATGAAACATCTTCAGATACATACCGGAGAGAAGATTTCCGAGGAGCTGCTTTGTGACATGTGCATTCCACTCACAAGGTTATACTTCTTTTCTCCTGGAAGACTGGGGAATCCCATTTGGAGAAAAAGCTACAAGGGGACATTTGAGAGTACATGGATGGCTATGGTGAAAAAAGAATATACTGAGATAAAACCTCTGGAAAGAACTTTTCTGTGAAACTGCTATGTGATAGATATGACTATCCATCTCACATATAGGAAATTTTCTTTATATTATGCAGTTTTGAAACTGCGTATTGGACGGAAATGCGAAGGGATATTAGGGAGCACATTCAGGCGTACGGTGTAAAAGGAGATATCATCAGACAAAAATTGGAGAGAAGTTTCCTGAGAAACTGATTTGTGGTGTGTGCATTCCACTGAGGGAGTTATACCTCTCTCATCATAAGGCAGTGTTTGAACAACGTTAACCTGATAGTGCAAAAGTGATATTTTGCAATGCATTGAAAACTATCATGAAAAGTGAAATATCCTGAAATAAAACCGAGAAAGAAGAGTCTCAGGAGAATGCTCTCTAACGTTTGCATTCATTTCAGAGAGTTAAAGATACACTACATTGCCCCATTTGTAATCTCTGCCTTTGAGGAATCTTTGAGGTGTTATGAAGGGGCGCCCCTGGGCTTGTGGTGAGTAAGGAAACGACTTCCGATGAAAACTGGAGAGAAGCTGTCAGGGCAGCTGCTTTGTGATGTGTGTTTTGATCTCGTAGCGTTACATCATTCTTTGGATTGAGCAGTTTGAAATCAATGTTACTGTGGAACCTGACAAAGAACATTTGGGAATGCCCTTAAGAATATGCTGAAAAAGAAATATCCTCCGATAGAAACCAGATGGAATCATTCTGTGAAACCACTGCAAGTCATATCCAGTACACTTGCACATGTACAATTCCGTTTTTATTGAGCAGTATCCTAACACTCTTTTACGTGAGTCAGCTAAGGGATAATCGGGAGCGCTTTGAGGCTAACGGTGAAAACGGAAATATCTTCAGATAAATACTTGAGAGGAGATTGATGAAGAAATGCTTTGTGATGCATGCATTTCCCACACAGAGTTAAAATTTTCTTCTCATAGAGGTTTATGCAATCCTGTTGGGAGAAATAGCTATGGGGGACATTCAACAGTATATTTACTGGTATGGTGGAAAATGAAATATCCTCAGACAAAAACTGGAAAGAAACTTTCTGTGAAACTGCTTTGTGAGAGATATGTCTATTCATCTCATATAGATCAAACTGTCCTTCTATTATGCAGTTTTGAAACTGCATCATGGACGGATTCGCGAAGGGACATTCTGGATCACATACGGGCTGGTGGGGAAATAGGAGATATCTTCAGATAACAATTGGAGAGAAACTTTCTGAGAAACTGATTTGTGATGTCTGCATTCCACTCAGGGAGTTATAACTCTTTTCTCGCAAGGCACTGTTTGAACACTCTTCCTGTAAGAGTGAAAAAGAGATACTTTGCAGTGTATTGAGGACTATTGCGAAATTGAAATATCCGCCCATAAAACCCATAAAAAAGCGTTCCAAGAAACTGCTGTCTGTCGTGTACATTCATTTCAGAGTGTTAAAGCTCATACTAAGTTGCCCAGTTTGGAAACTCTGTCTTTGAGGTAATCGTGAAGCAATATTAAGTGACATCCTGAGGCTTGTGGTGAGAAAGGAAATGTCTTCCGATGAAAACTTGAGAAAGTCTTTCAGAGCAACTACTTTGTGGTGTGTGTATTCACTCATATATTGTTCTTTGGATTGAGAAGTTTTAAATTGCTGTTTCCGTGATACCTCAGAAAGAACATTTGGGATTGTTCTTAATAACATGATGAAAAAGAAATACCATCCGAAAAACGACAAAAGGAGACTGTCTGTGAAACTTCTCTAGGTTGCTTGAATTCCACTCGCACAGTTAAGCTTCTATTTTCATTGAGCTGTATTCTAACAATGTTTTATGTTAATCAGCTAAGGGATACTCAGGAGTGATTCGAGGCTTCCGCTGAAGGTGGAAATGTATTTAGATAGATAATGGAGGAAGATGTCCCAGGAACGGCCTTGTGAAGTGTGCATTCTGCTCAGAGCAATATACTTTCCTACTCATAGAAAAATGGGAAATCCCGTTTGGAGAAAAAGTGAACAGGGGACATTCGGGAGTAAATGAAAGGCTATGGTGAAAAAGGAACTATACTCAGACAAAAACTGGAAAGAAGCTTTCTGTGAAACTGCTTTGTGATAGATATGTCTGTTCATTTCAAATGGATAAAAGTTTCTTTCTATTACGCAGTTTTGACAGTCTGCCATGGATGGATTCACGAAGGGATGTTCGGCAGGACATTCAGCTGTATGGTGAAAAGGGAGTCATCTTCCGATAAAAACTGGGGAGAAGCTGTCTGAGAAAGTGCTTTGAGATGCGTGCATTCCACTCAGGGATTTATACCTCTTTTCTCATAAGGCAGTGTTTGAACAGTGTTCCTGTAAAACTGAAAAAGTGACATTTTGCAGCGCATTGAAGACTATGAAGAAAAGTGAAATATCCTGAAATGAAACTCAGGAAGAGGTATTCCACCAAACTGCGCTCTGACGTGTGCATTCATTTCAGAGAGTTAACGTTTATCGTACGTTTTCCCGATTGGAAGGTGTGTCTTTGTGGAATCTGTGAAGGGATATTAAGTGGTTGCCCTGGGCTCGTGGTAAGAAAGGAAACATCTTCCAATGAAAACTGTAGAGAAGCTTTCAGAGCAACTGCTTTGTGATATGTGTAATCATCTCATAGAGATAAATCACTCTTTGGATTGAGCAGTTTGATATCTCTGTTTCTGTGAAACCTGAGCAAGGACATTTGAGAATTCTCTCAAGAACATGTGAAAAGGAAATACCCTCCAATAAAAAAGAGAAGGAAACATTCTGTGTTACTGCTCTAGGTTATGTGAATTCCACTCGCACAGTTAAGCTTCTGTTTTCATTGAGCAATATTCTAACACTCTTTTAGGTGAGTCAGCTAAGGCATACTTGGGAGCACTTTGAGGCTTACAGTGAAAACGAAAATGTCTTCAGACAGATACTGGACAGAATATATCTGAGGAGCTGCTTGGTAACGTGTGAATTCCATTCATAGAGTTATAGTTTTCATCTCATAGAGTATTGCGGAACCCCGTTTGTAGAAAACGCTACAGGGGCCATTGGAGAGTATATGGACGGCTATAGAGAAAGAGGAAATATACTCAGGAAAAAACTAGAAAGAAGCTTTTTGTGAAACTACTATGTGATAGACATGTCTATTCATCACACATAGAGAAAATTTTCTTTATATTATGCAGTTTTGAAACTGCGTCATAGACAGATAAGCGAAGGGCCATTTCGGAGCACATTCAGGCATACGGTGTAAAAGGAGATATCACCAGACAAAAAGTGAAGAGAAGCTTTTTGAGAAATGCTTTGTGGTTTGTGCATTTCACTGAGGGAGTTATACCTCTTTCTTCATAAGGCAGTGTTTGAACGAGGTTCTTCTGAAAGTGAAAAAGTGATATTTTCCATCACGTTGAAAACTATTGCGAAATGTGAAATATCCTGAAACAAATCCCAGAAAGAAGCGTTCCAAGACAATGCTCTCTAACGTGTGCATTCATTTCAGAGCGTTAAAGCTTACACTACAGTGCCCAGTTTGGAAGCTCTGTCTTTGAGGAATTTTTGAGGTGTTATTAAGAGGCGTCCATGGGCTTGTGGTTAGTAAGGAAATGAATTCCGATGAAAACTGGAGAGAAGCTTTTGGAGCAGCTGCTTAGGGATGTGTGTATTCATCTCATAGTGCTACATCATTCTTTGGATTGACGAGTTTGAAATCAATGTTTCTGTGCAACCTGAGAAAGAACATTTGGGAATGCTCTTAAGAATATGTTGGAAAAGAAATATCCTCCGATAGAAACCAGAAGGAAACATTCTGCAAAACCGCTCCAGGTCATATAAAGTCCACTCGCACAGGTAAGCTTCCGTTTTCATTGAGCAGTATACTAACACTGTTTTACGTGAGTCAGCTAAGGGATACCGGGAGCCCTTTGAGGGGAATGGTGAAAATGGAAATATCTTCAGATATATACTCCAGAAGAGATTGATGTAGAAATGCTTTGTGACTATGCATTACAGACACAGAGTTGAACTGTTTTCTCATAGGAATTTTTGGAATCTCATTGAGAGAAATTTTTACCAGGGACATTCTGGGGTACATTTACTGCTATAGTGGAAAAGGAAATATCCTCAGACAAAAACTGGAAAGAAACTTTCTGTGAAACTGCTTTGTGACAGATATGTCTATTCATCTCACATAGATGAAACTGTCTTTCTATTACGCAGTTTTGAAACTGCATCATGGACAGATTCGAGAGCACATACAGGCTGGTGTGGAAATTGAAGTTATCTTCAGAAAACAATTGGAGAGAAACATTCTGAGAAACTGATTTTTGATGTCTGCATTCCACTCAGGAAGTTATACCTCTTTTCTCGCAAGGCAGTGTTTGAACACTGTTCCAGTAAATGTGAAAAAGAGATATTTTGCAGCGTATTGAAGGCTATGGCGAAAATTGAAATATCCGGACATAAAACCCAGAAAAAAGCGTTCCAAGAAACTGCTCTCTGATGTGTACATTCATTTCAGAGTGTTAAAGATGACACTAAGTCACCCAGTTTGGAAACTGTGTCTTTGTAGTAATTGTGAAAGGATATTAAGTGACACCCGGAGGCTTGTGGTGAGAAAGGAAACGTCTTTCAATAAAAACTGGAGAGAAACTTTCAGAGCAACTGCTTTGTGATGTTTGTATTTATCTCATGGAGTTAAATCGTTTTTTGGATTGATCAGTTTTAAATTGCTGTTTCTGTGATACCTGATAAAGGATATTTGGGAACACTATTAACAGTATGCTGAAAAAGAAACACCACCCAATAAACACCAGAAGGAAACTGCCTGTGAAACTTCTCTAGGTCGCTTGATTTCCACTTGAACAGTTAAGCTTCTGTTTTCATTGAGCAGTACTCTATCAATGTTTTAGATTAATCAGCTAAGGGATAGTCGGGAGCAATTTGAGGCTTCCGGTGAAAACGGAAATATCTTTAGATAGATACTGGGGAAGATTTCCGAGGAGCGGCCTTGTGACGTGTGCATTCCACTCACAGAGATATACTTTTCTTCTCATAGAGGAATGGGAAATCCCTTTTGGAGAAAAAGTGACCAGGGGACATTCGTGGATTTATGAAAAGCTATGGTGTAAAAGGAACTATCCTCAGACAAAAACTGGAAGGAAGCTTTCTGTGAAACTGTCTTGTGATAGATATGTCTGTTCTTTTCACATGGATAAAACTATCTTTCTATTACACAGTTTTGAAACTGTATCATCAGGGAATGGTGAAGGCATGGTTGGCAGGACATTCATGCATACGGAGAAAAGGGATTCATCTTCAGGTAAAAACTGGAGAGAAGCTGTCTGAGAAAGTGCTTTGAGATGTGTGCATTCTACTCAGGGATTTATACCTCTTTTCTCATAAGGCAGTGTTTGAATACTGTTCCTGTAAAAGTGAAAAAGTGACATTTTGCAGTGCATTGAAGACTATGGCGAAAAGTGAAATATCCTGAAATAAAACCCATAAAGAAGGATTCCAGGGAACTGAGCTCTGACGTGTGCATTCATTTCAGACAGTTAAAGTTTACACTATGTTGCTCCGTTTGGAAACTCTGTCTTTGAAGAATTTGTGAGGGGATATTAAGTGGTGCCCAGAGGCTTGTTGTTAGAAAGGAAATGCCTTCCATTGAAAACTGGACAGCATCTTTCAGAATAACAGCTTTGTAATGTGTGTACACATCTCAACAAATTAAATCATTCTTTGGATTGAAAAGTTTGAATTCACTGATTCTGTTTAACCTGAGAAAGGACATTTGGGAACCCTCTTAAGAATGTGTTGAAAAAGAAATACCTTCTGATAAAAACAGAAGAAAACTTTCTCTGAAACTGCTCTTTGTCACGTGAAGTTCACTTAAGATTTGGTTTTCATTGAACAGTATTCTAAAACTGTTTTTCTTTAGTCTGTGAAGTAATATGCTGGAACACTCTGAAGCTTTCGGTGAAAAAGGATACATCTTCAGATACATAATGGAGAGAAGATTTCTGATGAGCTACTTTGTGACATGTGCATTCCACTCACAGAGTTATCCTTTTTCTCTCCTAGAAGATTGGAAAATCCCTTTTGGAGAAAAGCTACAAGGGAACATTCGGGAATACAAGGACGGCTCTGGTTGAAAAGGAAATATCATCAGACAAAAAGTGGCAAGAAGCTTTCTGTGAAACTGCGTGGTGGTAGATATGTCTATTCACCTCACATAGATAAAACCTTCTTCTATTACGCCATTTTGAAACCACGAATTGGATGGAAACACTAAGGGACATCAGGGAGCAAATTCAGTCCTGTGTGGAAATAGGAGACATTTACACATAAAAACTGGAGAGAAGCTTTCTGAGAAACTGCCTGGTGATGTGTGTATTTCACTCAGGGAATTATACTTCTTTTCTCATAAGGCACTTTTTGAACACGGTTGCTGTAAAACTGAAAAAGGGATATTTTGTAGTGAATTGAAGACTTTGGCGAAATGTGAAATATCCAGAATCAAAAAAGGAAAGAAGCAATATAAGAAATTCCCTTGTGATGTGTGCATTCATTTCAGAGAATTAAAGTTTACACTACATTCCCCAGCTTGGAAGCTCTGTATTTCAGGAATTTGTGAATGGATAGTAAGTGGTTCCTTTGTGCTTGTGGTGAGAAAGAAACGTCTTCTGATGAAAACTGCAGAGAATCTTTCGAGCAACTGATTGGTGATGTGTGTCATCATCTCATAGACTTCAATCATTGTTGGGATTGAGCAGTTTGATATCTCTCTTTCTGTGGAACCTGAGCAGAAACATTTGGGAGAGCTCTCAAAATTATGTGAAAAAGAAATACCCTCCAATAAAATAGAGAAGGAAACATTCTGTGATGCTGTGCTAGATCGTGTGAATTCCACTTGCACTGTTAAGCTTCTGCTTTCATTTATCAGTATTCTAACACTCTTTTAGGTGAGTCAGCTAAGGGATACTTGGGAGCACTTTGAGGCTTACGGTGAAAACGAAAATATCTACAGACAGATACTGGAGATAAGATATCTGGGGAGCTGCATGGTGACGAGTGAATTCCACTCATAGAGTTATAGTTTTCTTCTCATATAGTATTGCAGAATCCTGTTTGGATAAAACACTACCAGGGGACATTCGAGAGTATATGGACGGCTATGGTGAAAAAGTAAATATGCGGAGAAAAAACTGGAAAGAAGCTTTCTGTGAAACGGCTATGTGACAGATATGTCTATTCATCTCACATAGAGAAAATTTTCTGTATATTACACAGGTTTGAAACTGCATCATGGATTGATTCACGAAGGGAGGTTCGGCAGGACATTCAGGCGTACAGGGAAAAGGAAGTTATCTTCAGATAAAAACCGGAGAGAAGCTATATGTGAAATTGCTTGAGATGTGTGCATTCCACTCAGTGATTTTTACTCTTTTCTCATAAGGCAGTGTTTGAAGACTGTCCCAGAAAAACTGAAAATGTGACATTGTACAGTGCATTGAAGGCTATGGTGAAAAGTGAAATTTCCTGAAATAAAACCCAGAAACAAGGATGCCAAGAAACTGCGCTCTGACATGTGCATTCATTTCAGAGCATCAAAGTTTACACTCTGTTGCCCCGTTTGGAACCTCTGTCTTTGAAGAATCTGTGAAGGGATATTAAGTGGTGTCCGAAGACTTGCAATGAGAAAGGAAACGCCTTCAAATGAAAACTGGAAACAATCTTTTGGAGTAATTTCTTTGTAATGTGTGTATGCATCTTATAGAAATAAATCATTCTTTGGATTGAGCAGTTTGAACTCACTTTTCTATGTAAACTGAGAAAGGACATTTTGGAATGTTCTTAAGAATATGCTGAAAAAGAAATACCCTCCGATAGAAAACAGAAGAAAACTCTCTGTGCAACTGCTCTTTGTCTAGTGAAGTCCACTGGCACAGTTAACCTTCGATTTTCACTGAGCAGTGTTCTAACACTCTTTTTGTTTATTCTGTGAAGTGATATGCTGGAAAGATTTGAGGCTTTCAGTGAAAAAGGAAACATCTTCAGATACATACCAAAGAGAAGATTTCCGAGGAGCTGCTTTGTGACATGTGCATTCAACTCACAGGATTATACTTCTTTTCTCCAAGAAGATTGGGGAATCCCACTTGGAGAAAAAGCTACAAGGGGACATTCGAGAATATATGGACTGCTCTGGTGAAAAAGAAAATATCATTAGACAAAAAGTGAAAGAAGATTTCTGTGAAACTGCGTTGTGGTAGATACGTCTACTCACCTCCCATAGAAAAAACTTTTTTCTATTACGCAGTTTTGAAACTGCGTAATGGACAGAAATGTGAAGGGACATTAGGGAGCACATTCAGTCCTGTGGGGAAATAGGAGATATCTTCACATAAAAACTCGAGAGAAGCTTTTTGAGAAACTGCTTTGTGATGTGCGCATTCCACTCAGGAAAGTATAACTCTTTTCTCATAAGGCCCTTTTTGAACAGTGTTCCTGTAAAACTGAAAAAGGGATATTTTGCAGCGAATTGAAGACTTTGCTGAAATGTGAAATAGCCTGAATTAAAACCAGGAAAGAAGCGTTCTCTGAAACTCCTCTTGACATGTGTATTCATTTCACAGAGTTAAAGCTTACACTACATTGCCCAGTTTGGAAGCTCTGTCTTTGAGGAATTTGTGAAAGGATATTTAGTGGATCCCTTGCCTGGTGGTGAGAATGGAAATGTCTTCCAATGAAAACTGCAGAGAATCTTTCAGAACAACTGCTTTGTGAGGTGTGTGATCATATCATAGAGTTAAATCATTTTTTGGATTGAGCATTTTGATATCTCTGTTTCTGTGGAACCTGAACAAGAACATTTGGAAACGCTCTGAAGAATATGTGAAAAGGAAACATCCTTCAATCAAAAAGAGAAGGAAGCACTCTGTGATACTTCTCTAAGTCTCATTAATTCCGCTATCACAGTTAAGCTTCTGTTTTTGTTGACCAGTATTCTGACACTCTTTTAGGTTAGTCCGCTAAGTGATACTCGGGAGCATTTTTAGGATTATGGTGAAAACCAAAACATCTTCAGACAGATACTGGAGAGAAGATATCTGAGAAGATGTTTGTGACGTGTGAATTACACTCATAGAGTTATAGTTTTCTTCTCATAGAGTATTTCGGAACCCCATTTGTTGAAAACGCTACAGGTGACATTCGAGAGTATATGGACGGCAATAGTGAAAGAGGAAATATACTCAGGAGAAAACTGGAGAGATTATTTCTGGGAAACTACTATGTGATAGATATGTCTATTCATTTCACATAGAGAATATTTTCTTTATATTACACAGTTTTGAAAATGCATCATGGACAGATTCGTGAAGGGACATTTCGGAGCAAATTCAGGCATACAGTGTAAAAGGAGATATCCTCAGACAAAAACTGGAGAGAAGCTTTCTGAGAAACTGCTTTGTGGTGTGTGCATTCCACTGAGGGAGTTATACCTCTTTCATCATAAGGCAGTGTTTGAACGAGGTTCTTCTGAAAGTGCAAAAGTGATTTTTTCCAATGCATTGAAAACTATTGCGAAAAGGGAGAAATCCTGAAATACACCCAGAAAGCAGCGTTCCAAGAAAATGCTCTCTAACGTGTGCATTAATTTCAGAGTGTTAATGCTTTCACTTCATTGCCCAGTTTGGAAGCTCTGTATTTGAAGAATCTTTGAGGTGTTATTAAGAGGTGTTCCTAGGCTTGTGGTGATTAAGGAAATGACTAGCAAGGAAAACTAGAGAGAAGCTTGCGGAGCAACTGCTTTGTGATGTTTGTATTCATCTCGTAGAGTTACATCATTCTTTGTGTTTAGCAGTTTGAAATCACTGTTTCTGTGGAACCTGAGAAAGAACATTTTGGAACGCTCTTAAGAATATGCTGAAAAAGAAATATCCTCTGATAGAAACCAGAAGGAAACATTCTGTGAAACCGCTCCAGGTCATATCAGGTACAGTCACACAGTTAAGCTTCCATTTTCATTGAGCAGTATCCTAACACTGTTTTCGGTGAGTCAGCTAAGGGATAATCGGGAGCGATTTGAGGTAACGGTGAAAACAGAAATATCTTCAGATAGATACTCGAGAGGAGATGTATGAAGAAATGCTTTTTGACACATGCATTTCCCACACAGAGTTAAACTTTTCTTCCCATAGATTTTTATGGTATCCTGTTGGGAGAAAGAGCTACTGGGGACATTCAGGAATATATATACTGCTATGTTGGAAAAGGAAATATCCTCAGACAAAAACTGGAAAGAAAATTTCTGTGGAACTGCTTTGTGACCGATTTGTCTATTAATCTCACACAGATGAAACTGTCTTTCCATTACACAGTTTTGAAACTGCATCATGGAGGGATTCGCGAAGGGACAGTCGGGAGCACATCCAGGCTTGTGGGGAAAGAGGAGATATCTTCAGATAACAATTGGAGAGAAACTTTCTGAGAAACTGCTTTATGATGTCTGCATTCCACTCAGGGAGTTATACATCTTTTCTCACAAGTCAGTGTTTGAACACTGTTCTTGTAAAAGGAAAAAGAGATATTTTGCAGCATATGGAAGACTATAGTGAAAATTGAAATATCTGGTAAAATACCAGAAAAAAATCGTTCCAAGATACTGCTGTCTGACGTATACATTCATTTCAGAGTGTTAAAGCTGACACTAAGTCTCCCAGTTTGGAAATTATGTCTTTAAGGATATTGTGAAAGTATATTAAATGACACCTGGAGGACTTTGGTGAGAAAGGAAGTGTCTTCCGGTGAAAATTTGAGAGAAACTTTCTGAGTAACTGCTTTGTGAAGTGTGTATTCATTTCCTAGAGTTAAATTGTTCTTTGGATTGATCAGTTTTAAATCGCTGTTTCTGTGATAACTGGGAAAGGACATTTGGGAATGCTCTTAATAATATGCTGAAAAAGAAATTCCATTCAATAAACACCAGAAGGAAACTATCTGTGAAACTCCTCTAGATCACTTGAATTCCACTCGCACAGTTAAGCTTTTGTTTTCATTGAGTAGTATTTTAGCAATGTTTTAGATTAGTCAGTTAAGGGACACTCGGGAGCGATTTGAGGTTTCCGGTGAAAACGGAAATATGTTTAGATAGATACTGGAGGAAGATTTCCAAGGAGCGGCCTTGTGACGTGTGCATTCTACTCACAGAGATATACTCTTCTTCTCAAACAGGAATTTTAAATCGCATTTGGAGGAAAAGCGACCGGGGACTTTCGGGAGTATATGAAAGTCTATGGTGAAAAACGAACTATCCTCATACTAAAGTGGAAAGAAGCTTTCTGTGAAACTACTTTGTGATAGATATGTCTATTCATTTCACATGGATAAAACTTTCTTTCTATTATGCAGTTTTGAAAGTGTGGTATGGACGGATTTGCAAAGGGACGTTCAGCAGGACATTCAGGCATACAGTGAAAAGGGAGTTATCTTCAGATAAAAAATGGAGAGAGCTGTTCGAGAAAGTGATTTGAGATGTGGGCATTCCACTCAGGGATTTATACATCTATTCTGATAATTCAGGATTTGAACCCCATTCCTGTAGAATGGAAAAGGAGACATTTTGCTGTGCATTGAAGACTATGGTGAAAAGTGAAATATCCTGAAATAAAACCCAGAGATAAGGATTCCAAGAAATTGCACTCTGACAGGTGCACTCATTTCAGAGATTTATTTTTTTTTTCAACTTTTATTTTAGATTCAGGGAGAACCTGTGTAGGTTTGTTACCTGGGTATATTGCATGATGCTGAGGTTTGAGGTACAAATGATCCTGTCACCCAGATGCTGAGCAGAATAAACAACAGTTTTTCAAACTTTTCCCTCTAGTAGTCCTCAGTGTCTATTGTTGTCATATTTATGTCCATGAGTACTCAATGTTTAACTTCCACTTATAAATGAAAGCATGTGGTATTTAATTTTTCTTCCTGCATTAATTTACTCAGGATAATGACCTCCAGCTGCATCCACATTGCTGAAAGGAACATAATTTTTTTCTATTCTATGACTGCATAGTATTCCATGGTGTATATATACATTGTCTTTGTCCAGTCCACCATTGATGGATACCTAGATTGATTCCAGATTTTGGCAGTTGTGAATAGTGCTGTAATAAACATATGGGTGCCTGTGTCTTTTTGGTAGAGGGATGTATTTTCTTTTGGATATATACCCAATAATAGGATAGCTGGATCAAATGGTAGTTCTAAGTTTTCTGAGAAGTCCCCAAACTGCTTTCCAGAGTGTATGAACTAATGTACTAATTCTTGAGAAAAGCGTAAAGTGAACTTGTTTCATCATATAAAAATTAGGGTGAAAAATATAATAAAAATACTTTCTTAACTTATGAATACTATAAAATACTTTCCTAACTTATGAATACTGTAAAACTATAGTGTTATATAAACTATATATATAATTATACATATATAACTATACATGCTAAAAAGTTTTGATACAAATGATGTTTATAAAAACAACTTGTGTACACAAGTAAATTCCTTTTTTTTTTCTTTTTCTTTTTTTTATTATACTTTAAGTTCTAGGGTACATGTGCATAACGTGCAGGTTTGTTGCATATGTATACATGTGCCATGTTGGTGTGTTGCACCCATCAACTCCTCAGCACCCATCAATTCATCATTTATATCAGGTATAACTCCCCAATGCAATCCCTCCCCCCTCCCCCCGCCCATGATATGCCCCAGTGTGTGATGTTCCCCTTCCCGAGTTGGAAAAAACTGCTTTAAAGTTCATATGGAACCAAAAAAGAGTCCGCATTGCCAAGACAATCCTAAGTCAAAAGGACAAAGCCGGAGGCGTCACGCTACCTGACTTCAAACTATACTACAAGGTTACAGTAACCAAAACAGCATGGTACTGGTACCAAAACAGAGATATAGACCAATGGAACAGAACGGAGCCTTCAGAAATAATGCCACACATCTACAACCATCTGATCTTTGACAAACCTGACAAAAACAAGAAATGGGGAAAGGATTCCCTATTTAATAAATGGTGCTGGGAAAATTGGCTAGCCATAAGGAGAAAGCTGAA
>NC_045441.1:47810212-47900638 GCF_002776525.5 Piliocolobus tephrosceles
GAAGCTCTCACTGACTCTGTCCAGCTCAGTGTCTCGAGGGAATGTGTCCACTCCCCCACGCCAGCAGCACTCCGACAGGCAGCAAGTATGACGAGGAGGAGGTGGATTATGAGGAATCGGACAGTGATGAGTCCTGGACCACAGAGAGTGCCATCAGCTTCGAAGCCATCCTCAGCTCCATGTGCATGAATGGAGGGGAAGAGAAGCCTTTTGCCTGCCCAGTTCCTGGATGTAAAAAGAGATACAAGAATGTGAATGGCATAAAGTATCACGCTAAGAATGGTCACAGAACACAGATTCGTGTCCGCAAACCATTCAAATGTCGCTGTGGGAAGAGTTACAAGACAGCTCAGGGCCTGCGGCACCACACAATCAATTTCCATCCCCCGGTGTCGGCTGAGATCATCAGGAAGATGCAGCAATAACATGCTGGTCATAACTGTGCCAAGAAATCCTCACCAGCAGTTGCTGATTTTGAAAACAGCCACCTTTTTTCAGGGGAAGCATTCAGCAACCCTTTAAAGAAAAAGAATTAAATGCATGCTTTAAATTTTTTCTGTAATTTTGGAATGATGTATCTTTGTAGAGTTAATGATTTTGTACATTTGCACATGTAATCATCATACCCATTTTCATTACTTTGATATAAGGTGCTAAACAAAACAAGCTCTAGGTTCTTCAGCACATTTCCCCCAAAACAAAATAAAATTGAGGGCATGTTGCATATTGTAGAATTGTATTGCAGTGGTATCAACTGGGGGGAGGAGGGGCTGGCACTGAGATGTTTTTTCAAGATTGTAATGTGATTGAAGTTTTCAACACATCAACTCACATATGTTCAAAACCAAAATAATACCTTCATTATCAAACTGGTTACCATGCCTTACATAATGGAGTTAGTATTTGTGAGTAGAAAGACTTTAGGTAATGGAAATATAAATAAGAAAGAATGTTTAACATAATATGCTAAAAATATTTTCATATTTAAATAACATACATAAAAGGTGTGCTTTCTGTGTTTTATATTATCTTGCAAATCCTTTTGCCCTTTAAAAAGCTGAAAATCTTGCCATCTGACTTACTAGTCATTTTAGTGTTATAAATGGCATTTTGTACAAAAAAAAAAAAAGAAATGCAAATCAGAACCACAATGAGATACCATCTCACACCAGTTAGAATGGCAATCATTAAAAAATCAGGAAACAACAGGTGTTGGAGAGGATGTGGAGAAATAGGAACACTTTTACACTGTTGGTGAGATTGTAAACTAGTTCAACCATTATGGAAAAGAGTATGGCAATTCCTCAAGGATCTAGAACTAGATGTACCATATGACCCAGCCATCCCACTACTGGGTATATATCCAAAGGATTATAAATTATTCTACTGCAAAGACACATGCACACGTATGTTTATTGCGGCACTATTCACAATAGAAAAGACTTGGAATCAACCCAAATGTCCATCAGTGGCAGACTGGATTAAGAAAATGTGGCACATATACAGCATGGAATACTATGCAACCATTAAAAAGGATGATTTTGCGTCCTTTGTAGGGACATGGATGCAGCTGGAAACCATCATTCTTAGCAAACTATCACAAGAAGGGAAAACCAAACACCGCATTTTCTCACTTATAGGTGGGAACGGAACAATGAGTTCACTTGGACTCGGGAAGGGGAACATCACACACTGGGGCCTATCATGGGCAGGAAGGAGGGGAGAGGCATTGCACTGGGGAGTTATACCTGATATAAATGATGAATTGATGGGTGCTGACGAGTTGATGGGTGCAGCACACCAACATGGCACAGGTATACATATGTAACAAACCTGCACGTTATGCACATGTACCCTAGAACTTGAAGTATAATAAAAAATATATATATATATGTGAAAAAGAAATAGCTTCCAATAAAAAAGAGAAGGAAACACTCTGTGATACTGCTCTAGGTCACGTGAATTCCACTCGCACAGTTAAGCTTCAGTTTTCATTGAGCAATATTCTAATACTCTTTTAGGTGAGTCAGCTAAGAGATACTCGGGAGCAGTGTGAGGCTTACGGTGAAAACGAAAATATCTTCAGACAGATACTGGAGAGAAGATATAAGGGAGACTGCTTGGTAACATGTGAATTCCATTCATAGAGTTATAGTTTTCTTCTCATAGAGTATTGCACAATCCCGTTTGGAGAAAATGCTACCATGGGACATTGGAGAATATGAGGCCGCCTATGGTGAAAAAGGAAATAAACTCTGAAGAAAATTGGAAAGAAGCTTTCTGTCAATCTGTTTTGTGATAGATATGTCAATTCATATCACATAGAGAAAAATTTCTTTATATGACGCAGTTTGTAAACTGCGTCAAGGACAGATTCGCCAAGGAAAATTTCAGAGCACATTCTGGTGCCTGGTGTAAAAGGAGATATCATCAGAAAATCTCTTGAGAGAAGCTTTCTGAGAAAATGCTTTGTGGTGTGTGCATTCCACTGAGGGAGTTGTACCTCTTTCATCAATATCAAAAGTGATATTTTGCGACGTGTTGAAAACTATTGCAAAAAGTGAAATATCCCGAAATAGAACCCAGAAAGACGAATTCCAAGGAAATGCTCTCTAACGTTTGCATTCATTTCAGAGAATTAAAGGATATCCTACATTGCCCAGTTTGGAATCTCTGTCGTTGAGGAAACTTTGAGGTGTTATTAAGAGGTGCCCTGGGCTTGGGTTGAGTAAGGAAACGACTTCCGATGAAAACTGGAGAGAAGCTTTCGGACAGCTGCTTTGGATGTGTGTATTGATCTTGTAGCATTACATCATTCTTTGGATTGAGCTGTTTGAAATCTCTGCTTCTGTGGAACCTGAGAAAGAACATTTGGGAACGCTCCTAAGAATATCCTGAAAAAGGAATATCCTCTGATAAAAATCAGCAGGTGACATTCTGTGAAACCACCCCGGCTCATATCAATTCCACTCACAGAGTTAAGCTTCGGTTATCATTGAGCAGTATCCTAACACTTATTTTATTAGAATGGGAAATGATATGCTGGAGTGCTCTGAGGCTTTCAGTCAAAAGGGAAACATCTTCAGATAGATACCGGAGAGAAGATTTCCAAGGAGCTCTTTTGTGACATGTGCATTCCACTAACAGGTATATGCTTTCTTTCTCCTAAAAGATTGGGGAATCCCATTTGGAGAAAAAGCTACAAGGGGACATTCGGGAATATAGGGACTGCTATGGTGAAAAAGGAAATATCATCAGACAAAAACTGCCAAGAAGCTTTCTGTGAAACTGCGTTGTGGTAGACATGTCTATTCACCTCCCATAGATAAAACTTTTTTCTGTTATGCAGTTTTGAAACTACGTAATGGATAGAAACGCAAAGCGACATTAAGGAGCATATTCAGGCTTGTGGTGAAATAGGAGATATCTTCACAAAAAAACTGGAGAGAAGCTTTCTGAGAAACTGCTTTGTGATGTGTGCGTTCCACTCTGGGAATTATACCTCTTTTCTCATAAGACACTTTTTGAACACTCTTCTGGTAAAACTGAAAAAGTGATATTTTGCAGCGAATTGAAGACTTTGGTGAAATGTGAAATATCCTGAATTAAAACCAGGAAAGAAGCGTTCTAAGAAACTCCTCTCTGACGTGTGCATTCATTTCAGAGACTTAAAGCTTACACTACATTGCCCAGTTTGGAAGCTCTGTCTTTGAGGAATTTGTGAAGGGATATTAAGTGGTTCCCCTGGGCTAAAGGTGAGAAAGGAAACGTCTTCCGATGAGAACTGCAGAGAAGTTTTCAGAGTAACTGCTTTGTGATGTGTGTAGTCATCTCATAGAGTTAAATCATTCTTTGTATTGAGCACTTTGGTATCTCTGCTTCTGTGGATCCCGAGTAAGGACATTTGGGAAAGCTCTCAAGAATATGCGAAAAAGAAACACCCTCCAATAAAAAAGACAAGGAAACACTCTGTGATACTACTCTAAATCACGTGAATTCCACTTGCACAGTTAAGCTTCTAATTTCATTGAGCAGTATTCTAACAATGTTTTAGGTTAATCAGCTAAGGGATACCTGTGAGTGAGTTGAGGCTTTCGGTGAAAACAGAAATATCTTTAGATACATACTGGAGGAAGATATCCGAGGAAAAGCCTTGTGATGTGTGCATTCTACTCACAGAGATATACTTTCCTTCTCATAGTGGAATGGGAAATCCTGTTTGGAGAAAAAGCGACCAGGGGACATTCGGGAGTATATGAAAGGCTACAGTGAAAAAGGAACTATCCTCAGACAAATACTGGAAAGAAGCTTTCCATGAAACTGCTTTGTGATAGATATGTCTATTCATTTCACATGGATAAAACTTTCTTTCTATTACGCAGTTTTGAAACTGCATCATGGACGGATTCGTGAAGGGACGTTCAGCATGATATTCAGGCATGCAGTGAAAAGGGAATTATCTTCAGATAAAAAGTGGAGAGACGCTGTTTTAGAAAGTGCTTTGAGATGTTGGCATTCCACTCAGAAATTTATACATCTATTCTCATAATTCTGTGTTTGAACACTGTTCCTATAAAACTGAAAAAGTGACATTTTGCAGTGCATTGAAGACTATGTTGAAAAGTGAAATATCCTGAAATAAAACCCCAAAAGAAGGATTTCAAGAAACTGCGCTCTGACGTGTGCATTCATTTCAGAGAGTTAAAGTTTACACTTCATTGCCCCGTTTGGAAACTCTGTCTTTGAAGTATATTTGAAGGGATATTAATTGGCATCTGGAAACTTGTGAGAAAGGAAACACCTTCTGGTGAAAACTGGACCGAGTATTTCAGAGTAACTACTTTGTAATGTGTGTACGCATCTCATAGAATTAAATCATTTGTTGTACTGAGCAGTATTAAACTCATCTTTTCTGTGGAACGTGAGAAAGGTCATTTGGGAACGGTCTTAAGATTATGCTGAAAACGAAATACCCTCCGATAAAAAACTGAAGAAAACTTTCTGTGAAACTGCTCTTTGTCACGTGAAGTCCACTTGCACAGTTAAGCTTCGTTTTCATTGAGCAGTATTCTAACACTGTTTTTGTTTAGTGTGTGTAGTGATATGCTGGAGCACTCTGAAGTTTTCTGTGAAAAAGCAAACATCTTCAGAAATGTAATGGAGAGTAGATTTTTGAGCTCTTTTGTGACATGTGCATTCCACTCACAGGGTTGTAATTTTTTTTCTCCTAGAACATTGGGGAATCCCGTTTGGAGAAAGAGCTACAAGGGGACATTCGGAAATATAGGTACTGCTATGGTGAGAAAGGAAATATCATCAGACAAAAACTGGAAAAAAGTTTTCTGTGAAACTGCATTGTGGTAGATATGTCTATTCACCTCTCATAGATAAAACTTTTTTCTATTACACAGTTTTGAAACTACGTAATGGACGGAAATGCGAAGAGACATTAAGGAGTATATTCATGCCTGTGGTGAAATAGGAGATATCTTCACGAAAAAACTGGAGAGAAGCTTTCTGAGAAACTGCTTTGTGATGTGTGCATTCCACTCTGGGAATTATACCTCTTTTCTCATAAGGCACTTTTTGAACACTCTTCTGGTAAAACTGAAAAAGGGATATTTTGCAGCGAATTGAAGACTTTGGCAAAATGTGAAATATCCTGAATTAAAACTAGGAAAGAAGCATTCTAAGAAACTCCTCTCAGACGTGTGCATTCATTTCAGACAGTTAAAGCTTACACTACATTGCCCAGTTTGGAAGTTCTGTCTTTGAGGAATTTGTGAAGGGATATTAAGTGGATCCCCTGGGCTTGCGGTGAAAAAGGAAACGTCTTCCAATGAAAACTGCAGAGAAGGTTCCAGAGAAACTGCTTTGTGATGTGTGTAATCATCTCATAGAGTTAAATCATTATTTGGATTGAGCATTTTGATATCTGTGTTTCTGTGGAAGCTGAGCAACGGCTTTTGAGAACACTCCCAAGAATATGTGAAAAAGAAACACCTTCCAATAAAAAAGAGAAGGAAACATTCTGTGATCCTGCTCTAGGTCACGTGAATTCAACTATCACAGTTAAGCTTCTGTTTTCATTGAGCAGTATTCTAACAATGTTTTAGGTGAGTTTCCTAAGGAGTACTCCTGAGTGCTTTGAGGTTTACGGTGAAAATGAAAATATCTTCAGACCAATACTGGAGAGAACATATCTGAGGAGCTGCTTTCTGACATTTGAATTCCATTCATAGAGTTATAATTTTCTTCTCACAGAGTATTGCAGAATCCCGTTTGGAGAAAACGCTACCAGGGGACATTTGAGAGCATATAGACGGCTATGCTGATAAAGGAAATATTCTCAGAAAAAAATTGGAAAGAAGATTTGTGAAACTGCTATGCAATAGATATGTCTATTCATCTCACATAGAGAAAATTTTCTTTATATTATGCAGTTTTGAAACTGCGTCATGGACAGAATCACGAAGAGACATTTGGGAGCACATTCAGGCGTATGATGTAAAAGGAGATATTGTCAGTTAACTAATGGAGAGAAGATTTCTCAGAAACTCCATTGTGCTGTGTGCATTCCACTGAGGGAGTTATACCTCTTTCATCATAAGGCAGTGTTTGAACAAGGTTCTTCTGAAAGTGAAAAAGTGATATTTTGCAACGCGTTGAAAACTATCGTGAAAAGTGAAATATCCTGAAATAAAACTCAGAAAGAAGCGTTCCAGGAAAATGCTCTCTAACATGTGCATTCATTTAAGAGAGTTAAAGGTTACACTACATTGCCCCGTTTGGAAGCGCTGTCTTTGAGGAATCTTTGAGGTGTTATTAAGAGATGCCACTGGGCTTGTGTTGAGTAAGGAAATGACTTCCGATGAAAACTGGAGAGAAGTTTTTGGAGCAGCTGCTTTGTGATGTGTGTATACATCTCGTAGCGTTACATCATTCTTTGGATTGAGCAGTTTGAAATCACTGTTTCTGTGGAACCTGAGAAAGAATATTTGAGAATGCTCTTAAGAATATGCTGAAAAAGAAATACCGTCCGATAAAAACAAGTAGGAAGCATTCTGTGAAACCGCACTGGGACATATCATGTCCACTCGCAGAGTTAAGCTTCCTTTTTCATTGAGCAGTATCCTAACACTGGTTTTTTATTAGTCTGTGAAGTGATATGCTGGAGCGCTCTGAGGATTTCGGTGAAAAGAGAAACATCTTCAGATAGATGCCAGAGAGAAGATTTCCGAGGAGCTCTTTTGTGACATGTGCATTCCACTCACAGGTTTATACTTTTTTTCTCATAGAAGATTGGGGAATCCCATTTGGAGAAAAAGCTACAAGGGGACATTCAGGAATATAGGGACTTGTATGGTGAAAAAGGAAATATATTCATACAAAAAATGGAAAGAGGATTTGTGTGAAACTGCGTTGTGGTAGATATATCTATTCACCTCCCATAGATAAAACTTTTTTCTATTATGCAGTTTTGAAACTACGTAATGGATGGAAACGTGAAAGGACATTAGGGAGCACATTCAGACATGTGGCGAAATAGGAGATATCATCACATAAAAACTGAAGAGAAGCGTTCTGAGAAACTGCTTTGTGATGTGTGCATTCCACTCAGGGAATTATACCTCGTTTATCATAAGGCAGGTTTTGAACATTGTTCCTGTAAAACTGAAAAACAGATATTTTTCAGCCTATTGAAGCCTTTGGCGAAATGCGAAATATCCTGAATTAAAACCTGGAAAGAAGCGTTCTATGAAACTCCTCTCAGCCGTGAGCATTCGTTTCAGAGAGGTAAAGCTTACACTACATTGCCCAGTTTGGAAGCTCTGTCTTTGAGGAATTTGTGAAGGGATATTAAGTGGTTCCCCTGGGCTTGCTGTGAGAAAGGAAACGTCTTACAATGAAAACCGCAGAGAAGTTTCCAGAGCAACTGCTTTGTGATGTGTGTAATCATCTCATAGAGTGAAATCATTGTTTGAATTGAGCAGTTTGATATCTCTGCTTCTGTGGAACCTGAGCAAGGACCTTTGGGAACACTCCCAAGAATACGTGAAAAAGACTCACCTTTCAATAAAAAAGAGAAAGAAATACTCTGTGATACTGCTCTAGGTCACGTGAACTCCACTCACACAGTTGAGCTTCTGTTTTCATTGAGCAGTATTCTAACACTGTTTTAGGTCAGTTTCCTAAGGGATACTCAGGAGCACTCTGAGGCTTACAGTGAAAACGACAATATCTTCAGACAGATACTGGAGAGAAGATATCTGAGGAGCTGCTTTGTGACGTGTGAATTCCATTCATAGAGTCATAGTTTTCTTCTCATAGAGTATTGCGAAATCCCGTTTGGAGAAAACGCTACAGGGGACATTCAACAGTATATGGACGGCTATGGTGAAAAAGGAAATTGATTTGCTTTCCAGGAAACTGATTTGCTTTCTAGGAAACCAGGGCGAGTATTAAAAGACCAGCGAGTAGGCAGGGCTAGGAGCAAACCTGCACATTTATTTTTGGTCCCCCAGCTTCAGGAAAGAAGGTGTAGGGGCGGGTTGAGTTCCGTCGGTCTCCCGCAGGGTAGGCCAGGGGAGTCACCCAGTGGAGCTCTCGGGCGAAGTTCCTACAGTCCCGACAGGAGTGAGGGCTGAGGAATTGCACACCGCGCGCCCACCGGGATCAGGATTTATGTCCTGGGTCCAGAAGTGGGAGTGCAGTGGGCGGGAAATAGGCGGGTCGGGGGCGGGGCGGTAGGCGTGGCTAGGCGGGTTCCGGTTTTTCTCCGTTGGAGGACGGGTTGCACCTGCAAAGTCGACCTTTGTCTTTCCCGAGTGCAAGAAAGCCGACGGTGAAGAAGCTGGAACTGTGCCATCTTGCCTCCGTTCTTCCAAACAGTCCAACCTTTTATTGATAATAGTGATAAGGGGTGCCGTGGTCTGTCTGGCTACTTCCTGCTGTTAAGGGATGTCGTTAAGGTTGGGGTCTATGGTTGGTATTTGGACGTACGGATGAAGAGGCATCTGGTTGAGGGTGACGCGCATGATCTCTTGAACTTTGGTTTGGAGAAATTTGATTAAAACAGTAGCGAGACATAAGGCAAAACAGAGAATTAGTATGGGAATTAGGAATAGGCTATATAGAGTATGGCAAGAAATTGGGATGAATGTAAGACGT
This sequence comes from Piliocolobus tephrosceles, assembly GCF_002776525.5. Lineage (NCBI taxonomy): Eukaryota > Metazoa > Chordata > Mammalia > Primates > Cercopithecidae > Piliocolobus > Piliocolobus tephrosceles. The sequence continues at coordinate 47,819,384 of NC_045441.1, forward strand.
CAGGAAACATGTGGTGGTTGGGAGAGTTTGGTGAATTTGAGACAGGTAGGGGTAAGTCTAGTAGATGCTCACTGTCTTCTGTGGGGTCCTTTTTTAATTGTGTTATATGGACCCAGTGCGTGTGTCCTAGAAGTCTGGCTGCTGTGTATGTAGATAGGAGGACAGTATAGGGGCCTTTCCACCTAGGCTGAAGATCTTTGGCTTGGATATCTTTTAAGTATACTTGGTCTCCTGGTCTGAGAGAGAGATGTGGGTTATAGGTATCTGTTGGAGAGGGGTGTGTTAGTTCTACATGCTGTCTCAGGAGTTGTCTCAAGAGGGTGAGGTATGGGAGGTAAGTTGCCAGCGGGGAAGAAAGGGTGGGTAACTGCTGGAGGGTGAGGGGCCGGCCGTAAACTAATTCAAACGGACTGAGGCCTGTTGGACTCCGTGGGGCTGCTTGCAGCCGGGTTAGGGCCAGGGGAAGGAGAATTACCCACAGTTGTCGAGTCTCGAGGGAGAGTTTGGTGAGTTGCTGCTTAATGAGCCTGTTGGCCTTTTCTACTTTACCAGAAGACTGAGGTTTATAAGGGATGTGTAGTTTCCAGGTGATGTGTAGGAGAGCTGCCACCTGTTGGACTACCTTGGAGATGAATGCTGGGCCGTTGTCAGACTGAAGAGTGAGCGGGAGGCCAAACCTAGGTATAATGTGTTCAGTGAGTATGGAGGCAACTATATTGGCGATTTCTCCTGTAGTGGGATAGGCTTCTATCCATCCTGAAGAGATATTTGAATTTTTTATGACTTGGCATCTGGGTAAAGTCAATTTGCCAATCTTCGCCTGGTTGGTGCCCTCTGAGTTGATAGCTCGGATGGGGGTTGCACAATGCACCCTGAGGGTTTGTCTTTAGGCAGATAGGGCACTGCTGGTTGATTGTAAGTAAGTGTTTTTGTAGTGCTGGACAGTGGAGGAGGGGATTTAGAAAATTGTATAAGGCTTTGGGTCCTATATGTAAAGAATTATGTATGTCTGTTAGAATGGTATGGAGTTGTGTTTCAGGAATAACTAATTTGTTATCAATATATATCCAGTCATCTGAAGTTAGTTTGGCTGTTGTATTTTGTAATAGTTTGGCCTTTTCCTCTTGGGTGTAAATAGGGGTATATTGAGGAGAGAGAAAACAAATAGAGGGAAGCATGGGGGTGGAGAATCTGGCCGCCGAGTTGGCAGTGGTGTTGGCAAAACTATTGCCAGCTGCTACCGGGTTAGATGGAGTTTGGTGGCCTCTACAATGTATAATGGCTACCTTGGAAGGTGCCGACAGTGCATCTAGTAGTTTGAGTATTTGGTTTTTGTTGATAATAGGGGTACCGCAGGTGGTTAAAAACCCTCTCTTTCCAGGTGACTGAATGGGTGTGTGCAATTAGGAAAGCATATTTAGAATCTGTGTATATGTTTACTGTTTTTCTTTTTGATAGGAGGAGTGCCTTGGTTAGTGCAGTGTGTTCTGCCTGCTGTGATGTGGTCCCTTGTGGTAGGGGTTCTGCCTCTAAAACTGTGGAGAAGGTAACTATTGCATATCCTGCCTGTCTGTTTCCTTGAGGGTTGATAAAGGAGCTGCCATTCACAAATAGGGTTAGTTGTGCATTCTGAAGGGGCTGATCATGCAAGTGTAGGTGGCTGGGGTTTGAGCCTCCAGGACTTCAGGACAAGAATGTTTAGTATGAGGTGGTTTGAGAGGGTCTGGCAGTAAAGTGGCTGGATGTAGAGAGGAGCAAACTTCTAAAGTAACAGTGGGGTCTTCTATGAATAAGAGATGGAAAAGCTGGAGCCGGGATGGAGTTAAGTGGCTAATACTTCTATGAGAGATAAGATCTTGAAGGTGGTGTGGGGAGAGGACTGTTGGATTACTGCCTCTAATGAGCTTTTTCGCTTCCTAGGTCAGGCAGGCTGCCACTGCCAATGCACGCAGACAGGGTTGCCAGCCTTGTACAGTTGGGTCTAGTTGTTTGCATAGATTGGCCACAGGGTGGTGGGTGTTGCCGACAGGCTGGGCTAAGAGACCAACCACCACTTTCTGCCTTTCATCTGTAAAGAGTTGAAAGGGACGCTGGAAATCAGGCATTGAGAGAGTGGGTTGTAAGAGAAGGCAAGATTTTAAGCCGGTGAAATGAGTCGAGATTAACTTGGGGTTGGACTAAGGCCCATGTGGGGTTTCTTTAACTGTGGTGTATAAAGGTTTGGCTAAGATTCCAAAATTGGGGATCCAATGTCTGAAAAAGCCTATTAAACCTAAGAAGGATTGAACTTCTTTTGCATCTTGAGGGGGAAGAAAGTTTCGTATTAGGGCCACACGGTCAGTAGTTAGTGACCGGGTTGTTGGGGTGTTTTCAATTCCCAGGTATGTGATGGTTTGGCAAGAAATTTGGGCCTTGTGTTTAGATACCCTATAACCTAGTGAGCCTAAATGGTTGAGGAGAGTTGCAGTGTCTAGAAGAGAGTCTTGTTTGGTAGAGCTACAGATTAGGAGATCATCTACACACTGCAGAACTTTGCTATTGGTGAGGGGGCAGGAGGCCAGGTCTCTTGCTAAGGCCTGACCGAAGAAGTGGGGGCTGTCCTGGAACCCTTGTGGGAGGACTATCCATGTCAGTTGAGTGGAGTTGTGTGTGTCTGGGTCTTCCAATGTGAAAGCAAAAAGGAACTGGCAGTCTGTGTGTAGGGGTATGGTAAAGAAAGCATCCTTAATGTCTAGCACAGTAAAATAAGTAGAATTGGTGGAGATATGGGACAGAAGGGTGTAAGGGTTGGGAACTACAGGGTGTGTTGGACGGATAGCTTCATTGACTAGCCTAAGATCCTGTACTAACCTACACGTTCCGTCTGCCTTTTTGACTGGAAGTATTGGAGTATTACAGGGGGAATGGGTGCGGACAAGAATATGTTGGCTAAGTAGCCACGTGATAATTGGCTTTAAACCCTGTAGATGTGTCGGAGAGAGAGAGAATTGGGGGCGGTTTGGGAAACGAGTGGGGTCTTTGAGCTTGACAAGAACTGGTGTGTGGTGGGCCGCTATGACCGGGATGGAAGTGTTCCACACTTGAGGGTGTACAAAATTGGGAAGATGGGGGGTGGGGATGACATAGGAGGAACATGTGCACATGCACAAAGCATGAACAACAGGTCATGAGGGGATTGAAGGGGAGTAGATGAGGTGGTGGGAATGGATATGGAGGCCCTTAAGGTGCTCAGGATGTCTCGGCCTAATAAGGGGGTAGGGCATGAGGGTATAATGAGGAACGAGTGCACAAAGTAGTTGTTGGCCAGGCAGCAATTAAGGAGGGGAGTTTTTCGTATAATGGATGGCTTTCCGTTTACTCCTACTATGGAGATATTGGATGGAAGGCTAGGTCCAGAGAAGAATGGCAAAACAGAATAGGTAGCCCCGCTGTCAATCAAAAAATTGTCTTACCCACTACCAGGAGAGTTACCCGGGCTCGGCGAGGGTGATGGGGGTCTCCGAGTCTCGGCACCTTCAGTTCTTGTCGTCCAGATGTAGGAGCTGGAAGGAGCTCCCGGGATCCTGGGAAAGGGGGTCACGTCGAGACATGGCACCTGTTCTCAGGGTGGGGCAATCAGACTTCCAGTGTCCTTCCTGTTGGCAAGTAGGGCAGGGGGTTGCTGGTGGACGAGTGTTAGGACATTCGCTAGCCCAGTGTCCTGACGCCTTGCACTTATAGCAAGGCTGCGTTGGGGCTCAGGGACCTTGTGGACACCTGTAGGCATAGTGTCCTGCTTTGCCACACTTATAGCAGGCTCCTTTTTTAGTCTTGGAGTCTGCGAGGTGTGTGCTCTCTGGCCTGGGGTTACAACTGGGTTGTAAAGCCGTCGCTAGGAGCTGCACTTTCTGTTTGAGGCAAGCCTGTCGCTGTGCCTCAGCCGTCTCCTCTCTGGAGTTATAGACCTTAAAGGCCAGTTTAACCAGGTCTTGTATTGGTGTCTCAGGACCATTTTCTACCTTTTGGAGTTTTTTGCGAATATCGGGAGCTGATTGGGAAACGAAATGAGATGCAAAAATAATGGCCCCTGTGGGGGAGGCCGGATCCAGTCAGGCATATTGGGTTAGAGTCTCAGTTAGCCTATTTAGGAATGCAGCTGGATTTTTTTTCCGGATTTTGAGAAATTTCTTTTAATTTGTTGAAATTTACGGCCTTATTTGAAGCCATTTGCATACAAGCAAACAGGCACTGGAACATGATGTCTCTCCTACGGTGCCCAGGCTGGCCTACCTTGTAGTCCCAGTATGGGTCTGCCGAGGGGACTGCTTGCTCCCCCAGTGGAATGGTGGCGTCAGTTAAATGTTGCTGGTTGGCGTGCTGCCTGGCAGCCACTAGAATGCGCTCCTGCTCTTCAGGGTTTAGGGTAGAGGTTAGGATAACCTGGAGGTCATGCCAAGTTAAGTCAAGGCCTGACAAAGGTATCTAAATTCCTTTATGTATACAGTGGGATTAGCTGAGAAATCCCCTAAACGCTTCTCAATGTTGGAAAGGTCAGCCAGTGAAAAAGGGACATGTACTCTGACTACCCCCTCTGCCCCAGCTACCTCCTGCAAAGGTGCTAACACTGTAGGAGGGTGTGGGGCAGGAGTGGGGGCGCCAGAAGGGCACCCAGAGCGGGTGTGGGCAGAGATAGGGAACCCTAGGTGGCCGGCTGAGGACGTGGAAGGGGGCACGGGAGTGAGCAGGCCACCAGTCGAGGAGGAAGGAAAAGGAGTCTGGGCAGGAAGGGAGGGGGTGGAGAGAACGGGGAGAGAAGGAGGAGTATAGGGAGGGAGTGAGGGTGCGGGGGTGGAAGGAAAGCCTAGCTCTTCCGGCTGAAGGGAGAAGGATGAAGATTCCTCTTTTTCGGGTTTCTGTGAGCCGGCGTCCCTGGCTAGCATAACTTGCGCCAAAGAGCACCAGCTACACAGATCAGGGAATGAGCATAGGTCCCAAAAACCTTGGATGTAATTGATTTCAGACCACTTGCCTAGTCGCTGGCAGAAATGGCTGAGGTTGGTTAAGACATTGGGTTATAGGGTGCCCTCTGGTGGCCATTGAGACGGATTGTCTAGTTTGTGTTGGGGCCATGCCACAGTGGAGAGTAAAATTAACCACTTTCTTTTGAGGTCTTGTTGGAGTTGTAGAGTTTTTAGATTGGCTAGGAGGCACCCTAAAGCAGTGCTCTTCGGAAATTTGGACTGGGGGTTTCCCATTTGTCCCCTCTTTACTTGCACAATGGACACAATGGAAGTGGAAGTGGAAGTGGATCTCTGCCTGGCTTCAAAGAGTCCTTTGGAACCAGCAGAGACAGACTGGAGGCTCTTGGAGCCAAGGCGGAGATTACCATCAAGCAGACGTCTCCGTCCTGAATGGGTCTCCCGAGCCACTTAGTGGCTCAAAAGTGGGCCTCGGACCTTCGCAGGATTTTTGGTCGAGGGAGGTAAAGAGAAGACAAGGTCACTTACCACAGAGAGGCCGTGAGAGTGAGGGAAGCAGGTCTCAGATCCTGGTCCATCTGCGGCGTGGAAGCAGGAGGAGGTTCCTCAATCTTCAGGGGCCTGAGGAGAGGAGGGATCTCCTCCCAGGTTTCAACATCAGCTGATTTGCTTTCTGGGAAACTGATTTGCTTTCCAGGAAACTGATTTGCTTTCTAGGAAACCTGGGTGAGTATTAAATGACCAGCGAGTAAGCAGGGCTAGGAGCAAAACTGCACATTTATTTTTGGTCCCCCAGCTTCAAGAAAGAAGGTGTGGGGGAGGGGTGAAGTCCGTCGATCTCCCGCATGGGAGGCCGGGGGAGACACCCAGTGGAGCTCGCGGGCGGAGTTCCTACAGTCCCGACAGAAGTGAGGGCTGAGGAGTTGCACACCGCTCGCCCACCGGGAGCGGGTTTTATGTCCTGGGCCAGGAAGTGGGAGGGCAGAGGGCAGGACATAGGCGGGTCGGGGGCGGGGCGGTAGGCGTGGATAGACGGGTATCTGTATATTACTCAGTTTTGAAACTGCGTCATGAAGAGATTCTCGAAGGGACATTTGGGAGCACATTCGGGCATACGGTGTAAAAGGAGGTATCGTCAGACAAGAACTTGAGAGAAGCTTTCTGAGGAACCACTTTGTGGTGTGTGCATTCCACTGAGGGAGTTATATCTCTTTCATCATAAGGCAGTTTTGAGAAAGGTGCTTCTGAAAGTGAAAAAGTAATAGTTTGCAGCACACTGAAAACTACCGTGAAAAGTGAAATATCCTGAAATAAAACCCAGAAAAAAGCGTTCCAAGAAAACGCGTTATAACGTGTACATTCATTTCAGAGAGTTAAAGTTTACACTCCATTGCCCAGATTGGAATCTCTGTCTTTGAGGAATCTTTGAGGTGTTATTAAGAGGCACCGCTGGGCTTCTTGTGAGTAAGGAAACGACTTCCAATGAAAACTGGAGAGAAGCTTTCAGAGCAGCTGCTTTGTGATATGTGTATTCATCTCGTAGCGTTACATCATTTTTTGGATTGAGCAGTTTGAAATCAATGTTTCTGTGGAACCTGAGAAGGAATATTTGGGAACGCTCTTAAGAATATGCTGAGAAAGAAATATCCCCCGATAAAAACCAGAAGGAAACATTCTGTGAAACCGCTCCAGGTCATATCAAGTCCACTTGAACATTTAAGCTTCAATTTTCATTGAGCAGTATCCTAACACTGTTTTACGTGCGTCAACTAAGGGGTAATCGGGAGCAATTTGAGGCTAACGATGAAAACGGAAATATCTTCAGATAGATACTCGAGAGGAGATTGATGAGGAAATGCTTTGTGACGTATGCATTTCCCACACAGAGTTAAACTTTTCTTCTCATAGGGGTTTATGGAATCCCGCTGGGAGAAATAGCTACAGGGAAATTCAGGAGTATATTTAGTGCTATGGTGAAAAAGGAAATATCCTCCGACAAAAACTGGGAAGAAACTTTCTTTGAAACTGCTTTGCGAGTGATACGTCTATTCATCTCACATAGATGAAACTCTTTTTCAATTACGCAGTTTTGAAACAGCATCATGGACGGATTCGTGAAGGGACATTCGGGAGCATATAGAGGCTGGTGAGTAAATAGGAGATATCTTCAGATAAAAATTGGAGAGAAGCTTTCTGAGAAACTGCTTTGTGATGTCTGCATTCCAATCAGGGAGTTATACCTCTTTTCTCACAAGTCAGTGCTTGAACACTCTTCTTGTAAAAGTGAAAAACAGATATTTTGCAGCGTATTGAAGGCTATAGCGAAAATTGAAATAATAGGGAAAAAAACCCTGAAAAAAGCATTCCAAGATACTGCTCTCTGACCTGTATATTCATTCCAGAGTGTTAAATCTGTCACTAAGTCGCCCAATTTGGAAAATATGTCTTTGAGGAAATAGTGAAAAGATATTAAGTGACACACGGAGACCTGTGGTGAGAAAGGAAACGTCTTCTGGTGAAAACTGGAGAGAAACTTTCGTAGCAACTACTTTGTGAAGTATGTATTCACCTCATAGAGTAAATCGTTCTTTGGATTGAGCAGTTTTAAATCACTGTTTCTGTGATACCGGGTAAAGAACATTTGGGAATGCTCTTAATAATATACTGAAAAGAAAATACCATCCGATAAACGCCAGAAGGAAACTGTCTGTGAAACATCTCCAGGTCACTCGAATTCCACTCACAGAGTTAAGCTTCTGATTTCATTGAGCAGTATTTTAGCAATGTTTTAGGTTAATCAGTTAAGGAATACTCAGGAGCGATTTGAGGTTCCGGTGAAAACGGAAATATCCTTAGATAGATACTGGAGGAAGATTTCTGAGGAGCGGTCTAGTGATGTGTGCATTCCACTCACAGAGATATATTCTTCTTCTCAAGCAGGAATGTTTAATTGTGTTTGGAGGAAAAGTGACCAGGGGGCATTCGGGAGTATATGAAAGTCTATGGTGAAAAAGGAAATATCATCAGACAAAATCTGGAAAGATGCTTTCTGTGAATCTGCTTGGCGATAGATATGTCTATTCATTTCACATGGATAAAACTTTCTATTACGCAGTTTTGAAAGTCTGCCATCAACGGGTTTGCAAAGGGACGTTCGGCAGGACATTCAGGCGTACAGTGAAAAGGGAGTTATCTTCAGATAAAAAGTGGAGAGAAACTGTCTGATAAAGGGCTTTGAGATGTGTGCATTCCCCTGAGGGATTTATACCTCTTTTCTCATAAGGCAGAGTTTGAACACTGTTCCTGTAAAACTGAAAAAGTGACATTTTGCAGTGCATTGAAGTCTTGGGCGAAAAGTGAAATATTCTGAAATAAAACCCAGAAAGAAGTATTCCAAGAAATTGCACTCTGACGGGTGCACTCATTTCAGTGATAAAAGTTTACACTACGTTGCCCCGTTTGGGAACTCAGTCTTTGAAGAATCTCTGAAGGGATATTAAGTGGCACCCGGAGGCTTGTGGTGAGAAAGGAAACGCCTTCCGATGAAAACTGGACGGAATCTTATGGAGTAACTGCTTTGTAAAGTCTGTACGTATCTCATAGAATTAAATCATTCTTTGGATTGAGCAGTTTGAACTCACTGTTTCTGTGGAACCTGAGAAAGAACATTTGGGAAAGCTCTTAAAAATATGTTGAAAAAGAAATACTCTCCGATAAAAAACAGAAGAAAAGTTTCTGTGACACTGCTCTTTGTCACGTGAAGTACACTCGCACAGTTAAGCTTCGGTTTTCATTGAGCAGTATTCTAACACTCTTTTTGTTTAATCTGTGAAGTGATATGCTGTAGTGCTCTGAGGCTTTCGGTGAAAAACATCTTCAGATACATATTGGAGAGAGATGTCTGAGGAGCTCTTTTGTGACATGTCCATTCCACTCACGTGGTTATCCTTTTTTTCTCCTAGATGATTGAGGAATCCCGGTTGGAGAAAGAGCTACAAGGGGAGATTTGGGAATACAGGCACTGCTATGTTGAAAAAGGAGATACCATTAGAAAAAAACTGGAAAGAAGCTTTCTGAAACTGTGTTGTGGTATATATGTCTATTCACCTATCATAGATAAAACTATTTTCTATTATGCAATTTTGAAACCATGTAATGGATGGAAACACGAAGAGACATTAGGGAGCACATTCAGGCCTGTGCGAAATAGGAGATATCTTCACATAAAAACTACAGAGAAGCTTTCTGAAAAACTGCTTTGTAATGTGTGCATTCCACGGAGGGATGTATACCTCTTTTCTCTAAGGCACTTTGTGAACACTGTTCCTCTTAAACTGAAAAAGGTATATTTCACAGCGAGTTGAAGAATTTGGCGTAATATGAAATATCCTGAATTAAAATCAGGAAGGAAGCGTTCTAAGAAACTACTCTCTGACGTGAGCATTCGTTTCAGAGAATTAAATCTTACACTATGTTGCCCAGTTTGGAAGCTCTGTCTTTGAGGAATTTGTGAAGGGATATTAAGTGCTTCCCCTGGGCTTATGGTGACAAAGGAAAAGTCTTCCGATGAAAATAGCAGAGAATATTTCAGAGCAACTGCTTTGTGATGTGTGTAATCATCTCATAGCCTTAAATCATTGTTTTAATTGAGCAGTTTGATTTCTCTGTTTCTGTGGAAACTGAGCATGGACATTTGGGAACGCTCTAAAGAATATGTGAAAAAGAAACACCCTCCAACAAAAAAGAGAAGGAAACACTCTGTGATACCGCACTGGGACGTGTGAATTCCACCTGCGCTGTTCAGTTTCTGTTTTCATTGAGCAGTATTCTGACCCTCCTTAGGTGAGTCGGCTAAGGGATACTCAGGAGTGCTTTGAGGCTTACGGTGAAAATGAAAATATCATCAGGAACAGATACTGGAGAGAAGATATCTGAGGAGCTGCTTGGTGACGGGTGTATTCCACTCATAGAGTTATAGTTTTCTTCTCACAGAGTATTGTGGAATCCCTTTTGGAGAAAACGCTACCAAGGGACATTCAAGAGTATATATACGGCTACAGTGAAAGAGGAAATATACTCAGAGAAATACTGGAAGGAAGCTTTCTGTGACACTGCTATGTGATAGATATGGCTATTCATGTCACATAGAGAAAATATACTTTGTATTACGCAGTTTTGAAACTGCGTCATGGACAGATTCGTGAAGGGACATTTGGGAGCACATTCAGGCATACGTTCTAAAAGGATATATCATCAGACAAAAACTGAGAGAAGCTTTCTGAGAAGCAGCTTTGTGGTGTGCGCATTTCAGTTAGGGAGTTATACCTCTTTCATCATAAGGCACTGTTTGAACAAGGTTCTTCTGAAAGTGAAAAAATGATATTTTGTGACGTGTTTAAAACTACCGCGATAATTGAAATATCCTGAAATAAAACCCAGAAAGAAGCGTTCCAAGAAAATGCTCTCTGACGTGTGCATTCATTTCAGAGAGTTAAAGCTTACACTACATTGCCCATAGAAACCAGAAGGAAACTTTCTGTGAAACCGCTCCAGGTCTTATCAAGTACAATCACACAGTTAAGCTTCCGTTTTCATTGAGCAGTATCCTAACACTGTTTTATGTGAGTCAGCTAAGTGATAATCAGTAACGATTTGAGGCTAACGGTGAAAACGAAAATATCTTCAGATAGATACTCGAGAGGAGATTGATGAAGAAATGCTTTTGAAGCATGCATTTCCCACAGAGTTAAACTTTTATTCTCATAGGTGTTTATGCAATCCCGTTGGGAGAAATAGCTACCGGGAACATTCAGGATTATATTTACTGCTATGTTAGAAAGGGAAATATCCTCAGACAAAAACTTGAAAGCTTTTGTGAAAAAACTTTTGTGAAACTGCTTTGTGACTGATATATCTATTAATATCACATAGATGAAACTGTCTTTCCATTACGCAATTTTGAAAGTGCATCATGGACGGATTCGTGAAAGGACATTCGGGAGCACATACGGGCTCGTGGGGAAACAGGAGATATCTTCAGATAACAATTGGAGAGAAACATTCTCAGAAACTGTTTTATGTTGTCTGCATTCCACTCTGGGAGTGATATATCTTTTCTCACAAGGCAGTGTTTGAACACTGTTCCTGTAAGAGTGAAAAAGAAATGCTTTAGAGCATATTGAGGACTATGGCAAAAATTGAAATATCCCAAAATAAAACCCAGAAAAAAGCGTTCCAAAAAACTGCTCTCTGACGTTAACATTCGTTTCAGAGTGTTAAACCTGACACTAAGTAGCACAGTTTGGAACCTCGGTCTTTGAGGAAATTATGAAGGGGTATAAAGTGACACCCTGAGGCTTATGGTTAGAAAGGAAACGTCTTTCAATGAAAACAGGAGAGAAACTTTCGGAGCAACTCCTTTGTGATGTGCATAATCATCTTGTCGTGTTAAATCACTGTTTGGATTGAGCATTTTGATATCTGTGTTTCTGTGGAACCTGAGCAAGGACATTTGGGAACGCTCTCAAGAATATTGAAAAAGAAACACCCTCCAATAAAAAAGGGAAGGAAACACTCTGTGATACTGCTCTACGTCACGTGAATTCCACTCGCACAGTTAAGCTTCTGTTTTGATTGAGCAGTATTCTAACACTATGTTAGGTGAGTCAGCTAAGGCATACTCGGGAGTGCTTTGAGGCTTACTGTGAAAACGAAAATATCTTCAGGCAGATACTGAAGAGAAGATATCTTAGGAGGTGCTTTGTGACCTGTGAATTCTACTCATAGAGTTATAGTTTTCTTCTCATTGAGTATTGTGGAATCCCGTTTGTAGAAAATACTGCAGGGGACATTCCAGAGTCTATGAAGGGCTATGGTGTAAAAGGAAATATACTCAGAAAAATACTGGAAAGAAGCTTTCTGTGAAACTGCTATGTGATAGATATGTCTATTCATCTCACATAAAGAAAATTTTCTGTATGTAATATATGCAGTTTTGAAGCTGCAACACGGACAGATTCACACAGGGACATTTGGGAGCACATTGAGGTGTACAGTGTAAAAAAAGATATCGTCAGACAAAAGCTGGTGAGAAGCTCTCTGAGAAACTGCTTAGTGGTGTGTGCATTGCACTGAAGAAGTTATACCTCTTTCATCATAAAGCAGTGTTTAAACAAGGTTCTTCTGAAAGTGAAACAGTGATATTTTGCAATGTGTTGAAAACTGTCACGAAAAGTGAAATATCCTGAAATAAAACCCAGAAAGAAGCATTCCAAGAAAATTCTCTCTAACGTGTGCGTTCATTTCAGAGAGTTAAAGGTTACACTACATTGCCCAGTTTGGAAGCTCTGTCTTTGAGGAAGTTTGAGGTGTTATTAAGAGGCGCCCTTGGGCTTCCAGTGAGTTTGGAAGTGACCACCGTTGAAAACTGGAGAGAAGCTTTCAGAGCACCTGCTTTGGATGTGTGTATTCAACTCCTAGCATTGCATCATTCTTTGGATTGAGCAGTTTGAAATCACTGTTTCTGTGGAACCTGAGAAAGAACATTTCGGAACGCTCCTAAGAATATGCTGAAAAAGAAGTATCCTCTAATAGAAACCAGAAGGAAAATTTCTGGGAAACCACTCCAGATCATATCAAGTCCACTCTCACAGTTATGCTTCCATTTTCATTGAGCAGTATCCTAACACTGTTTTACATGAGTCAGCTAAGGGATAATCGGGAGCAATTTGAGGCTAATGGTGAAAACGGAAATATCTTCAAATAGATACACGAGAGGAGATTGATGAAGAAATGCTTTGTGACGTATGCATTTCCCACACAGAGTTAAACCTCTCTTCTCATAGGGGTTTACGGAACCCCACTGGGAGTAATAGCTACCGGGGACATTCAAGAGTATATTTACTGCTATGGTGGAAAAGGAAATATCCTCAGACAAAAATTGAAAAGAAACTTTCTGTGAAACTGCATTGTGACAGAAATGTCTTTTCATCTCACAGAGATGAAACTGTTTTTCTATTACAAATTTTTTAAACTGCATAATGGACTGATTCACGAAGAGACATTATGGAGCAAATATAGGGTGGTGGGGAAATAGGAGATATCTTCACATAACAATTGGAGAAAACTTTTCTGAGAAACTGCTTTGTGATGTCTGCATTCCACCTAGGGAACTACAACTCTTTTCTCACAAGGCAGTGTTTGAACACTGTACATGTAAAAGTGAAAGAGCAACTGCTTTGTGATGTGTGTAATCATCCCATAGCCTTACATCATTGCTTGGATTGAGCAGTTTGATATCTCTGTTTCTATGGAACCTGAGCAGAGACATTTGGGAACACTCTCAAGAATATGTGAAAAAGAAATACCCAGGGGGGAGGAGCAAGATGGCCAAATAGGAACAGCTCCAGTCTCCAACTCCCAATGCGAGCGACACAGAAGGCCGGTGATTTCTTCATTTTCAACTGAGGTACTGGGGTCATCTCACTAGGGAGTGCTGGACAATTGGTGCTGGTCAGCAGCTGCAGCCTGACCAGCGAGAGCTGAAGCAGGGCAAGGCATCTCCTCCCCTGGGAAGCGCAAGCGGGAAGGGAATCCCTTTTCCTAGCCAGGGGAACTGAGACACACAACACCTGGAAAATCATGTAACTCCCACCCCAATCCTGCACTTTAAGCAAACGGGCACACAAGGAGTTTTTTTCCCACACCTGGCCAGGAAGGTTCCACGACCGCGGAGCCTCCCTAATCGCTAGCACAGCAGTCTGTGATCTAACCGCAAGGCAGCAGCGAGGCTGGGGGAGGGTCTCCCACCATTGCTGAGGCTTAACTAGGTAAACAAAGCCGCTGGGAAGCTCGAACATGGTAGAGCTCACAGCAGCTCAAGGAAACCTACCTGTCTCTGTAGACTCCACCTCTGGGTTCAGGGCACAGCTAAACAACAAAACAAAAAATCAGCAGAAACCTCTGCAGACGCAAACGACACTGTCTGACAGCTTTGAAGAGATCAGTGGGTCTCCGCACATGGAGGTTGAGATCTGAGAAGGGACAGACTGCCTGCTCAAGTTGGTCCCTGAACCCTGAGTAACCTAACTGGGAGACATCCCCCATTAGGGGCTGCCTGACACCCCACACTTCACAGGGTGGAGTACACCCCTGAGAAGAAGCTTACAAAGTAAGAATCAGACAGGTACACTCGCTGTTCAGCAGTATTTTATCTTCTACAACCTCTGCTGCTGACACCCAGGCAAAGAGTCTCTGGAGTGGATCTCAAGCAATCTCCAAGAGACCTGCAGCTGAGAGTCCTAACTGTTAGAAGGAAAATTGTCAAACAGGAAGGACACCTATACTAAAACCCCAACAATACGTCACCATCATCAAAGACCAGAGACAGATGAAGTTACAAGGATGAGGAAAAAGCAGGGCAGAAAGGCTGGAAATTCAAAAAATAAGAGCGCATCTCCCCCTGCAAAGGAGCGCAGCTCATCGCCAGCAACGGTTCGAAGCTGGTCAGAGAATGACTTTGACGAGATGAGAGAAGAAGGCTTCAGTCCATCAAACTTCTCAGAGCTAAAGGAGGAATTACGTACCAAGCGCAAAGAAACAAGAAATCTTGAAAAAAGAGTGGAAGAATTGACAGCTAGAATAATTAAAGCAGAGAAGGTCATAAACGAAATGACAGAGATGAAAAGCATGACACAGGAAATACGTGACAGATGCACAAGCCTCGGTAACCGAATCTATCAACTGGAAGAAAGAGTATCAGCGATTGAGGATCAAATGAATGAAATGAAGCGAGAAGAGAAACTAAAAGAAAAAAGAAGAAATTGAAATGAACAAACGCTTCAAGAAGTATGGGATTATGTAAAACGACCAACTCTACGTCTGACTGTGGTGCCTGAAAGTGAGGGGGAAAATGGAACCAAGTTGGAAAACACTCTTCAGGATATGATCCAGGAGAACTTCTCCAACCTAGTAGGGCAGGCCAACATTCAAATTCAGGAAATACAGAGAATGCCACAAAGATACTTTTCGAGAAGTGCAACTCCAAGTCACATAATTGCCAGATTCACCAAAGTTGAAATGAAGGAAAAAGTCTTAAGGGCAGCCAGAGAGGAAGGTCGGGTTACACAGAAAGGGAAGCCCATCAGACTAACAGCAGATCTCTCGTCTGAAATTCTACAAGCCAGACGCGAGTGGGGGCCAATATTCAACATTCTTAAAGAAAAGAATTTTAAACCCAGAATTTCATATCCAGCCAAACTAAGTTTCATAAGTGAAGGAGAAATAAAATCCTTACAGATAAGCAAATGCTTAGAGATTTTGTCACCACCAGGCCTGCCTTACAAGAGACCCTGAAGAAAGCCCTAATCATTGAAAGGAACAACCGGTACCAGCCATTGCAAAAACATGCCAAAATGTCAAGAACATCGAGGCTAGGAAGAAACTGCATCAAATAATGAGCAAAATAACCAGTTAATATCATAATGGCAGGATCAAGTTCACACATAACTATATTTACCTTAAATGTAAATGCACTAAATGCTCCAATTAAGAGACACAGACTGGCAAACTGGATAAAGAGTCAAGACCCATCAGTCTGCTGTATTTAGAAGACCCATCTCACATGCAGAGACATATATAGGCTCAAAATAAAGGGATGGAGGAAGATCTACCAAGCAAATGGAGAACAAAAAAACCAGGGGTTGCAATCAGAGTCTCTGATAAAACAGACTTTAAACCATCAAAGATCAATGGAGACAAAGAAGGCCATTACAAAATGGTAAAGGGATCAATTCAACAGGAAGAGCTAACTATCCTAAATATATATGCACCCAATACAGGAGCACCCAGATTCATAAAGCAAGTCCTTAGAGACTTACAAAGAGACTTATACTCCCATACAATAATCATGGGAGACTTCAACACTACACTGTCAACATTAGACAGATCAATGAGACAGAATGTTAACAAGGATATCCAGGAATTGAACTCTCTGGACCAAGTGGACCTAATAGACTTCTATAGAATTCTCCACTCCAAATCAACAGAATATGAATTCTTCTCAGCACCACATCGCACTTATTCCAAAATTGACCACATAATAGGAAGTAAAGCACTCCTCAGCAAATATAACATAACAGAAATTATAACAAACTGTCTCTCAGACCACAGTCCAATCAAACTGGAACACTGGACTAAAAAACTCAGCCAAAACCGCTCAACTACATGGAAACTAAACAACCTGCTCCTGAATGACTACTGGGTACATAACGAAATGAAGACAGAAATAAAGATATTCTTTGAAACCAGTGAGAACAAAGATACAACATACCAGAATATCTGGGACACATTTAAAGCAGTGTGTAGAGGGAAATTTATAGCACTAAATGCCCACAAGAGAAAGCTGGAAAGATCTAAAATTGACATTGTAATGTCCCAATTAAAAGAACTAGAGAAGCAAGAGCAAACACATTCAAAACTTAGCAGAAGACAAGAATTAACAGGGATCAGAGCAGAACTGAAGGAGAGAGACATGAAAAACCCTCCAAAAAATCAATGAATCTAGGACTTTGTTTTTTGAAAAGATCAACAAAATTGACAGACTGCTAGCAAGACTAATAAAGAAGAAAAGAGAGAAGAATCAAATAGACGCAATAAAAAATGATAAAGGGGTTATCAACACCAAACCCACAGAAATACAAACTACCATCAGATAATACTGTAAACACCTCTATGCGAATGAACTAGAAAATCTGGAAGGATTGGATAATTTCCGTGACACTTACACTCTTGCAAAACTAAACCAGGAAGATGTTGAATCCCTGAATAGACCAATAGCAGGCTCTGAAATTGAGGCAATAATTAATAGCCTACCAACCAGAAAAAGTCCAGGACCAGATGGATTCACAGCTGAATTCTACCAGAGGTACAAGGAGAAGCTGGTACCATTCCTTCGGAAACTATTCCAATCAATAGAAAAAGAGGGAATCCTCCCTAACTCATTTTATGAGACCAACATCATCTTGATACCAACGCCTGGTAGAGACACAACAGAAAAAGAGAATTTTAGACCAGTAACCATGATGAACATCAATGCAAAAATCCTCAATAAAATACTGGCAAACCAGATTCAGCAGCACATCAAAAAGATTATCCACCATGATCAAGTGGGTTTCATTCGTAGGATGCAAGGCTGGTTCAACATTCGCAAATTAATAAACGTAATCCAGCATATAAACAGAACCAAAGCCGGGAACCACATGATCATCTCAATAGATGCAGAAAAGGCTTTTGACAAAATTCAACAGCACTTCATGCTACAAACGCTCAATAAATTCGGTATTGATGGAACGTACCTCAAAATAATAAGAGCTATTTATGACAAACCCACAGCCAGTATCATCCTCAATGTGCAAAAACAGGAAAAATTCCCTTTGAAAACTGGCACAAGACAGGGATGCCCTCTCTCACTGCCCCTATTCAACATAGTGTTGGAGGTTCTGGCTAGGGCAATCAGGCAAGAGAAAGAATCAACGGTATTCAGTTAGGAAAAGAAGAAGTCAAATTGTCCCTGTTTGCAGATGACATGATTGTATATTTAGAAAACCCCATTGTCTCAGCCCAAAATCTCCATAAGCTGATAAGCAGCTTCAGCAACGTCTCAGGATACAAAATTAATGTGCAAAAATCACAAGCATTCTTATACACCAGTAACAGACAGAGAAGCAAATCCTGAATGAACTTCCATTCACAATTGCTTCAAAGAGAATAAAATACCTAGGAATCCAACTTACAAGTGATGTAAAGGACCTCTTCAAGGAGAATTACAAACCACTGCTCAGTGAAATAAAAGAGGACACAAACAAATGGAAGAACACTCCATGCTCATGGATAGGAAGAATCAATATCGTGAAAATGGCCATACTGCCCAAGGTTATTTATAGATTCAATGCCATGCCCATCAAGCTACCAATGAGTTTCTTCACAGAATTGGAAAAATCTGCTTTAAAGTTCATATGGAACCAAAACAGAGCCCGCCTTGCCAAGACAATCCTAAGTCAAAAGAACAAAGCTGGAGGCATCACGCTACCTGACCTCAAAGTATAATACAAGGCTACAGTAACAAAAACAGCATGGTACTGTTACCAAAACAGAGATATAGACCAATGGAACAGAACAGACTCCTCAGAAATAATACCACACATCTACAGCCATCTGATCTTTGACAAACCTGAGAGAAACAAGAAATGGGAAAAGGATTCCCTATTTAATAAATGGTGCTGGGAAAATTGGCTAGCCATAAGTAGAAAGCTGAAATTGGATCGTTTCCTTACTCCTTATATGAAAATTAATTCAAGATGAATTAGGGACTTAAATGTTAGACCTAATACCATAAAAACCCTGGAAGAAAACCTAGGTAGTACCATTCAGGACATAGGCATGGACAAGGACTTCATGTCTAAAACACAAAAAGCAACGGCAGCAAAAGCCAAAATTGACAAATGGGATCTCATTAAACTAAAGAGCTTCTGCACAGCAAAAGAAACTACCATCAGAGTGATCAGACGACCTACAGAATGTGAGAAAATTTTTGGAATCTACTCATCTGACAAAGGGCTGATATCCAGAACCTACAAAGAACTCAAACAAATTTACAAGAAAAAAACAAACAACCCCAACAAAAAGTGGGCAAAGGATATGAACAGACATTTCTCAAAAGAAGACATTCAGATAGCCAACAGACACATGAAAAAATGCTCATCATCACTGGCCATCAGAGAAATTCAAATCAAACCACAATGAGATAACATCTCACACCAGTTAGAATGGCAATCATTAAAATGTCAGGAAACAACAGGTGCTGGAGAGGATGTGGAGAAATAGGAACACTTTTACACTGTTGATGGGATTGTAAACTAGTTCAACCATTATGGAAAACAGTATGGTGATTCCTCAAGGATCTAGAACGAGATGTACCATATGACCCAGCCATCCCACTACTGGGTATATACCCAAAGGATTATAAATCGTGCTGCAATCAAGACACATAGACACGTATGTTCATAGTACTATGCAGCCATAAAAATGGATGAGTTTGTATCCTTTGTAGTGACATGGATGCAGCTGGAAACCATCATTCTTAGCAAACTATCACAAGAACAGAAAACAAAACACCACATGTTCTCACTCATAGGTGGGAACTGAACAATGACATCACTTGGACTGGGGAAGGGGAACATCACACACCGGGGCCTATCATGTGGAGTGGGGAGGGGGGGAGGGATTGCATTGGGAGTTATACCTGATATAAATGAAGTATTGATGGGTGCTGACGCGTTCATGGGTGCAGCACAACAACATGGCACAAGTATACATATGTAACAAGCCTGCACGTTATGCACATATACCCTAGAACTTAAAGTATAATAATAAAGAAAAAAAGAAAAGAAATACCCTCCAACAAAAAGGAGAAGGAAAAATTCTGTGATAATCCACTAGGACACATGAATTCCACACACAGTTAAGCTTCTGTTTTCATTGAACAGCATTCTGATACTCTTTTAGGTGAGCCAGCTAAGGGATATTCCAGAGTGTGTTGAGGCTTACGGTGAAAACAAAGTATCTTCAGACAGATACTGGAGAGAAGATATCTGAGGAGCTGCTTGGTGACATGTGTATTCCACTCATAGAGTTATAGTTTTCTTCTCATAGAGTATTGCGGTATTCCGTTTAGAGAAAATGCTACCAGGGGACATTCGAGAGTATATGGACTGCTATGGTGAAAGAGGAAATATACTCAGAAAAATACTGGCAAGAAGCTTTCTGTGAAACTGCTATGTGATAGACATGTCTATTCATCTCACATAGAGAAAATTTTTTTATGTTACACAGTTTTGAAACTGCGTCATGTGCAGATCCATCAAGAGACATTTCGGAACGCATTCAGGCATACGGTGTAAAAGGAGATATCGTCAAACAAAAACTGACAGAAGCTTTCAGAAAAACTGCTTTGTGGTGTGTGCATTCCACTGATGGAGTTATACCTCTTTCTTCATAAAACAGTGTTTGAACTAGGTTCTTCTGAAAGTGAAAAAGTGATATTTTGCAACGTGTTGAAAACTATGGCGAAAGTGAAATATCCTGAAATAAAACCCAGAAAGAAGCGTTCCAAGAAAATGCTCTCTAACGTGTGCATTCATTTCAGAGAGTTAAAGCTTACACTACATTGCCCAGTTTGGAAACTCTGTCTTTGAGGAATCCTTGAGGTGTTATTAAGATGTGCCCCTGGGCTTATGGTGAGTAAGGAAATGACTTCCGATGAAAACTGGAGAGAAGCTTGAGGACCAACTGCTTTGTGATGTGTGAATTCATCCGGTTAATTACATCATCCTTTGGGTTGAGTAGTGTGAAATCACTGTTTCTGTGGAACCTGAGAAAGAACATTTGGGAATGCTCTTACGAATATGCTGAAAAAGAAATATCCTCCTATAGAAAGCAGAAGAAAACTTTCTGTGAAACTGCTCCAGGTCATATCAAGTCCACTCGCAGAGTAAAGCTTCTATTTTCAGTGAGCAGTATCCTAATACTGTTTTACGTGACTCAGCTAAGGGATAATCGAGAGCACTTTGAGGCTAACAGTGAAAATGGAAATATCTTCAGATAGATACTCGAGAGGAGATGTATGAAGAAATGCTTGTGACGTATGCATTTCCCACACAGAGTTAAACTTTTTATCTCATAGGGGTTTATGGAACCTCATTGAAATAAATAGCTACCGGGGACATTCAGGAGCACATTTACTGCTATGATGGAAAAGGAAATATCCTCAGACAAAAAGTGGAAAGAAACTTTCTGTGAAACTGCTTTGTGACTGATATGTCTATTCATCTCACATAGATTAAACTGCCTTTCTATTACGCAGTTTGAAAATGCATCATGGACGGATGCAGGAAGGGACATTCAGGAGCACGTAGAGGCTGGTGGGGAAATAGGAGATATATCCTTAGATAGCAGTTGGAGAGAAACTTTCTGAGAAACTGCTTTGTGATGTCTGCATTCCCCTCAGGGAATTATACCTCTTTTCTCATATACAGTGTTTGAACACTGTTTATGTAAAAGTGAAAAAGAGATACTTTGCAGCGTATTGAAGACACTGGCAAAAAATGAAATATCCGGAAATAAAACCCAGAAAAAAGGGTTCCAAGAAACTGCTGTCTGACGTGTACATTCACTTCAGAGTGTTAAAGCTTATGCTAAGTTGCCTCTTTTGGAACCTCTGTCTTTGAGGGAATTCTGAAGGGATATTAAGTGACACCTGGAGGCTTTTGCTGAGAAATGGAACATCTTCCAATGAAAATTTGAAGGGAACTTTCAGAGCAACTGCTTTGTAATGTGTGTATTCATCTCATAGGGTTAAATCATTCTTTGGATTCAGCAGTTTTAAATCACTGTTTCCGTGATACATGAAAAAGGACATTTGGGAACACTCTGAATAATATGCTGTAAAGGAAATACCATCAGGGCTGGGCGCGGTGGCTCAAGCCTATAATCCCGGCACTATGGGAGGCCGAAACCGGTGGATCACGAGGTCAGGAGATCGAAACCATCCTGGCTAATACGGTAAAACCCCATCTCTACTAAAAAATAGAAAAAACCACCAAAGCGAGGTGGCAGGCGCCTGTAGTCCAAGCTACTCGGGAGGCTGAGGCAGGAGAATGGCATAAACCCGGGAGGCAGAGCTTACAATGAGCTGAGTTCCGGCCACTGAACTGCAGCCTGGGCAGTAGAGCGAGACTCATCTCAAAAAAAAAAAAAAAGAAATACCATCCGATAAACACCAGAAAGAAATTGTGAAAGTTCTCTATGTTGCTTGAATTCCACTCACACAATATAGCTTCTATTTCATGGAGCAGTATTCTAACAATGTTTTAGTGTAATCAGCTAAGGCATACTCGGGAGCGATTTGAGGCTTCCGGTGAAAACGGAAATATCTTTAGAGAGATACTGGAGGAAGATTTCTGAGGAGCGCCCTTGTGATGTGTGCATTCTACTCACAGATATATACTTCTCTTCTCATGGATGAATGGGAAATCTCGTTTGGAGAAAAAGGGACCAGGGGACATTCGGAAAGGCTGTGGTGAAAAAGGAACTATCCTCAGACAAAAACAGGAAAGAAGCTTTCTGTGAAATTGCTTTTTGATGGATGTGTCTATTAATTTCACACGGATAAAACTTTCTTTCTATTACGCAGTTTTGAAAGTGTGCCATGGACGAATTTGCAAAGGGACGTTCTCCAGGACATTCAGACGTACGGTGAAATGGGACTTTTCTTCAGGTACAAACTGGAGAGGAGCTGTCTCAGAAAGTGCTTTGAGATGTGTGCATTCCACTCAGGGATTTATTCCTCTTTTCTCATAAGGCAGTGTTTGAACACTGTTGCTGTAAAACTGAAAAAGTGATATTTTGCAGCCAATTGAAGACTATGGCAAAAAGTGAAGTATCCTGAAATAAAACCCAGAAAGAAGGATTCCATGAAACTGCACTCTGATGTGTGCATTCATTTCAGAGAGTTAAAGTTTGCATTACGTCGCCCCGTTTGGAGACTCTGTCTTTGAAGAATCTGTGAAAGGATATTAAGTGGTGCCCGGAGTCTTGTGGTGAGAAATGAAATGCCTTCTGACGAAAACTGGATAGAATCTTTTGGAGTAACTGCTTTGCAATGTGTGTATGCATTTCAAAGAATTAAATCATACTTTGGATTGAGCAGTTTGAACTCACTGTTTCTGTGGAATCTGAGACAGGACATTTGGGAATGCTCTTAACAATATGTTGAAAAGAAATACCCTGCAATAAAAAACAGAAGAAAACTTTTTGTGAAACTGCTCTTTGTCACGTGAAGTCCACTCGCACAGTTAAGCTTCGGTTTTCATTGGGCAGTATTCTAACACTGTTTTTGTTTACTCTGTGAAGTGAAGTAGTATGCTGAAAAAGAAAAACCACCCGATAAACATCAGAAGGAAACTGCCTGTGAAATTTCTAGAGGTCGCTTGATTTCCATTCGAACAGTTAATCTTCTGTTTTCATTGAGCAGTACTCTAACAATGTTTTAGGTTAATAAGTTAAGGGATAGTGGGGAGTGATTTGAGGCTTCCGGTGAAAAGAGAAATATCTTTGGATAGATACTGGAGAAATATTTTTGAGGAGCGGCCTTGTAACGTCTGTATTCTACTCACAGAGATATACTTTCATTCTCATAGGGGAATGGGAAATTCCACTTGGAGAAAAAGCGAGCAGGGGATATTCGGGTGTATATGAAAGGCTATGGTGAAAAAGGAAGTATCCTCAGACAGAAACTGGAAAGAAGCTTTCTGTGAAACTGCCTTGTAATAGATATGTCTATTATTTTCACATGGATAAAACTTTATTTCCATTACACAGTTTTGAAAGGGTGGCATGAATGGATTCCTGAAGGGACATTCACCAGGATATTCAGGCATACGGTGAAAGGGAGTTACCTTCAGATAAAAACTGGAGAGAAGCTGTCTGAGAAAGTACTTTGAGATGTGTGCATTCCACTCAGGGTTTTATACCTCTTTTCTCATAAGGCAGTATTTGAACACTGTTCCTGTAAAACTGAAACTATGATATTTTGCGTGCATTAAAGATTATGGCAAAAAGTGAAATAACCTGACATAAAACCCAGAAAGAGGTATTCCAGAAAACTGTGCTCTGACGTGTGCATTCATTTCAGAGAGTTAAAGTTAACGATACATTGTCCTGTTTGGAATCTCTGTCTTTGTGGAATCTGTGAAGGGATAATAAGTGGTTTCCCTGAGCTTGTGGTGACAAAGGAAACGTCTTCCGATGAAAACTGTAGAGAAGTTTTCAGAGCACCTGCTTTGTGATGTGTGTAATCATCTCATAGAGGTAAAACATTCTTTGGCTTGAGCAGTTTGGTATCTCTGTTTCTGTGGAACCTGAGCAGAGACATTTGGGAACGCTCTCAAGAATATATGTAATAGAAACACCTTTCAATAAAAAAGAGAAAAAAACACTCTGTGATACTGTTCTAAGTCACGTGTATAAAACTATCACAGTTAAGCTTCTGTTTTCATTGAGCAGTATTCTAACACTCTTTTAGGTGAGTCAGCTAAGGGAAACTCGGGAGCGCTTTGAGGCTTATGGTGAAAACGAAAACGTCTTCAGACTGATACTGGAGAGAAGATATCTGAGGAGCTGCTTGGTAACGTGTGAATTCCATTCATACAGTTACAGTTTTCTTCTCATAGAGTATTGTGCACACCCGTTTGGAGAAAACGATACCAGGGGGCATTTGAGACTAGAAGGCTGCCTATGGTTAAAAAGGAAATATACTCTGAATAAAACTGGAAAGAAGCATTCTGTGAAACTGCTATGTGATAGATATGTCTATTCATCCAACATGGAGAAAATTTTCTTTATGTTACGCAGTTTTGAAACTGCATCAAGGACAGCTTTGCGAAGGGACATTTCAGAGCACATTCAGGCATACAGTTTAAAAGGAGATATCATCAGACAAAAACTGGAGAGAAGCTTTCTGAGAAACTGCTTTGTGGTGTGTGCATTCCACTGAGGGAGTTATACCTCTTTCATCATAAGGCAGTGTTTGAACGAGGTTCTTCTGAAAGTGCAAAAGTGATATTTTCCAACGCGTTGAAAACTATTGCAAAAAATATTTATCCTGAAATAAAACCCAGAAAGAAGCATTCCAAGACAATTCTCTCTAACATGTGCATTCATTTCAGAGCATTAAAGCTTACACTACAGTGCCCATTTTGGAGGCTCTGTCTTTGAGGAATCTTTGAGATGTTATTAAGACGTGCCCCTGGGCTTGTGGTTAGTAAGGAAACGACTTGCGATGAAAACTGGAGAGAAGCTTTTGGAACAGCTGCTTTGTGATGTGTGTATTCATCTCACAGCATTAAATCATTCTTTGGATTGACCAGTTTGTAATCAATGTTTATGTGGTACCTGAGAAAGAACATCTGGAAACGCTCTTAAGAAAATGCTGAAAAAGAAATATCCTCCGATAAAAACCAGAAGGAAACATTCTGCAAAACCGCCCCAGGTCATATCAAGTCAACTCACACAGTTAAGCTTCCGTTTTCATTGAGCAGTATCCTAACACTGTTTTACGTGAGTCAGCTAAGGGATAATCGGGAGTACTTTGAGGCTAATGGTGAAAACCTAATACCATAAAAACCCTAGAAGAAAATCTAGGTAGTACCATTCAGGACATAGGCACGGGCAAGGACTTCATGTCTAAAACACCAAAAGCAACGGCAGCAAAAGCCAAAATTGACAAATGGGATCTCATTAAACTAAAGAGCTTCTGCACAGCAAAAGAAACTACCATCAGAGTGAATAGGCAACCTACAGAATGGGAGAAAATTTTTGCAATCTACTCATCTGACAAAGGGCTCATTTCCAGAATCTACAAGGAACTCAAACAAATATACAAGAAAAAAACAAACAACCCCATCCAAAAGTGGGGAAAGGCTATGAACAGACATTTCTCAAAAGAAGACATTCATACAGCCAACAGACACATGAAAAAATGCTCATCATCACTGGCCATCAGAGAAATGCAAATCAAAACCACAATGAGATACCATCTCACACCAGTTAGAATGGCAATCATTAAAAAATCAGGAAACAACAGGTGTTGGAGAGGATGTGGAGAAATAGGAACACTTTTACACTGTTGGTGGGATTGTAAACTAGTTCAACCATTATGGAAAACAGTATGGCGATTCCTCAAGGACCTAGAACTAGATGTACCATATGACCCAGCCATCCCACTACTGGGTATATACCCAAAGGATTATAAATTATGCTACTACAAAGACACATGCACACGTATGTTTATTGCGGCACTATTCACAATAGCAAAGACTTGGAATCAACCCAAATGTCCATCAGTGACAGACTGGATTAAGAAAATGTGGCACATATACACCATGGAATACTATGCAGCCATAAAAAAGGATGAGTTTGCGTCCTTTGTAGAAACATGGATGCAGCTGGAAACCATCATTCTTAGCAAATTATCACAAGAAGAGAAAACCAAACACCGCATGTTCTCACTCATAGGTGGGAACTGAACAATGAGCTCACTTGGACTCGGGAAGGGGAACATCACACACTGGGGCCTATCATGGGGAGGGGGGAGGGGGGAGGGATTGCATTGGGGAGTTATACCTGATATAAATGATGAATTGATGGGTGCTGACGAGTTGATGGGTGCAGCACACCAACATGGCACATGTATACATATGTAACCTGCACGTTATGCACATGTACCCTAGAACTTAAAGTATACTAAAAAAAAAAAAAAAAAAAAAATTACATAGCCTGTTAAACGATCGGGAAGAAAAATTAAAAGCAAAACTAAATGATGCTATGAAGAGATAAATTCCTCACAAGAATTAAACTCACATACAAGTTTTCAAATTGTCAGGAAGGGAATTTAACTATAATGATTTAATTATCTACCTCACACTTTCTGGCTCTACTAGCTCAGTTTTAACTTTCCTGGCAAGTCTACAGTAGGTGATCACAGCAGAGGAGTGTGTTACAGCATTTCATCTCAATGATGGTTAAATGATCAATTAATAATGCCTTCTATGAATAAGACAAGGCAAGACAAAGACTTATGGAATGTAACACTTTAATTTCTGTTCTAGATCCTTCATTTTAAAACACCAAATGACTGCTTAATAAATGGCTTTCAACCTCAGTTTAAAAAAAAAAAAAAAAAGAAAAAGAAAACTGAAATATCTTCAGAGATATACTCCAGAGGAGATTGATGTAGAAATGCTTTGTGACGTAAGCATTTCAGACACAGAGTTGAACTTCTCTTCTCATAGGGGTTTATGGAATCCCATTGAGAGAAATAGCTACTGGGGACATTCTGGAGTATATTTACTGCTATGGTGGAAAAGGAAATATCCTCAGACAAAAACTGGGAAGAAACTTTCTGTGAAACTACTTTGTGACTGATACTTCTATCTAGCTCACATAGATGAAACTGTCTTTCTATTACGCAGTTTGGAAAGTGCATCATGGATGGATTCGTGAAGGGACATTTGAGAGCACATACAGGCTGGTATGGAAATAGGAGTTATCTTCAGAAAACAATTGGAGAGAAACTTTCTGAGAAACTGCTTTGTGATGTCTGCATTCCACTCAGAGAGTTATACCTCTTTTCTCGCAAGGCAGTGTTTGAACACTGTTCCTGTAAATGTGAAAAATAGATATTTTGCAGCATATTGAAGGCTATGGTGAAAATTGAAATATCCGGACATAAAACCCAGAAAAAAGCGTTCCAAGAAACTGATCTCTGATGTGTACATTCATGTCAGCATGTTAAAGCTGACACTACGTCGCCCAGTTTGGAAACTCTGTCTTTGTAGAAGTTGTGAAGTAATGTTAAGTGACACCCAAAGGCTTGTGGTGAGAAAGGAAACGTCTTTTGATAAAAACTGGAGAGAAACTTTCAGAGCAACTGCTTTGTGATGTGTGTATTCATTTCCCAGAGTTAAATCATTCTTCGCATTGATCAGTTTTAAATTGCTGTTTCTGTGATACCTGAGAAAGGACATTTGGGAACACATTTAATAGTATGCTAAAAAAGAAACACCACCCGATAAACGCCAGAAGGAATCTGCCTGTGAAACTTCTCTAGGTTGCTTGATTTCCACTCGAACAGTTAAGCTTCTGTTTTCATTGAGCAGTACTCTAACAATGTTTTAGGTTAATCAGCTAAGGGATAGTCGGGAGCGATTTGAGGCTTCTGGAGAAAACGGAAATATCTTTAGAGGGATACTGGGGAAGATTTCCGAGGAGCGGCCTTGTGACATGTGCATTACACTCACAGAGATATACTTTTCTTCTAATACAGGAATGGGAAATCCCGTTTGGGGGAAAAGCGACCAGGGGACATTCGTGAGTTTATGAAAGGCTATGGTGAGAAAGGAACTATCCTCAGACAAAAACTGGAAGGAAGCTTTCTGTGAAACTGCCTTGTGATCGTTATATCTGTTCATTTCACATGGATAAAACTATCTTTCTATTACGCTGTTGTGAAACTGTATCATGGATGGATTCGCGAAGGCAGAGTCATCAGGACATTCAGGTGTACGGAGGAAAGGGAGTCATCTTCAGGTAAAAACTGGAGAGAAGCTGTCTGAGAAAGTGCTTTGAGATGTGTGCATTCCACTCAGGGATTTATACCTCTTTTCTCATAAGGCAGTGTTTGAACACTGTTCCTGTAAAAGAGAATAAGTGACATTTTGGAGCACATTGAAGACTACGGTGAAAAGTCAAATATCCTGAACTAAAACCCAGAAAGAAGGATTCCACGGAACTGTGCTCTGACGTGTGCATTCATTTCAGAAATTTAAAGTTTACACTACATTGCCCCGTTTGGAAACTCTGTCTTTGAAGAATCTGTGAAGGGATATTAAGTGGCGTCTGGAGGCTTGTGGTGAGAAAGGAAACGCCTTCCATTGAAAACTGGACAGAAACTTTTGGAGTAACTGCTTTGTAATGTGTGTACACATCTCAACAAATTAAATCATTCTTTGGATAGAGCAGTTTGAAGTAACTGATTCTGTTTAACCTGAGAAAGGACATTTGGGAACGCTCTTAAGAATGTGTTGAAAAAGAAATACCTTCCGATAAAAAGCAGAAGAAAACTTTCTCTGAAACTGCTCTTTGTCACGTGAAGTTCACTTTAGATTTGGTTTTCATTGAGCAGTATTCTAAAACTTTTTGTTTAGTCTGTGATGTGATATGCAGGAACGCTCTGAGGCTTTCAGTGAAAAAGGATACAACTTCTGATATATACTGGAGAGAAGATTTCCGACGAGCTGCTTTGTGACATGTGCATTGCACTGACAGGGTTATCCTTTTTTTCTCCTAGAAGATTGGAAAATCCCATTTGGAGAAAAAGCTACAAGGGGACATTCGGGAATACAAGGACGGCTCTGGTGAAAAAGGAAATATCATCAGACAAAAAGTGGGAAGAAGCTTTCCTTGAAACTGTGTGGTGGTAGATATGTCTATTCACCTCACATAGATAAAACCTTCTTCTGTTATGCCATTTTGAAACCATGAAATGGATGGGAACGGGAAGGGACTTTAGGGAGCAAATTCAGTCCTGTGTGGAAATAGGAGATATCTACACATAAAAACTGGGGAAAAGCTTTCAGAGAAACTGCTTGTTCATGTGTGCATTCCACTCAGGGAATTATACCTCTCTTCTCATAAGGCACTTTTTTAACACAGTTTCTGTAAAACTGAAAAAGGGATATTTTGCAGTGAATTGAAGACTTTGGCGAAATGTGAAATATCTGGAATTAACAAAGGAAAGAAGCAATCTTAGAAATTCCCTTGTGAAGTGTGCATTCATTTCAGAGAGTTAAAGCTTACACTATGCTCTCCAGCTTGGAAACTCTGTCTTTGTGGAATTTGTGAAAGGATAATAAGTGGTTCCCTTGTGCTTGTGGTGAGAAAGAAACGTCTTCCGATGAAAACTGCAGAGAATTTTTCAGAGCAACTGCTTGGTGATGTGTGTCATCATCTCATAGACTTCAATCATTGTTGGAATTGAGCGGTTTGATATCTCTCTTTCTGTGGAACCTGAGCAGAAACATTTGGGAGTGGTCTCAAAATTATGTGAAGAAGAAATACCCTCCAATAAAACAGAGAAATAAACATTCTGTGATACTGTGCTAGGTTGCGTGAATACCACTCGCAGCATTAAGCTTCTGCTTTCATTTAGCAGTATTCTAACACCCTTTTAGGTGAGTCAGCTAAGGGATACTCGGGAGTGCTTTGAGGCCTACGGTGAAAATGAAAATATCTACAGACAGATACTAGAGATAAGATATCTGAGGAGCTGCTTGGTGACGTGTGAATTCCACTCATAGAGGTATAGTTTTCTTCTCATATAGTATTGCGGAATCCTGTTTGGACAAAACGCTACCAGGGGACATTCGAGAGTATATGGACGGCTATGGTGAAAAAGGAAATATACGGAGAAAAAAACTGGAAAGAAGCTTTCTGTGAAACTGCTATGTGATAGATATGTCTATTCATCTCACATAGAGAAAATTTTTGTTTATATTACACAGTTTTGAAACTGTGTCATGGATGGATTCACGAAGGGAGGTTCAGCAGGACATACAGGCGTACGGTGAAAAGGGAGTTATCTTCAGATAAAAACCGGAGAGAAGCTATATGCGAAAGTGCTTGAGATGTGTGCATTCCACTCAGTGATTTATACCTATTTTCTCATAAGGCAGTGTTTGAACACTATTCTAGCAAAACTGAAAATGTGACATTATACAGTGCATTGAAGGCTATGGCAAAAAGTGAAATATCCTGAAATGAAACCGAGAAACAATGATGCCAAGAAACTGCACTCTGACGTGTGCATTCATTTCAGAGAGTCAAAGTTTACACTTCGTTGCCCCATTTGGAACCTCTGTCTTTGAAGAATCTGTGAAGGGATATTAAGTGGTGTCCGAAGGCTTGCAGTGAGAAAGGAAACAGTTTCCGATGAAAACTGGACAGAATCTTTTGGAGTAATTGGTTTGTAATGTGTGTACACATCTCATAGAAATAAATTATTCTTTGGATTGAGCAGTTTGAACTCACTGTTTCTGTGGAAACTGAGAAAGGACATTTTGGAGCACTCTTAAGAATATGCTGAAAAACAAATACCCTCTGATAAAAAACAGAAAAAATTCTCTGTGAAACTGCTCTTAGTCACAGTTAATCTTCGGTTTTCATTGAGCAGTGTTCTAAAACTCTTTTTGTTTAGTCTGTGAAGTGATAAGCTGGAGTGCTTTGAGGCTTTCAGTGAAAAAGGAAACATCTTCAGATACATACCGGAGAGAAGATTTCTGAGGAGCTGTTTTGTGACATGTGCATTTCATTCACAGGATTATACTTCTTTTCTCCAAGAAGATTGGGGAACCCAGCTTGGAGAAAAAGCTACAAGGGGACATTCGAGAATATATGGACTGCTATGGTGAAAAAGGAAATATCATCAGACAAACAGTGAAAGAAGATTTCTGTGAAACTGCGTTGTGGTAGATACGTCTACTCACCTCCCACAGAAAAAAATTTTTTCTATTACGCAGTTTTGAAACTGTGAAATGGACAGAAATGTGAAGGGACATTAGGGAGCACATTCGGGCCTATGGGGAAATCGGAGATATCTTCACATAAAAACTGGAGAGAAGCTTTTTGAGAAACTGCTTTGTGATGTGCGCATTCCACTCAGGGAATTATACCTCTTTTCTCATAAGGCACTTTTTGAACACTGTTCCTGTAAAACTGAAAAAGAGATATTTTGCAGCGAATTGAAGACTTTGCCGAAATGTGAAATAGCCTGAATCAAAAACAGGAAAGAAGCGTTCTATGAAACTCCTCTCTGACATGTGTATTCGTTTCACAGAGTTAAAGCTTACACTACGGTGCCCAGTTTGGAAGCTCTGTCTTTGAGGAATTTGTGAAAGGCTATTAAGTGGATTCCCAGGGCTGGTGGTGAGAATGGAAACGTCTTCCAATGAAAACTGCAGAGGAGCTTTCAGAGCAACTGCTTTGTGATGTGTGTAATCATATCATACAGTTAAATCATTCTTTGGGTTGAGCATTTTCATATCTCTGCTTCTGTGGAACCTGAGCAAGGACATTTTGGAATGCTCTCAAGAATACGTGAAAAAGAAACACCCTCAAATAAAAAAGAGAAGGAAACAGGCTGTGATACTTCTCTAGGTAACGTGAATTCCACCATGACAATTAAGCAACTGTTTTCATTGAGCAGTATTCTAACACTGTTTTATGTGAATCAGCTAAGGGGTACTTGGGAGCGTTTTGAGGCTTACGGTGAAAAAGAGAATATTACAGACAGATACTGGAGAGAAGATATCTGAGGAGCTGCTTTGTGACGTGTGAATTCCACTCCTAGTGTTATAGTTTTCTTCTCATAGAACATTGTGGAATCCCGTTTGGAGAAAACTCTACAGGGGACATTTGAGAGTATATGGATGGCTGTAGTGATAGAGGATATATACTCAGAATAAAACCTGGAAAGAAACTTTCTGTGAAACTGCTATGTGATAGATGTTTATTCATCCCACATAGAGAAAATTTTCTTTATATTCCACAGTTTTGAAACTGTGTCATGGACAGATATGCGAAGGGATATTTGGGAGCACACTCAGGCATACAGTGTAAAAGCAGATATCTCCAGACAAAACTGGAGAGAAGTTTTCAGAGAAACTGCTTTATGGTGTCTGCATTGCACTGAGGGAGTTAGACCTCTTTCATCTTAAGGCAGTGTTTGAACAAGGTTCTTCTGAAAGTGAAAAAGTGATATTTTGCAACGCATTGAAAACTATCGCAAAAAGTGAAATATCCTGAAATAAAAACCAGAAAGAAGTGTTCCAAGAAAGTGTTCTCTAACGTGTGCATTAATGTCAGAGAGTTAAAGGTTACACTACATTGCCCAGTTTGGAAGCTCTGTCTCTCAGGAATCTTTGAGGTGTTATACTCACCTGGGCTTGTGGTGAGTAAGGAAATGACTTCCGATGAAAACTGGAGAGAAGCTTTTGGAGAAGCTGCTTTGTGATGTGTGTATTCATCTCGTAGCATTACATCATTCTTTGGATTGAGCAGTTTGAAATCAATGTTTCTCTGGAACCTGAGAAAGAACATTTGGGAACACACTTAAGAATATGCTGAAAAAGAAATATCCTCCCATAAAAACCAGTAGAAAACATTCTGTGAAACCGCTCCAGGTCATATCAAGTACGCTCGCACAGTTAAGCTTCCGTTTTCATTGAGCAGTATACTAACACTGTTTTACGTGAGTCAGCTAAGTGATAAACCTCTCTTCTCATAGGGGTTTATGGAATCCCATGGGAGAAATAGCTACTGGGGACATTCAGGAGTAAATTTACTGCTATGATCTGAAAGGAAATATTCTCACACAAAAACTGGTCAGAAAATTTCTTGAAACTGTTTTGTGACAGATATGCCTATTCATCTCACATGGATGAAACTGCCTTTTTATTGTACAGTTTTAAAACTGCATCATGTACGGATTCGCGAACGGACATTTGGGAGCAGATACAGGCTGCTGGGGAAATAGGAGATATCTTCAGATAAAAATTGCAGAGAAACTTTCTGAGAAACTGCTTTGTGATGTCTGCATTCCACTAAGGGAGTTATACCTCTTTTCTCAAAAGGTAGTGTTTGAACACTCTTCCTGTAAAAGTGAAAAAGAGATATTTTGTTGCATATTGAAGACTCTAACGAAAACTGAAATATCTGGAAATGAAACCCAGAAAAGCTTTCGAAGAAACTGCTCTCCGTCATGTACATTCATTTCCGAGTGTTAAAGCCTACCCTAAGTCGCCCAGTTTGGAAAATCAGTTTTTCAGGAAATTGTGAAGGGATATTAAGTGACACCCAGAGGATTTTGGTGAGAAAGGAAACGCTTTCCGCTGAAAACTGGAGAGAAACTTTTGGAGCAACTGCTTTGTGATGTGTGCATTCATCTCACAGAGTGAAATCGTTCTTTGGATTGAGCAGTTTTAAATCCCTGTTGCTCGGGACATTTGGGAATGCTCTTAATAATATACTGAAAGAAATACCATCGGATAAACGCCAGAAGGAAGCGGTCTGTGAAACTTCTCTAGGTTGCTTGAATTCCACTTGCACAGTTATGCTTCTCTTTTCATTGAGCTGTATTCTAACAATGTTTTAGGTTAATCAGCTAAGGGATACTCCGGAGTGATTTGAGGCTTCCAGTGAAAACGGAACTATCTTTAGATAGGTACTGGAGGAAGATTTCTGAGGAGCGGCCTTGTGACGTGTGCATTCTACTCACAGAGATATACTTTTCTTCTCAAACAGGAATGGCAAATCCCATTTGGAGAAAAAGCGACCAGGGGACATTCGGGAGTATATGAAAGGCTATGATGAAAAAGGAACTATCCTCAGACAAATACTGGAGAGAAGCTTTCTGTGAAACTGCTTTGTGATAGATATGTCTATTCATTTCACATGGATAAAACTTACTTTCTATTACACAGTTTTGAAACTGCATCATGGATGGATTCACAAAGGGACGTTCGGCAGGACATTCAGGCATACAGTGAAAAGGGAGTTATCTTCAGATACAAACTGGAGAGAAGCTGTCTGAGATAGTGCTTTCAGATGTGAGCATTCCACTCAGGGATTTATACCTTTTTTCTCATATGACAGTGTTTGAGCACAGTCCCTGTAAAGTGAAAATGCGAAATTTTGCAGCACATTGTGGACTACGGTGAAAAGTGAAATATCCTGAAATAAAACCCAGAAAAAGGATTCCAAGAAATTGCGCTCTGACGTGTGCATTCATTTCAGAGAGTTAAGGTTTACACTTCGTTGCCCCATTTGGAAACTATGTCTTGGAAGAACCTGTGAAGGGATATTCAGTGACGCTTGGAGGCTTGTTGTGAGAAAGGAAATGCCTTCCAATGAAAACTTGAAAGAATCTTTTGGAGTAACTGCTTTGTAATGTGTGTACGCATCTCATAGAATTAAATCATTCTTTGGATTGAGCAGTTTGAACTCATTGTCTGTGGAACCTGAGAAAGGACGTTTGAGAAGGCTCTTAAGAATATGCTGAAAAAGAAATACCCTCCGATAAAAAAGAGAAGAAAACTTTCTGTGAAACTCCACTTTGTCACATGAAGTCCACTCACACAGTTAAGCTTCTGTTTTCATTGAGAAGTATTCTAACACTATTTTTGTTTAGTCTGTGAAGTAATATGGTGGAGCACTCTGAGGCTTTCAGTGAAAAGGGAAACAACTTCAGATACATACTGGAGAGAAGATTTCTAAGGAGCTCTTTTGTGACATGTGCATTCCACTCACAGGTTTATACATTTTTTCTCCTAGAAGATTGAGGAATCCCATTTGGAGAAAGAGCTAGTTTCTTAGCAAACTATCACAAGAAGAGAAAACCAAACACCGCATGTTCTCACTCATAGGTGGGAACTGAACAATGAGTTCACTTGGACTCGGGAAAGGAAACATCACACAATGGGGCCTATCATGGGGAGGGGGGAGGGATTGCACTGGGGAGTTATACCTGATATAGATGATGAATTGATGGGTACTGACGAGTTGATGGGTGCAGCACACCAACATGGCACAAGTATACATATGTAACAAACCTGCACGTTATGCACATGTACCCTAGAACTTAAAGTATAATAAAAAATAAAATAAAATAAAATAGAAAAGAAGTAAAGAGTGGAAAAAAAAAAAGAGCTAGAAGGGGACATTCGGGAATATAGGGACTCCTATGGTGAAAAAGGAAATATCAGCAGGCAAAAACTGGAAAGAAGCTTTCTGTGAAACTTCGTTGTGATAGATGTGTCTATTCAACTTCCATAGATGAAACTTATCTCTATTACGCAGTTTGAAACTACGTAATGGACAGAAATGTGAACGGACACGAGGGAGCACATTCAGGCCAGTGGTGAAATAGGAGATATCTTCACATAAAAACTGAAGAGAAGCGTTCTGAGAAACTGCTTTGTGATGTGTGCATTCCACTCAGGGAATTATACCTCTTTCTCATAAGGCACTTTTTGAACACTGTTCCTGTAAACTGAAAAAGGGATATTTTCCAGCGAATTGAAGACGTTGGTGAAATGTGAAATAGCCTGAATTAAAACCAGGAAAGAAGCGCTCTAAGAAACTCCTCTCTGACTTGTGCATTCGTTTCAGAGAGTTAAAGCTTACACTACATTGCCCAGGTTGGAAGCTCTGTATTTGAGGAATTTGTTTTCATTGAACAGCATTCTAACACTGTTTTGGGTGAGTTTGCTAAGGGATACTCGGGAGCACTTTGAGGCTTACGGTGAAAATGAAAATGTCTTCAGATAGATCCTGGAGAGAAGATATCTGAGGAGCTGCTTTGTGATGTCTGAATTCCACTCATACAGTTATAGTTTTCTTCTCATAGATTATTGCAGTACCCAGTTTGGAGAAATCACTACTAGAGGACATTCGAGAGTATATGGATGGCTATGTTGAAAAAGGAAATATAGTCAGAAAATAAATGGAAAAAAGTTTTCTGTGAAACTGCTATGTGATAGATATGTCTATTCATCTCACATAGAGAACATTTTCTGTATATTACGCAGTTTTGAAACTGCCTCATGAGCAATTTCACGAAAGGACATTTGGGAGCACATTCTGGCATACGGTGTAAAAGGAGATATCGGCAGAAAAAAACTGGAGAGAAGCATTTTTAGAAACTGCGTTGTGGTGTGTGCATTCCACTGAGGGAGTTATAACTCTTTCATCCTAAGGCAGTGATTGAAGAAGTTTCTTCTATAAGTGAAAAAGTGATATTGTTTTTTGCAATGTGTTGAAATCTATCGCGAAAAGTGAAATATCCTGAAATAAAACCCAGAAAGAAGTGTTCCAAGGTAATGCTCTCTAAAGTGTGCATTCATTTCAGAGAGTTAAAGCTTACACCACATTGCCCAGTTTAGAAGCTCTGTCTTCGAGGAATGTGAAATATTCTGAATTAAAACCAGGAAAGGAACACGCTAAGAAACTCCTCTCTGACTTGTGCATTCATTTCAGAGTTGAAGGTAACACTACGGTGCCCAGTTTGGAAGCTCTGTCTTTGAGGAATTTGTGAAGGGATATTAAGTGTTTCTCCTGGACTTGTGGTGAGAAAGGAAACGTCTTCTGAGGAAAACTGCAGAGAAGTTTTCAGAGCAACTGCTTTGTGGTGCGTGTAATCGTCTCATAGAGTTAAATAATTCCTTGGCTTGAGCAGTTTGCAATTCTGTTTCTGTGGAACCTGAGCAGAGACATTTGGGAATGCTCTCCAGAATATGTGACAAAGAAACATTTTCCAATAAAAAAGAAGAGGAAACACTCTGTGATACTGCTCTAGGTAACGTGAATAACACTATCACATTTAAGCTTCTGTTTTCATTGAGCAGTGTTCTAACACTCTTTTAGGTGCGTCAACTAATGGATACTCGGGAGCACTTTGAGGCTTACAGTGAAAACGAAAACATCTTCAGAAAGACACTGGAGAGAAGATATCTGAGGAGATGTCTTGTGACGTGTGAATTCCACTCATAGATTTATAGTTTTCTTTTCATAGAGTACTGTGGAATCCCGTTTGGAGAAAACGCTACCAGGGGACTTTTGAGAGTATATGGACGGCTACGGTGAAGGAGGAAATATACTCAGATAAATACTTGAAAAAATCTTTCTGTGACATGGCTATCTGATAGATATGTCTATTCATCTCACATAGAGAAAATATTCTTTATATTACGCAGTTTTGAAACTGCATCATAGACAGATTCGCGAAGGGACATTTGGGAGCACATTCACGCCCACGGTGAAAAGGAGATATCATCAGACAAAAACTGAGAGAAGCTTTCTGAGAAACTGCTTTGTGGTGTGTGCATTCCACTGAGGGAGTTTTACCTCTTCCCTCATAAGGCAGTGTTTGAACAAGGTTCTTCTGGAAGTGAAAAATGATATTTTGTGATGTGTTGAAAACTATCACGAAAAGTGAAATACCCTGAATTAAAACCCAAAAAGAAACGTTACAAGAGAATGCTCTCCAACGTGTGCATTTATTTCAGAGAGTTAAAGTTACATTACATTGCCCAGTTTGAAAGCTCTGTCTTTGAGGAATCTTTGATGTGTTATTAAGAGGTGCCCCAGGCTTGTGGTGAGTTTTGAAATGACTTCCAATAAAAACCGGAGAGAAGCTTGCAAATCAACCCCTTTGTGATGTGTGTATTTATCTCGTAGAGTTACATCATTCTTTGGGTTGAGCAGTTTGAAATCACTGTTTCTGTGGAACCTGAGAAATAATATTTGGGAACGTCCCCAGGAATATGCCGTAAAAGAAATATTCTCCGATAGAAACCAGAAGGAAACCTTCTGTGAAACCGCTCCAGGTCATATCAAGTCCACTCGCACAGTTAAGCTTCCATTTTCATTGAGCAGTATCCTAACACTGTTTTACCTGAGTCAGCTAAGGGATAACCGGGAGCACTTTGAGGCTAAGGCTGAGAACGGAAATATCTTCAGATAGATACTCGAGACGAGATTGCTGAAGAAATGCTTTGTGACGTATGCATTTCCCACACAGAGTTAAACCTCTCTTCTCATAGGGTTTTATGGAATCTCGCTGTTAGTAATAGCTACGGGGGACCTTCGAGAGTATGTTTACTGCTATAGTGGAAAAGGAAATATCCTCAGACAAAAAGGAGAAAGAAACTTTCTGTGAAACTGCTTTGTGACAGATATGTCTATGCATCTCATATAGATGCACTGATTTCATATTACAAAATTTTGAAACTGCATCATGGACGGCTTAGTGAAAGGACACTCTGGAGCACATAGAGGGTGTTGGAGAAATAGGAGAGATCTTCAGATAACAATTGGAGAAAAACTTCCTGAGAAACTTCTTTGTGATGTCTGCATTCCACTCAGGGAGATATACCTCTTTTCACACAAGGCAGTGTTTGAACACTGTTCCTGTAATATTGAAAAAGGGATACTTTGCAGCATACTGATGACTCTGGCAAAAATTGAAGTATCCGGAAATAAAACCCAGAAAAAAGCATTCCAGGAAACTGCTCTCTGATGTGTGCATTCATTTCAGAGTGTTAAGTTTACACTAACTCACCTGGTTTGGAAACTCTGTCTTTGAGGAAATTGTGAAGGGATATTAAGTGACACCCAGAGGATTGTGGTGAGAAAGGAAATGCCTTCTGATGAAAATTGGAGAGAAGCTATCAGAGCAACTGCTTTGTGATGTGTGCATTCATCTCATAGAGTTAAATCGTTCCTTGGAATGAGCAATTTTAAATTGCTGCATCTGTGATATCTCAGAAAGGACATTTGGGAACGCTCTTAGTAATATGCTAAAAAAGAAATATCCGATAAACGACAGAAGAAGACTCTCTGTGAAACTTCTCTAAGTTGCTTGAAATCCACTCGCACAGTTAAGCAACTGTTTTCATTTAGCAGTATTCTAACAATGTTTTAGGTTAATCAGCTAACGGACACTCGGGAGCGGTTTGAGTTTTCCGGGGAAAACGGAAATATCTTTAGAGAGATCCTGGAGGAAGATTTCTGAGGAGTGGCCTTGTGACGTGTGCATTCTAATCACAGAGATATGCTTTTCTTCTCATAAAGGAATGGGAAACCCCTTTTGGCGAAAAGGCGAACAGTGGACCTTCGTGAATATATGAAAGGATATGGTGAAAAAGAAACTATCCTCAGAGAAAAACTTGAAAGATGGTTTCTGTGAAACTGCTTTGTGATAGATATGTCTATTCGTTTCACACGGATGAAACTTTCTTTCTATTACACACTTTTGAGACTGCGTCATTGACAGATTCACAAAGCGACATTCCACAGGACATTTGGCGTACGGTGAAAAGGGAGTTATCTTCAGATACAAACTGAAGAGAAGCTGTTTGAGAAAGTGCTTTGAGATGTGTGCATTCCACTCAGGGATTTATACCTCTTTTCTCATAAGGCAGTGTTTGAACACTGTTCCTGTAAAACTGAAAAAGTGCTATTTTGCAGCGCATTGAAGACTATGGTGAAAACTAAAATATCCTGAAATAATACCGAGAAAGAAGGATTCCTGGAAACTGCGCTCTGACGTGTGCACTCATTTCAGAGAGTTAAAGTTTACACTTCGTTGCCCCGTTTGGAGACTCTGTCTCTGAAGAATCTGTGACGGGATATTAAGTGGCATCCAGAGGCTTGTGGTGAGAAAGGAAACCCCTTCCGATGAAAACTGAACAGAACCTTTAGGAGTAACTCCTTTGAAAAGTGTGTACACATCCCATATAATTTAATCATACTTTGGATTTAGCAGTTTGAACTCACTGTTTCTGTGTAACCTGAGAAAGGCCATTTGGAAATGCTCCTAAGAATATGCTGAAAAAGAAGTACCCTCCGTTAAAAAACCAAAGAATGTTTTCTGTGAAACTGCTCTTTGTCACGTGAAGTCCACTCGCTCAGTTAAGCTTCGGGTTTCATTGAGCAGTATTCTAACACTGTTTTGCTTAGTCTGTGAAGTGATATGCTGGAGTGCTGTGAGGCTTTTGATGAAAAAGAAAACATCTTCAGATACATACCGGAGAGAAGATTTCCAAGGAGCTCTTTTGTGATATATGCATTCCACTCACAGGGTAATACTTTTTCTCTCCTAGAAGATTGGGGACTCCCATTTGGAGAAAGAGCTACAAGGGGACATTCGGGAATACAGGGAATGCCATGGTGAAAAAGAAAATGTCATTAGGCAAAAACTGGAAAGAAGCTTTCTGAAACTGCATTGTGGTATATATGTCTATTCACCTCCCATAGCTAAAACTTTTTTCTATTATGCAGTTTGGAAACTACGTTATGGATAGAAATGCGAAAAGACATTAGGGAGCACATTCAGGCCTGTGGGGAAATAGGAGATATCTTCACATAAAATCTGGAGAGAAGCTTTCTGAGAAACTGCTTTGTGATGTGCGCATTCCAGTCAGGTAATTATACCTCTTTTTTCATAAGGCACTTTTTGAACACTGTTCCTGTAAAACTGAGAAAGGGATATTTTGCAGCGAATTGAAGACTTTGGCAAAATGTGAAATATCCTGAATTAAAACCTGGAAAGAAGAGTTCTATGAAACTCCTTTCTGACGTGTGTATTTATTTCACAGAGTTAAAGCTTACACTACGTTGCCCAGTTTGGAAGCTCTGTCTTTGAGGAATTTGTGAAAGGATATTAAGTGGTTCCCCTGGGCTTGTGGTGAGAATGGAAATATCTTCTGTTGAAAACTGCAGAGAAGCTTTCAGAGTAACTGCTTTGTGATGTGTGTAATCATCTCATAGAGTTAAGTCATTCTTTGGATTGAGCATTTTGATATCTCTGTTTCTCTGGAACCTGAGCAAGGACATTTGGGAATGCTCTGAAGATTACGTGAAAAAGAAACACCATCCAATTAAAAGGAGAAGGTAACACTCTGTGATATTGCTCTAGGTAAGATGAATTCCACTTTCACAATTAAGCTTCTGTTTTCATTGAGCAGTATTCCAACACTGTTTTATGTGAGTCAGCTAAGGGATACTCGAGATCATTTTGAGGCTTATGGTGAAAAAGAGAATATTTCAGTAAGATACTGGAGAGAAGATATCTGAGGAGCTGCCATGTGAGGTGTGAATTCCACTCCTAGTGTTATAGTTTTCTTCTCATAGAGTATTGTGGAATCCCGTTTGGAGAAAATGCTGCAGGGGACTTTGAAGAGTATATGTACAGCTGTATTGATAGAGGATATATACTCAGAAAAACCCTGGAAAGAAGCTTTCTGTGAAACTGCTATGTGATAGATATGTCTATTCGTCTCACATAGAGAAAGTTTTCTTTATATTACTCAATTTTGAAATTGCATCATGAACAGATTTGCATAGGGACATTTGGGAGCACATTCAGACATATGGTGTAGAAGGAGATACCGTCAGACAAAAACTGGAGAGAAGATTTCTGAGAAACTGCTTTGTGGTGTGTGCATTGCACTGAGGGAGTTATTCCACTTTCATGATAAGGCAGTGTTTAAACAAGGTTCTTCTGAAAGTGAAAAAGTGATATTTTGCAACGCGTTGAAAACTATTGCAAAAAGTGAAATATCCTGAAATAAAACCCACAAAGAAGCGTTCCAAGAAAATGCTTTCTAACGTGAGCATTCATTTCAAAGAGATAAAGGTTACACTACATGGCCCAGCTTGGAAGCTCTGTCTTTGTGGAGTCTTTGAGGTGTTATTAAGAGGCGCCCCTGGGCTTGTGGTGAGTAAGGAAACGACTTCCAATGAAAAATGGAGAGAAGCTTTTGGAGCAGCTGCTTTGTGATCTGTGTATTCATCACGTAGCGTTACATCATTCTTTGTGTTGAGCAGTTTGAAATCACTGTTTCTGTGGAACCTGAGAAAGAACATTGGGAATGTTCTTAAGAATACGCTGAAAAAGAAATACCCTCTGATAAAAAAACAAAAGAAAACTTTCTGTGAAAGTGCTCTTGGTCAAGTGAAGTCCACTCGCACAGCTAAGCTTCAGTTTTCATTGAGCAGTATCCTAACACTGTTTTTTTTTTCAGTCTGTGAAGTGATATGCTGGAGCGCACTGAGGCTTTCAGTGAAAAGGGAAACATCTTCAGATATATACTGGAGAGAAGATTTCTGAGAAGGTCTTTTGTGACATGTGCATTCCACTCACCGGTTTGTACGTTTTTTCTCCTAGAAGATTGGGGAATCCCGTTTGGAGAAAAAGCTACAAGGGGACATTTGGGAATATAGGGAGTGCTATGGTGAAAAAGGAAATATCATCAGACAAAACTGGAAAGAAGCTTTCTGTGAAACTGCATTGTGGTAGATATGTCTGTTCACCTCCCATAGATAAAACTATTTTCTATTATGCAGTTTGCAAACTGCGTAATGGATGGAAACATGAAGATATTTTAGGGAGACATTCAGTTCTGTGGGGAATTTGGAGATAACTTCACATAAAAAGTGCAGAGAAGTTTTCTGAGAAAATTCTATGTGATGTGTGCATTCCACTCAGGGACTTATATTTCTTTTTTCATTAGGCAATTTTTGAACAATGTTTCTGTAAAACTGAAGAAGGGATATTTTGCAGTGAATTGAAGACTTTGGCAAAATGTGAAAT
This sequence comes from Piliocolobus tephrosceles, assembly GCF_002776525.5. Lineage (NCBI taxonomy): Eukaryota > Metazoa > Chordata > Mammalia > Primates > Cercopithecidae > Piliocolobus > Piliocolobus tephrosceles. Next base: position 47,862,164 of record NC_045441.1, read on the forward strand.
ATCCTGAAATAAAACCAGGAAAGGAGTGTTCTAAGAAACTCCTCTCTGACGTGTGCATTCATTTCAGAGAGATAAAGCTTACAGTATGTTGCCCAGTTTGGAAGCTCTGTCTTTGAGGAATTTGTGAAGGAATATTAAGTGATTCTCCTGGGCTTGAGGTGAGAAAGGAAACGTCTTCCAATGAAAACTGCAGAGAAGTTTTCAGAGCAACTGCTTTGTGATGTGTGTAATCATCTGATATATTGAAATCATTCTTTGGATTGAGCATTTTGATATCTCTGCTTCTGTGGAACCTGAGCAAGGACATTAGGGAACGCTCTCAAAAATATGTGAAAAAGAAACACCCTCCAATAAAAAAGATAAGAAACACTCTGTGATACTGCTCTAAATCACGTGAATTTCACTCGCACAGTTAAGCTTCTGTTTTCATTGAGCAGTATTCTTACACTCTTTTCGGTGAGTCAGCTAAGGGATACTCGGGAGCGCTTTGAGGCTTACGGTGAAAACGAAAATATCTTCAGACAGATACTGGAGAGAAGATATCTGAGGAGCTGCTTTGTGACGTGTGAATTCCACTCATAGAGTTATAGTTTACTTCTCATAGAGTATTGCAGAATTTCGTTTTGGAAAAACGGTATAGGGGACATTCGAGAATATCTGGACAGCTATGGCAAAAAAGGAAATATACTCAGCAAATACAGAAAGTCAGCTTTCTGTGAAACTGCATTGTGGTAGATATGTCTACTCACTTCTCCTAGTTAAACTTTTTTCTATTACGCATTTTGTCAGTAGAATTGAAGATTACTTTTTGTCCTCTTCAGGCGCTGGGTTTTTTTTAACCCTTTTGGAATGATTATTTTAACTCCGTTAGAGAAAGTACACACGGAGATGAACACATGCACATACATATGCAAAATGGAAAGTTGTAATTTTGATGTGTTTTGATTTTAAATATATATCTGTTATAATAAAAACTACACCTTTAAGACAAAAAAAAGAAACTGCATAATGGATGGAAAAGAGAAATGACATTCGAGAGAAAATTCTGGCCTATGGGGAAATAGGAGATTTCTTCACATAAAAACTGGAGAGAAACACTCTGAAAAACTGCTTTGTGATGTATGCATTCCAAGGCCTGAATGTGCTCTGTAATGTTCCTTCACTTTTCTGTCCATTACGTCATTTCAAAACAGCATAATAGAGAAAAGTTTTATTTATGGGAGGTGAATAGAGATATCTACCACAATGCAGTTTCATAGAAAGCTTCTTTCCAGTTTTCGTCTGATGATATTTCCTTTTTCATCAAAGCAGTACCTATATTCCAGAATGTCCCCTTCTAGTGCTTTCTCCAAACGGGATTCCCCAATCTTCTAGAAGAAAAAAAAGTATAACCCTGTGAATGGAATGCACATGTCACAAAAGATCTCCTCAGAAATCTTCTCTCCGGTATGTATCTGAAGTTGTTTCCTTTTTCACCGAAAGCCTCAGAGTGATCCAGCATATTACTTCACAGACTAAACAAAAACATCATTCTTAGCAAACTATCGCAAGAAGAGAAAACCAAACACCGCATGTTCTCACTCATAGGTGGGAACTGAACAATGAGCTCACTTGGACTCGGGAAGGGGAACATCACACACTGGGGCCTATCATGGGGAGGGGGGAGGGGGGAGGGATTGCATTGGGGAGTTATACCTGATATAAATTATGAATTGATGGGTGCTGACGAGTTGATGGGTGCAGCACACCAACATGGCACATGTATACATATGTAACCTGCACGTTATGCACATGTACCCTAGAACTTAAAGTATAATAAAAAAAAATAAAATAAAAAAAAAGAAACAAAAAAAAAAGAAAACTTCTCAATGAAAACAGAAGCTTAACTGTGAGAGTGGACTTCACGTGACAAAGTGGAGTTTCACAGAATGTTTTCTTCTGTTTCTTATCGGAGGGTATTTCTTTTTCAGCATATTCTTTAGAGCTTTCCCAAACGTCCTTTCTCAGCTTGCACAAAAACAATGAGTTCGAACTGCTCAATCCAAAGAATGATTTAATTCTATGAGATGCATACACACGTTACAAAGCAGTTACTCCGAAAGATTCTTTCAAGTTTTCATTGGAAGGCATTTCCTTTCTCACCAGAATCCTCTGAGTGCCACTTAATACCCTTCACAGATTCTTCAAAGACAGAGTTTCCAAACGGGGCAACGAAGTGTAATCTTTAACTCTCTGAAATAAATGCCCACGTCAGAGCACAGTTTCTTGGAATCATTCTTTCTGGGTTTTATTTCTGGATATTTCACTTTTCCCCATAGTCTTCAATGGGCTGCAAAATGTCACTTTTTCAGTTTACAGAAACAGTGTTCAAACACTGCCTTATGAAAAAGGAGGTATAAATCCCTGAGTGGAATGCCCACATCTCAAAGCAATTTCAGACAGCTTCTCTCCAGTTTGTATCTGAAGATAACTCCCTTTCCACCGTAAGCCTGAATGTCCTGCTGAATGTCCTTTCGCAAATCCATCCATGATGCAGTTTCAAAACTGCATAATAGAAAGAAAATTTATCCATGTGAAGTGAATAGATAAACCTATCACAAAGCAGTTTCACGGAAAGCTTCTTTCCGGTATTTGTCTAAGGATAATTCCTTTTTCACCATAGCCTTTCATATACTCCCGAATGTTCCCTGGTCGCTTTTTCTCCAAACGGGATTTCCCATTCCTCTATGAGAAGGAAAGTATATCTCTGTGAGTAGAATGCACACGTCACAAGGCCGCTCCTCGGAAATCTTCCTCCTGTATCTATCCAAAGATATTTCCGTTTTCACCAGAAACCTCAAATCACTCCCGAGTATTCCTTAGCTGATTAACCTAAAACATTATTAGAATACTGCTCAATGAAAACAAAAGCTTTACTGTGCAAGTGGAATTCAAGAAACCTAGAGAAGTTTCACAGACCATTTCCTTCTGGCGTTTATTGGATGGAATTTCTTTTTCAGCATATTATTTAGAGCATTCCCAAATGTCCAGAGCAACAGGATTTTAAAACTGCTCAATCCGAAGAATGATTTCACTCTGTGAGATGAATACACACATCACAAATCAGTTGCTCCGAAAGTTTCTCTCCCATTTTCATTGGAAGACATTTCCTTTCCAACCACAATCTTCCAGGTGTCACTTAATATCCCTTCACAATTTCCTGGAAAACCGATTTCCCAAACTGGGCGACTTAGGGTAAGCTTTAACACACTGAAATGAATGTACAGCTCAGAGAGCAGTTCCCTGGAATGCTTTTTTCTGGGTTTCATTTCCAGATATTTCAATTTTCACCAGAGTCTTCAATAAGCTGCAAACCGTCTCTTTTTCACCTTTACAGGAACAGTGTTCAAACACTGCCTGTGAGAAAAGAGGTATAACTCCCTGAGTGGAATGCAAACATCACAAAGCAGTTTCTCAGAAACTTTCTCTCCAATTGTTATCTGAACATAACTCTTACTTCCCGACCAACATGGATGTGCTTCCAAATGTCCCTTCGTGCATCTGTCCATGATGCAGTTTCAAAACTGTGTAATAAAAAGACAGTTTCATCTATCTGAGATGCATAGACATATGTGTCACAAAACAGTTTCACAGAAAGTTTCTTTCCAGTTATTGTGTGAGAATATTTCCTTTCCCACCATAGCAGTAAATATACTCCTGAATGTCCTCGGTAGCTATTTCTCCACACGGGATTCCATAAACCCCTATGAGAAGAAAAGTTTAACTCTGTGTGGAAATGCATACGTCACAAAGCATTTCTTCATACATCTCCTCTCGAGTATCTATCTGAAGATATTTCCGTTTTCACCATTAGCCTCAAAGCGCTCCCGATTATCCCTTAGCTGACCCATGTAAAACAATGTTAGCATACTGCTCAATGAAAATAGGAGCTTAACTGTGTGAGTGGACTTGATATGACCTGGAGCTTATTCACAGAATGTTTCCTTCTGATTTCTATCGGAGGATATTTTTTTCAACATGCTCCTAAGAATGGAGCATTCCCTAATGTTCTTTCTCAGGTTCCACAGAAACATGGATTTCAAACTACTCAATCCAAAGAATGATGTAACGTTATGAGATGAATACACACATCACAAAGCACTTGCTCCGAAAGCTTCTCTCCAGCTTTCATCGGAAGTCATTTCTTTACTCACGACAAGCCCAGGGTCACCTTTTAATAACACCTCAAATATTCCTCAAAGACAGATTTTCAAAAGTGGGCAATGTAGTGTAAACTTTAACTCTCTGAAATGAATGCACACGTTGGAGAGAATTTTCCTGGAACACTTCTTTCTGGGTTTTATTTCAGGATACTTCACTTTTCGCGATAGTTTTCAATGCACTGCAAAGTATCACTTTTTCACTTTCAGAAGAACCTTGTTCAAACACTGCCTTAAGATGAAAAACGTATAACTTCCTCAGTAGAATGCACACTCCACAAAGCGGTTTCTCAGAAAGCTTCTCTACAGTTTTTGTCTGATGATATCTCCTTTTACACTGCATGCCAGAATGTGCTCCCTAATGTCCCTTCGTGAAATTGCTCATGATGCAGTTTGAAAACTGCGTAATATACAGAAAATTGTCTCTATGTGAGATGAATAGACATAACTATCACACAGCAGTTTCACAGAAAACTTCTTTTCAGTTTTTTTCTGAGTATATTTCCTTTTCCACGACAGCCGTCCATATATTCTCGAATGTCCCCTGTAGTGTTTTCTCCAAACGGGTGTGCACAATACTCTATGAGAAGAAAACTATAACTGTATGAATGGAATTCACACGTTACCAAGTAGATCCTCAGATATCTTCTCTCCAGTATCTGTCTGAAGATATTTTCGTTTTCACCGTAAGCCTCAAAGCGCTCCCGAATATCCCTTAGCTGACTTACCTATAGAGTGTTAGAATACTGCTGAATGAAAACAGAAGCTTTACTGTGTGAGTGGAATTCACGTGATTTAGAGCAGTATCACAGAGTGTTTCCTTCTCTTTTTTATTGGAGGGTGTTTCTTTTTCACATATTTTTGAGAGCATTCCCAAATGACCTTGCTCAGGTTCCACAGAAACACAGATATCAAAATGCTCAATCCAAAGAATGATTTAACTCTATGAGATGATTACACACATCACCAAGTAGTTGCTCTGAGAACTTCTCTGCAGTTCTCATCAGAAGACGTTTCCTTTCTCACCTCAAGCCCAGGGGAACCACTTAATATCCCTTCACAAATTCCTCAAAGACAGAGCTTCCAAACTGGGCAACGTAGCATAACTTTATCTCTCTGAAATGAATGCACACGTCAGAGAGGAGTTTCTTAGAACACTCCTTTCCTGGTTTTATTTCAGGATATCTCACATTTCGCCAAAGTCTTCAATTCGCTGCATAATATCCCTTCTTCAGCTTTACAGAAATATTGTTCAAAAAAGTGCCTAATGAGAAAAGAGGTATAAGTGCCTGAGTGGAATGCACACATCACAAGGAAGTTTCTCACAAAGCTTCTCTGCAGTTTTTATGTGAAGCTATCTCCTAATTCCCCACATGCCTTAATGTCTCCCTAATGTCCCTTCGCATTTCCGTCCATTACACAGTTTGAAAAGTACGTCATAGAAAAAAGTTTATCTGTGGGAGGTGAAAACACATATCTACCACTACGCAGTTTCACAGAAAGCTTCTTTCCAGTTTTTGTCTGATGATATTTCGTTTTTCACCATATTAGTCCGTATATTCCCGAATGTCCTCTTGTAGCTCTTTCTTCAAACGGATTACCCAATCTTGTAGGAGAAAAAAAGGATAACCCTGTGAGTGGAATGACCATGTCACGAAAGAGCTCCTGGGAAATCTTCTCTCCGGTACGTATCTGAAGTTGTTTCCTTTTTCACTGAAAGCCTCAGAGCACTCCTGCATATCACTTCAGAGAATAAACAAAAACAGTGCTGGAATACTGCTCAATGAAAACTGAAGCTTAACTGTGCGATTGGACTTCACGTGACAAAAAGCAGTTTCACACAAAATTTGCCTTCTGGTTTCTATCAGAGGGTATTTGCTTTTCAGAATATTCATAAGAGTGTTCCCAAATGTCCTTTCTCAGGTTTCACAGAAAAAGTGAGTTCAACCTGCTCAATCTAAAGAATGATTTAATTCTATAAAATGCATACACACATTAAAAAGCAGTTACTCCAAAAGATTCTGTCCAGTTCTCATCGGAAGGCATTTTCTTTCTCACCAGAAGCCATTGGGCACCAGTAAATAAGCCTTCACAGATTCTTCAAAGACAGAGTTTCCAAATGGGGCAACGAAGTGTAAACTTTAACTCTCTGAAATGAATGCACACGACAGAGTGCAGACTCTTGGAATCGTTCTTTCTGGGTTTTATTTCAGGATATTTCCCTTTTCGCCATAGTTGTCAATGTGCTGCAAAATGTCACTTTTTCACTTTTACAGGAACAGTGTTCAAACGCTGCCTTATGAGAAAACAGGTATAAATCCCTGAGTGGAATGCACATATCACAAAGCACTTTCCCAGACAGCTTCTCTCCAGTTTTTGTCTGATGATATCTCCTTTTACACCATACGCATGAATGTCCTTCCAAATATCCCTTCACGAGTCTGTCCATGGCGCAATTTCAAAATTGCATAATAGAAAGAAAGATTTCTCTATGTGACATGAATAGAAATATCTATCACAATGCTGTTTCACAGAAAGTTTCTTTCCACTTTTTGTCTGAGCATAGTTCCTTTTACACCATAGCCTTTCATGTACGCCTGAATGTCCCCTGGTTGCTTTCTCTCCAAATGAGATTTCCCATTCTTCTATGAGAAGACAAGGATATCTCTGTTGGTTGAATGCAGACGTCACAAGGCTGCTCCTCGGAAATCTTCCTCCAGTATCTATCTAAAGATATTTTCGTTTTCACCGGAAGCCTCAAATCGCTCCCGAGTATCCCTTAGCTGATTAACCTAAAACATTGTTAGAATACTGCACAATGAAAACGGAAGCTTAAATGTGTGAGTGAAAAACAGACAACCTAGAGAAGTTTCACAGACAGTTTCCTTCTGCCATTTATCGGATGGTATTACTCTTCCAGCATATTATTAAGAGCGTTCCCAACTGTCCTGTTTCAGATATCACAGAAATAGTGATTTAAACCTGCTCAATCCAAAGAACGATTTAACTCTATGAGATGAATATATACATAACAATGTAGTTGCTCCAATAGTTTCTCTACAGTTTTCATCGGAAGACATTTCCTTTTTCACCACAAACCTTGGGGTGTCACTTAATATCCCTTCACAATTTCCTCAAAGACAGAGTTTCCAAAGTGGGCAACTTAGTGTCAGCTTTAACATTCTGAAATGAAGGTGCACCTCAGAGAGTCTTTGCTTGGAACGCTTTTTTCTGGGTTTTATTTCCGGATATTTCAATTTTCACCATAGTCTTCAATATGCAGCAAAATATCTCTTCTTCACTTCGGAGTGATAAAGCTTGCTCTAAGTCGCCCTGCTTGGAAAATCTGTCTTTGAGGAAATTGTGAAGGGACATTAAGTGACACCCAGAGGCTTGTGTTCAGAAAGGAAACGTCTTCCGATGAAAACTGGAGAGAAACTTTTGGAGCAACTGCATAGTGATGGGTGTATTCACTTCATAGAGTTAATTCATTCTTTGGATTGAGCAGTTTTGAACTGCTTTTTCTGTGATACCTGAGAAAGGACATTTGAGAGCACTCTTAATGATATGGTGAAAAAGAAATAACATCTGATAAACGCCAGAAAGAAACTGTCTGTGAAACTTCCCTAGGTCACTTCAATTCCACTTGCACAGTTAAGATTCTGTTTTCATTGAGTAGTATTCTAACAATGTTTTAGTTTAATTAGCTAAGGCATACTCGGGAGCAATTTGAGGCTTCCAGTGAAAATGGAAATATCTTTAGATAGGTACTGGTGGAAGATTTCTGAGTAGCGGCCTTGTGACCTGTGCATTCTACTCACAGAGATATACTTTTCTTCTTATAGAGGAATGGGAAATCCCGTTTGGAGAAAAAGTGACCAGGGGACATTTGGGGATATATGAAAGGCTATGGTGTAAAAGGAACTATCCTCAGACAAATACTGGAAAGAAGCTTTCTGTGAAACTGGTTTGTGATAGATATGTCTATTCATTTCACATGGATAAAACATACTATTTACATTTTTGTTTGTTATTTTTTATTTTTTTATTATTTTTTATTATACTTTAAGTTCTAGGGTACATGTGCATAACGTGCAGGTGTGTTACATATGTATACTTGTGCCATGTTGGTGTGCTGCACCCATCAACTCGTCAGCACCCATCAATTCATCATTTACATCATATATAACTGCTAATGCAATCCCTCCCACATCCCCCCTCCCCATGATAGGCCCCAATGTGTGATGTTCCCCTTCCTGAGTCCAAGTGATGTCATTGTTCAGTTCCCACCTTTGAGTGAGAACATAAGATGTTTGGTTTTCTGTTCTTGTGATAGTTTGCTAAGAATGATGGTTTCCAGCTGCATCCATGTCCCTACAAAGGACACAAACTCATCCTTTTTTACGGCTGCGTAATATTCCATGGTGTATATGTGCCAGGTTTTCTTAATCCAGTCTGTCACAGATAGATATTTCGGTAGATTCCAAGTCTTTGCTATTGTGAATAGTGCCGCAAGAAACATACGTGTGCATGTGTCTTTATAGCAGTATGATTCATAAACCTTTGGGTATATTCCCAGTAGTGGGATGGCTGGTTCGTATGGTACATCTAGTTCTAGATCCTTGAGGAATCGCCATACTGTTTTCCATAATGGTTGAACTAGTTTACAATCCCACCAACAGTGCAAAAGTGTTCCTATTTCTCCACATCCTCTCCAGCACCTGTTGTTTCCTGACTTTTTAATGATTTCCATTGTAACTGGTGTGAGATGGTATTACATTGTGGTTTTGATTTGCATTTCTCTGATCGCCAGTGATGATGAGCATTTTTTCATGTGTCTGTTGGCTGTATGAATATCTTCTTTTGAGAAATGTCTGTTCATATCCTTTGCCCACTTAAACACACATGCAGTTTTGAAACTGCTTCTTGGACAGAAGCTCTGTCTTTTAGGAATCTGTGAAGGGATATTAAGTGTTGATTGGTGACTTGTGGTGAGAAATGAAATGCCTTCCGATGAAAAGTGGACAGAATCTTCGGGAGTAATTGCTTTGTAATGTGTGTATGCATTTCAAAGAATTAAATCATTCTTTGGATTGAGCAGTTTTAACTCACTATTTCTGTGGAACCTGAGAAAGGACATTTGGGAACGCTCTTAACAACATTCTGAAAAGAAATACCCTTCGATAAAAAAACAGAATAAAACTTTCTGTGAAACTGCTCTTTGTCTTCTGAACTGCACTCACACAATTAAACTTCGGTTTTCATTGGGCAGTATTCTACCTCTCTTTTTGTTTACTGTGTGAAGTGATATGCTGGAACGCTCTGAGGCTTTCGGTGAAAAAGGAAACATCTTCAGATACATAGCAGAGAGAAGATTTCCGAGGAGCTGCTTTGTGACATGTGCATTCCACTCACAGGGTTATACTTCTTTTCTCCTAGAAGATGGGGGAATCTTGTTTGGAGAAAAAGCTACAAGGGGACATTCGAGAACATATAGACTGCTATGGTGGAAAACGAAATATCATCAGACAAAAACTGGAAAGGAGGTTTCTGTGAAACTGCGTCGTGCTAGATATATCTACTCACCTCCCATAGATAAAACTTTTTTCTATTGCGCAGTTTGGAAACTGCGTAATGGATGGAAAATTTAAGGGACATTAGGGAGCACATTCAGGACTGTGGGGAAATAGGAGATATCTTCACATATAACCTGGAGAGAAGAACTCTGAGAAACTGCTTTGTGATGTGTTCATTCCACAAAGGGAAGTTTACCTCTTTTCTCATGAGGCAGTTTTTGAACACTGTTCCTGGAAAACTGAAAAAGGGATATTTTGCAGCCAATTGAAGACTTTGGCGAAATGTGAAATATCCTGAATTAAAACCAGGAAAGGAGGGTTCTAAGAAACTCATCACTGACGTGTGCATTCATTTCTGAGAGGTAACTTACACTACGTTGCCAGTTTGGAAGCTCTGTCTTTGATCAATTTGAGAAGGGATATTAAGTGGTTCACCTGGGCTTGTTGAGAGATAGGAAACGTATTCCGAGGAAAACTGCAGAGAAGTTCTCAGAGCAACTGCCTTGTGATCTGTGCAATCATCTCTTAGAGTTAAATCATTCTTTGGAATGATCATTTTGATATCTCTGTTTCTGTGGAAACTGAGCAAGGACTTTTGGGAACACTGTCAAGAATATGTGAAAAAGAAAAACCCTCCAATAAAAAAGAGAAGGAAACATTCTGTGATACTGCCCTAAGTCACTTGAATTCCACTATCACAGTTAAGATTCTGTTTTCATTGAGCAGTATTCTGACACACTTTTAGGTGAGTCAGCTAAGGGATACTCGGGAGCACTTTTAGGATTACGGTGAAAACGAAAACATCTTCAGAGAGATACTGGAGAAAAGATATCTGAGAAGATGTTCTATGACGTATGAATTCCACTCATGGAGTTATAGTTTTCTTCTCATAGTGTATTGCAGAACCCCGTTTGTAGAAAAAGCTACAGGGGACATTCGAGAGTATATGGACGGCTATAGTGAATGAGGAAATATACTAAGGAAAAAGTGGGAAAGATTCTTTCTGTGAAACTGCTATGTGATAGATATGTCTATTCATCTCACATAGAGAAAATTTTCTTTATATCATGCAATTTTGAAACTGGGTCATGGACAGATTCGTGAAGGGACATTTCGGAGCACATTCAGGCATACAGTGTAAAAGGAGATATCCTCAGACAAAAACTGGAGAGAAGCTTTCTGAGAAACTGCTGTGTGGAGTGTGCATTCCACTGAGGGAGTTATACCTCTTTCATCATAAGGCAGTGTTTGAACAAGGTTGTTCTGAAAGTGCAAAAGTGATTTTTTCCAATGCGTTGAAAACTGTTGCGAAAAGTGAAAAATCCTGAAATACACTTAGAAAACAGTGTTCCAAGAAAATGCTCTCTAACATGTGCATTCATTTCAGAGAGTTAAAGCTTACACCACATTGCCCAGTTTATAAGCTCTGTCTTTGTGGAATCTTTGAGGTGTTATTAAGAGGCGCCCCTGGGCTTGTGGTGAGTAAGGAAATGACTAGCAAAGAAAACTGGAGAGAAGCTTGTGGAGCAACTGCTTTGTGACGTTTGTATTCATCTCGTAGAGTTAAATCATTATTTGGGTTTAGCAGTTTGAAATCACTGTTTCTGGGGAACCTGACAAAGAACCTTTGGGAACGCTCTTTAGAATATGCTGAAAAAGAAATATCCTCCGATAGAAACCAGAAGGAAATATTCTGTGAAACCGCTCAAGGTCATATCAAGTGCAATCACACAGTTAAGCTTCCGTTTTCATTGAACAGTATCCTAACACTGTTTTATGAGTCAGCTAAGGGATAATCGCGAGCGATTTGAGGCTAATGGTGAAGACGGAAATATCTTCAGATAGATACTCGAGAGGAGATGTATGAAGAAATGCTTTGTGATGCATGCATTTCCCACACAGAGTTAAACTTTTCTTCTCATAGGGTTTTATTGGACCCCGTAGGGAGAAAGAGCTACCGGGGGCATTCAGGAGTATATTTACAGCTATGGTGGAATAGGAAATATCCTCAGACAAAAACTGGAAAGAAACGTTCTTGAAACTGCTTTGGGACCGATATGTCTATTAATCTCACATAGATGAAACTGTCTTTCCATTATGCAGTTTTGAAACTGCATCATGGATGTATTCACGAAGGGATATTCGGGAGCACATACAGGCTCGTGGGGAAACAGGAGATATCTTCAGATAACAATTGGAGAGAAACTTTCTGAGAAACTGCTTTGTGATCTCTGCATTCCACTCAGGGAGTTATACCTCTTTTCTCACAAGTCAGTGTTTGAACACTGTTCTTCTAAAAGGGAAAAAGAGATATTTTGCAGTGTATTGAAGACTATAGTGAAAATTGAAATATCTGGAAAAATACCCTGAAAAAATCATTCCAAGATACTCCTGTCTGACATGTACATTCATTTCGGAGTGTTAAAGCTGACACTATGTCGCCCAGTTTGGAAATTATGTCTTTGAGGAAATTGTGAAAGGATATTAAGTGACACCCGGAGGCCTGTGGTGAGAAATGAAACGTCTTCCAGTGAGAAATGAAACGTCTTCCGGTGAAAACTGGAAAGAAACTTTCTGAGCAACTGCTTTGTGAAGTGTGTATTTATCTCATTGAGTAAATCGTTCTTTGGATTGAGCAGTTTTAAATCGCTGTTTCTGTGATACCTGGGAAAGGACATTTGGGAATGCTCTTAATAATATGCTAAAAAAGAAATACCATCCAATAAACGTGAGAAGGAAACTGTCTGTGAAACTTCTCTAGGTCGCTTGAATTCCATTCACACAGTTAAGCTTCTGTTTTCATTGAGCAGTATTTTAGCAATGTTTTAGGTTAGTCAGTTAAGGGACACTCGAGTGCGATTTGAGGTTTCCGGTGAAAAAGGAAATATGTTTAGATACATACTGGAGGAAGGTTTCCGAGGAGTGGCCTTGTGACGTGTGCATTCTATTCACAGAGATATACTCTTCTTCTCAAACAGGAATGTTAAATCGCATTTGGAGAAAAAGCAACCAGGGGACATTTGGGAGCATATGAAAGTCTATGGTGAAAAAGGATCTATCCTCAGACAAAAACTGGAAAGAAGCTTTCTGTGAAACTACTTTGTGATAGATATGTCTATTCATTTCACATGGAGAAAACTTTCTTTCTATTATGCAGTTTTGAAGGTGTGCCATGGACGGATTTGCGAAGGAACGTTCTGTGGGACATACGGGCGTATGGGGAAAAGGGAGTTATCTTCGGATAAAAAGAGGAGAGAAGCTGTCTGAGAAAGTGCTTTGAGATGTGTGCATTTCACTCAGGGCTTTATCCCTCTTTTCTCATAATGCAGTGTTTGAACACTGTTCCCGTGAAACCGAAAAAGTGACATTTTGCAGTGCATTGAAGACTATGGCGAAAAGTGAAATATCTCAAAATAAAACCCCGAAAGAAGGATTCCAGGAAATTGCACTCTGACGTGTACACTCAATTCAGAGAGTTAAAGTTTACACTACGTGGCCCAGTTTGGATACTCTGTCTTTGAATAATCTGTGAAGGGATATTAAGTGGCGCCCGGAGGCTTGTGGTGAGAAGGGAAACGCCTTCCAATGAAAAGTGGACAGAATCTTTTGTAGTAACTGCATTGTAAAGTGTGTACGCATCCCATAGAATTAAATCAATCTTTGGTTGAGCAGTTTTAACTCACTGTTTCTGTGGAAACTGAGAAAGGACATTTGGGAACGATCTTAAGAATATGCTGAAGAAGAAACACCCTCTGATAAAAAACAGAAGAAGACTGTCTGTGAAACTGCTCTTTGTCACCTGAAGTCCACTCACACAGTTAAGCTTCGGTTTTCATTGAATAGTATTCTTTTTTTTTTTTTTTTATTATACTTTAAGTTCTAGGGTACATGTGCATAATGTGCAGGTTACATATGTATACATGTGCCTTGTTGGTGTGCTGCACCCATCAACTCGTCAGCACCCATCAATTCGTCATTTACATCATATATAACTGCTAATGCAATTGTATTAGCATACTATTTTCATTGAATACTATTTTCATTGAATATTATTTTCATTGAATAGTATTCTAACACTGTTTTTGTTTAGTCTGTGACGTGATATGCTGGAGCACTCTGAGGCTTTAGGTGAAAAAGGAAACATCTTCAGATACATATTGGAGAGTAAATTTCTGAGGAGCTGCTTTGTGACATGTGCATTCTACTCATGGGGTAATACTTCTTTTCTCCAAGAAGATTGGGGAAAACCTTTTGGAGAAATAGCTACAAGGGGACATTTGGGAATACAGGGACTGCTATGGTTTAAAAGGAAATATCATTAGACAAAAACTGGAAAGAAGCTTTCTGAAACTGCATTGTGGTAGATATGTGTATTCACCTCCCATAGATAAAACTTTTTTCTATTACGCAGTTTCGAAACTACATAATGGAGGGAAACGCGAAAGGACATTAGGGAGCACATTCAGGCCTGTGGCAAAATAGGAGATATCTTCACATAAAACTGCAGAGAAGCTGTCTGTGAAACTGCTTTGTAATGTGTGCATTGCACTAAGGGAATTATGCAACTTTTCTCATAAGACACCTTTTGAACACTGTTCCTGGAAAACTCAAAAAAGGATATTTTGCAGCGAATGAAGAATTTGGCAAAATGTGAAATATCCTGAATTAAAACCAGGAATGAAGCATTCTCAGAAACTCCTCTCTGACGTGTGCATTCGTTTCATCGAGTTAAAGCTTACAGTACGTTATCCCGTTTGGTAGCTTTGTCTTTGAGGAATCTGTGAAGGGATATTAAGTGGTTCCCCTGGGCTTGCAGTGAGAAAGGAAACGTCTTCTGGTGAAAACTACAGTGAATCTTTCAGATCAACTGCTTTGTGATGTTTGTAATCATCTCATAGAGTTAAATGATTATTGGGAATGAGCAGTTTGATATCTCTGTTTCTGAGGAAACTGAGGAAGGACTTTTGGGATCGGTCTCAAGAATATGTGAAAAAGAAATAGCCTCCAATAAAAAAGAGAAGGAAACACTCTGTGATACTGCTCTAGGTCACGTGAATTCCACTTGCACAGTTAAGCTTCAGTTGTCATTGAGCAATATTCTAACACACTTTTAGGTGAGTCAGCTAAGAGATACTCAGGAGCGCTTTGAGGCATACGGTGAAAACGAAAATATCTTCAGACAGATACTGGAGAGAAAATATCAGAGGAGTTGCTTGGTAACGTGTGAATTCCATTCATAGAGTTATAGTTTTCCTCTCATAGAGTATTGCACAATCCCGTTTGGAGAAAATGCTACCATGGTACATATGAGACTATGAGGACGGCTATGGTAAAAAAGGAAATATACTCTGAAGAAAACTGGAAAGAAGCTTTCTGTGAAACTGCTATGTGATAGATATATCGATTCATATCACATAGAGAAAATTTTCTTTATATGATGCAGTTTCAAAACTGCATCAAGGACAGATTCACCAAGGGAAATTTGGGAGCACATTCTGGTGTATGGTGTAGAAGGAGATATCGTCAGACAAACTCTTGAGAGAAGCTTTCTGAGAAAATGCTTTGTGGTGTGTGCATTCCACTGAGGGAGTTATACCTCTTTCATCATAAGGCAGGGGTTCAACAAGGTTCTGCTGAAAGTGAAAAAGTGATATTTTCTAGCACATTGAAAACTATTGAGGAAACTGAAATATCCTAAAATAAAACCCAGAAAAAAGTGATCCAACACAATGCTCTCTAACGTGTGCATTCATTTTAGAGTGTTAAAGTTTATACTACATTGTCCAGTTTGGAAGCTCTGTCTTTGAGGAATCTTTGAGGTGTTATTAAGAGGCGCTCCTGGGCTTGTGGTTAGTAAGGAAACGATTTCCGATGAAAACTGGAGAGAAGCTTTCGGAGCAGGCGTTTTGTGGTGTGTGTATTCATCTCATAGCGTTACATCATTCTTTGGATTGAGAAGTTTGAAATCAATGTTTCTGTGGAAACTGAGAAAGAACATTTGGGATCGCGCCTAAGAATATGCTGAAAAAGAAATATCCTCCAATAAAATCCAGAAGGCAACACTCTGAAAAACCGCTCCAAGTCATATCAAGTCCACTCGCACAGTTAACCTTCTGTTTTCATTGAGCAGTATCCTAACACTGTTTTACATGAGTCAACTAAGGGGTACTCGGGAGCACTTTGAGGCTAACGGTGAAAACGGAAATATCTTCAGATAGATACTCGAGAGATTGATGAAGAAATGCTTTGTGATGTATGCATTACCCACACAGAGTTAAAATTTCATTCTCATGGGGTTTACGGAATCCTGTTGGGAGAAAGAGTTCCTGGGGACATTCAGGAGAATATTTACTGCTATAGTGGAAAAGGAAATATCTTCAGACAAAAACGGGAAAGAAACTTTCTGTGAAACTGCTTTGTGAGAGATATGTCTATTCATCTCACATAGATGAAACTGTCTTTCTATTATGCAGTTTTGTAACTGCATCACGGACAGATTCACGAAGGGACATTCGGGAGCACATACAGGCTGGTCGGGAAACAGGAGATATCTTCAGATAACAATTTGAGAGAAACTTTCTGAGAAACTTCTTTGTGATGTCTGCATTCCACTCAGGGATTTATACCTCTTTTCTCACAAGACAGTGTTTGAACACTGTACCTGTAAAAGTGAAAAAGAGGTATTTTGCAGTGTATTGAAGACTATGGCGAAAACTGAAATATCCAGAAATAAATCCTACAAAAAAGCATTAAAAGATACTGCTCTCTGACGTGTACATTCATTTCAGAGTGTTAAACTTTACACTAAGCTGCACAGTTTGGAAACCCTGACTTTGAGGAAATTGTGAAGGGTTATTAAGTGACAGACAGAGGTTTGTGGTGAGAAAGGAAACGTCTTCTGACGAAAACTGGAGAGAAACATTCAGAACAACTGCTTTGTGATGTGTGTATTCATCTCAAACATTTAAATCGTTCTTTGGATTGAGCAGTTATAAATCGCTGTTTCTGTGATACCTGAGAAACGACATTTGGGAACGCTCTTAATAATATGCTGAAAAGGAACTACCATTGATAAACGTTAGAAGGAAAATCTCTGTGAAACTTCTCTAGGTCACTTGAATTCCACTCGCACAGTTAAGCTTCTCTTTTCATTTTGCAGTATTCCAACTATGTTTTAGATAAATCACTTAAGGGATAGTCGGGAGCAATTTGAGGATTCCGGTGAAAACGGAAATATCTTTAGATAGATACTGGAGGAAGATTTCCGAGGATTGGCCTTGTGACGTGTGCATTCTACTCACAGAGATATACTTTTTTTTTCTCATAGGAAAATGAGAAATCCCGCTTGGAGTAAAATCGACCAGGGGATATTCGGGTGTATATGAAAGGCTATGGTGAAAAAGGAACTATCCTCAGACAGAAACTGGAAAGAACCTTTCTGTGAAACTGCTTTGTGATAGATATGCCTATTGATATCACATGGATAAAACTTGCTTTCCATTATGTTGTTTTGAAAGTTCCATGAAGGGATTCCAGAAGGGACGTTCGCCAGGATATTCGGGCATATGGTGAAGTGGGTTATCTTCAGATAAAAACTGGAGAGAAGCTGTCTGAGAAAGTGCTGTGAGATGTGTGCATTCCACTCAGGGTTTTATACCTCTTTTCTCATAAGGCAGTGTTTGAACACTGTTCCTGTAAAACTGAAACTGTGATATTTTGCGCACATTGAAGATTATAGCGAAAAGTGAAATATCCTGACATAAAACCCAGAAAGAGGTATTCCACAAAACTGAACTCTGACGTGTGCATTCATTTCAGGGAGTTAAAGTTTACCGTACATTGTCCCGTTTGGAAGCTCTGTCTTTGTGGAATCTGTGAAGGGATATTAATGGTTCCGCTGAGCTTATGGTGACAGAGGAAAGGTCTTCCAATGAAATCTGCAGAGAAGTTTTCAGAGCAACTGCTTTGTGATGTGTGCAATTATATCATAGAGGTAAATCATCCTTTGGCTTGAGCAGTTTGGTATCTCTGTTTCTGTGGAACCTGAGCAGAGACATTTTGGAACGCTTTCAAGAATATATTTAATAGAAATACCTTCCAATAAAAAAGAGAAGGAAACACTCTGTGATACTGTTCTAAGTCACGTGATAACAACTATCACTGTTAAGCTTCTGTTTTCATTGAGCAGTATTCTAACACTCTTTTAGGTGAGTCAGCTAAGGAATACTCGGGAGCACTTTGAGGCTTACGGTGAAAACGAAAATATCTTCAGACAGATACTGGAGAGAAGATATCTGAGGAGCTGCTTTGTGACGTGTGAATTCCAATCATAGAATTATAGCTTTCTTCTCATAGAGTATTGCAGAATCCCTTTTGGAGAGAATGCCACAGGGGACATTCAAAGGTATATGGACGGCTATACTGAAAGAGGAATTATACTCAGGAAAACCTGGAAAGAAGCTTTTTGTGAAACTGCTGTGTGATAGATATGTCTATTCATCTCAAATAGAGATAAATTTCTTTATATTATGCAGTTTGGAAACCGTCATAGACAGATTCCCCGAAGGGATATTTGGGAGCACATTCAGGCGTACGGTGTAAAAGGAGATGTCGTCAGATAAAAACTGGAGAGAAGCTTTCTGAGAAGCTGCTTTCTGGTGTGTGCACTCCACTGAGGGAGTTATACCTCTTTCTTCATAAGGCAGTATTTGAACAAGGTTCTTCTGAAAGTGAAAAGGTGATATTTTGCACGTGTTGAAAACAATCACGATAAGTGAAATATCCTGAAATGACACCCAAAAAGAGGCGTTCCAAGAAAATGTTCTCTAATGTGTGCATTCATTTCAGAGAGGGAAAGCTTACACTACATTGCCCAGTCTCGAAGTTCTGTTTTTGAGGAATCTTTGAGGTGTTATTAAGAGGTGCCTCTGGGTTTGTGGTGAGTAAGGAAACGGCTTCCAATGAAAACTGGAGAGAAGATTTCGGAGCAGCTGCTTTGTGATGTGTGTGTCTCACAGCGATACATCATTTTTTGGATTAAGCCGTTTGAAATCAATGTTTCTGTGGAACCTGAGAAAGAACATTTGGGAACACTTCTTAGAATATGCTGAAAAATAAATATCCTCCTACAAAAACCAGAAGGAAACATTCTGTGAATCCACTCAGGGTCACATCAAGTCCACTCGAACAGTTAAGCTTCTGTTTTCATTGAGCAGTATCCTAACACTGTTTTACATGAGTCAGCTTAGGGATAATTGGGAGCGCTTTGAGGGTAGTGGTGAAAACAGAAATATCTTCAGATAGATACTCGAGAGGAGATTCATGAAGAAATGTTTCTGACGTATGCATTTCCATAACAGAGTTAAACTTCTCTTCTCATAGGGGCTTATGGAATCCCGTTGGGAGAAAGAGCTCCGGGGGACATTCAGGAGTACATTTACTGTTATGGTGGAAAAGGAAATATCCTCAGGCAAAAACTGGAAAGAAACTTTCTGTGAAACTGCTTTGTGACTGATATGTCTGTTCACCTCACATAGATGAAACTGTCCTTCTATTACGCAGTTTTGAAACTGCATCATGGACCGATTCGTGAAGGGACTTTCAGGAGAACATACAGGCTGGTGGGGAAATACGAAATATCTTCAGATAACAATTGGAGAGAAAGTTTCTAAGAAACTGCTTTGTGATGTGTGCATTTCACTCAGGGAGTTATACCTCTTTTCTGTAAAGGCAGTGTTTGAACACTGTTCCTGTCATAGTGAAAAAGAGATATTTGCAGCATATTGAAGACTCTGGCGAAAATTGAAATATCCGGAAATAAAACCCAGAAAAAAGTGTTCCAAGAAACTGCTCTCTGACATTCACATTCACTTCAGAGTGTTAAAGCTTACGATAAGTCACCCAGCTTAGAAAATCTGTCTTTGAGGAAATTGTGAAGGGATATTAAGTGACACCCAGAGGCTTGTGGTCAGAAAGAAAACGTTTTCCAATGAAAACTGGAGTGAAACTTTAGGAGTAACTGCTTAGTGATGGGTGTATTCACCTCATAGAGTTAAATCACTCTTTGGATTCATCAGTTTTGAATCACTGTTTCTGTGATACCTGAGAAAGGACATTTGGGAGACCTCTTAATAATATGGTGAAAAGGAAATACCATCCGAGAAATGCCAAAAGGAAAATGTCTGTGAAACTTCTCTAGGTCGCTTCAATTCCACTCTAAGAGTTACGTTTCTGTTTTCATTGTGCAGTATTCTAACAGTGTTTTAGTTTAATCAGATAAGGCATACTCGGGAGCGATTTGAGGCTTCCGGTGAAAACGGAAATATCTTTAGATAGATACTGGGGGAAGATTTCTGAGGAGCGGCCTTGTCACGTGTGCATTCTCTTCACAGAGAGATACTTTTCTTCTCATAGAGGAATGGGAAATACCGTTTGGATAAAAAGCGACCAGGGCACATTTGGGATCATATGAAAGTCTATTGTGTAAAAGGAATTATCCTCAGACAAATATTGGAAAGAAGCTTTCTGTGAAACTGCTTTGTGATAGATGTGTCTATTCATTTCATATGGATAAAACTTTCTTTCTGTTACGCAGTTTTGAAAGTGTGCCATGGACGGATTCCCGAAGGGATGTTCGGCAGGACATTCAGGCATGCGGTGAAATGGGAGTTATCTTCAGATACAAACTGGAGAGAAGCTGTCTCAGAAAGTGCTTTGAGATGTGTGCATTCCACTCAGGGATTTATACCTCTTTTCTCATAAGGCAGTGTTTGATCACTGTTCCTGTAAAACTGAAAAAGTGACATTTTGCAGCCCATTTTAGTGTATGGCAAAAAGTGAAATATCCTGAAATAAAACCCAGAAAGAAGGATTCCAAGAAACTGCGCTCTGACGTGTGCATACATTTCAGAGAGGTAAGGTTTACACTATGTTGCCCCGTATGGAAACTCTGTCTTTGAAGAATGTGTGAAGGGATATTAAGTGTCGCCTGGAGTCTTGTGGTGAGAAATGAAACACCTTCCGATGAAAACTAGACAGAATCTTTCAGAGTACCTGCTTTGTAATGTGTGTATGCATTTCAAAGAATTAAATCATTCTTTGGATTGAGCAGTTTGAACTCACTATTTCTGTGGAACCTGAGAAAGGACGTTTAGGAACGTTCTTAACAATATGCTTAAAAGAAATACCCTGTGATAAAAAAACAGAAGAAAACTTTCTGTGAAACTGCTCTTTGTCACGTGAAGTCCACTCACAAAGTTAAGCTTCGGTTTTCATTGGGCAGTATTCTAACACTGTTTTTGTTTACTCTGTGAAGTGATATGCTGGGACGCTCTGAGGCTTTCAGTCAAAAAGGAAACATCTTCAGATACATAGCAGAAAGAAGATTTCCAAGGAGCTGTTTTGTGACATGTGCATTCCACTCACAGGGTTATACTTCTTTTCTCCTAGAAGATTGGTTAATCCCGTTTGGAGAAAAAGCTACAAGTGGCCATTCGAGAACATATCGACTGCTATGGTGGAAAACGAAATATCATCAGACTAAAACTGGAAAGAAGGTTTCTGTGAAACTGCGTTGTGGTAGACATCTACTCACCTCCCATAGATAAAACGTTTTTCTATTGTGCAGTTTTGAAACTGCGTAATGGACGGAAAAGTGAAGGGGCATTAGGGAGCACATTCAGGCCTGTGGGGAAATAGTAGACATCTTCACATAAAAACTGGAGCGAAGACTTTTGAGAAACTGCATTGTGATGTGTGCATTCCACACAGGGAATTATACCTCTTTTCTCATGAGGTAGTTTTTGAACACTGCTCCTGGAAAACTGCAGAGAAGCTTTCAGAGCAACAGCTTTGTGATGTGTACAATCATCTCTTAGAGTTAAATCATTCTTTGGATTGAGCATTTTGATATCTCTGTTTCTGTGGAAACTGAGCAAGGACATTTGGGAACACTCAGGAATATGTGAAAAAGAAAAACCCTCCAATAGAAAAGAGAAGGAAACATTCTGCGATACTGCTCTAAGTCACGTGAATTACGCTATCACAGTTAAGCTTGTTTTCATTGAGCAGTATTCTGAAACTCTTTTAGGTAAGTCAGCTAAGGGATACTCGGTAGCGCTTTGAGTCTTACGGTGAAAACGGAAATATCTTCAGACAGATACTGGAGAGAAGATATCTGAGGAGATGTTTTGTGACGTGTGATTCACTCATAGAGTTATAGTTTTCTTCTCATAGAGTATTGCAGATTCCCATTTGGAGACATCGCTACAGGGGACATTTGAGAGTATATGTACGGCTATAGTGAAAGAGGAAATATACTCAGGAAAACACTGGAAAGATTCTTCCTGTGAAACTGCTATGTGATAGATATGTCTATTCATCTCACATAGAGAAAATTTTCTTTATATTACGCAGTTTTGAAACTACATCATGGACTGATTCGTGAAGGGACATTTCAGAGCACATTCAGGCACACGGTGTAAAAGGAGATATCATCTGACAAAAAGTGGAGAGAAGCTTTCTGAGAAACTGCTTTGTGGTGTGTGCATTGCACTGAGGGAGTTATACCTCTTTCAGTATAAGGCAGTGTTTCAACGAGTTTCCTCTGAAAGTGCAAAAGTGATATTTTCCAATGCGTTGAAAACTATCGCGAAAAGTGAAATATCCTGAAATAAACCCAGAAGGAAGCGTTGCAAGAAAATGCTCTCTAATGTGTGCATTCATTTCAGAGAGCTAAGCTTACTCCACATTGCCCAGTTTGGAAGCTCTGTCTTTGAGGAATCTTTGAGGTGTTAATAAGAGGAGCCACTGGGCTTGTGGTGAGTGAGGAAACAATTTCTGATGAAAATTGTGGAGAAGCTTTTGGAGCACCTGCTTTGTGATGTGTGTATTCATCTCGTAGAGTTACATCATTCTTTGGGTTGAGCAGTTTGTAATCACTGTTTCTGGGGAACCTGAGAAAGATCATTTGGGAATGCTCTTAAGAATAGGCTGAAACAGAAATATCCTCTGATAAAAACCAAAAGGAAACCTATGAAACCACTCCAGGTATTATCAAGTACAATCCCACATTTAAGCTTCCATTTTCATTGAGCAGTATCCTAACACTGTTTTACGTGAATGAGCTAAGGGATAATTGGGAGCGCTTTGAATCTAACGGTGAAAACGGAACTATCTTCAAATAGATGCTCGAGAGGAGACTGATGAAGAAATATTTGTGACGCATGCATTTCCCACACAAAGTTAAATTTTTCGTCTCATAGGGTTTTATGGAATCCCGTTGGGAGAAATAGCTACTGGGGTCATTCAGGAATGTATTTATGGCTATGGTGGAAAAGGAAATATCCTCAGACAAAAACTGGAAAGAATCTTTCTGTGAAACTGCTTTGTAACCGATATGTCTATTAATCTCACATAGATGAAACTGTCTTTCCATTATGCCATTTTGAAACTGCATCACGGAGAGATTCACAAAGGGACATTCAGGAGCACATCCAGGCTCGTGGGGAAACAGGAGATATCTTCAGATAACAATTGGAGAGAAACTTTCTGGAAACTGCTTTGTGATGTCTGCATTGCACTCTGGGTGTTATACCTCTTTTCTCACAAGGCAGTGTTTGAACACTGTTCCTGTAAGAGTGAAAAAGAAATTCTTTGCAGCATATTGAGGACCATGGCGAAAATTGAAATATCCGGAAATAAAACCCAGAAAAAAGCATTCCAAGAAACTTCTCTCTGACGTGTACATTTGATTCAGAGTGTTAAAGATGACACTAAGTCACGAAGTTAGGAAATTCCATCTTTGGGGAAATTGTGAAGGGGTATTAAGTGACACCCAGATTCTTATGGTGAGAAAGGAAACGTCTTCCAATGAAAACATGACAGAAACTTTTGGAGCAACGCCTTTGTGATGTGTGTATTCATCTCATAGAGAGAAATCGTTCTTTGAATTGAACAATTTTAAATTGCTGTTTCTGTGATATCTGAGAAAGGACATTTGGGAACGCTCTTAATAATATGCTGAAAAAGAAATACCATCCAATAAACGCCAGAAGGAGACTGTCTGTTAAACTTCTCTAGGTGGCTTGAATTCCACTCGCACAGTTAAGCTTCTCTTTTCATTGAGCAGTATTCTAACAGTGTTTTTGATTAATCAGCTAAGGGGTACTCGGGAGAGATTTGAGGCTTACGGTGAAAACGGAAATATCTTTAGATAGATACTGGAGGAAGGTTTCCGAGGAGCGGCCTTGCGACGTGTGCATTCTACTCACAGAGATATACTTTCCTCCTCATGGAGGAATGGGAAATCCCGTTTGGAGAAAAAGCGACCAGGGGACATTCGGGATTATATGAAAGGCTATGGTGAAAAAGGAACTATCCTCAGACAAATATTGGAAATCAGCTTTCTGTGAAACTGCAATGTGAAAGATATGTCTACTCACTTCCCATAGTTAAAATGTTTTTCTATTACACATTTTGTCAGTAGAATTGAAGATTACTTTTTGTCCTCTTCAGGCTCTGGGTTTTTTTAACCATTTTGGAATGATTATTTTAACTGGGTTAGAGAAAGTACACACAGAGATGAACACATGCACATACATATGCAAAATGGAAAGTTGTAATTTTTATGTGTTTTGATTTTAAATATAGATTTGCTATAATAAAAACTACATCTTAAAAAAAAAAAAGAAACTGCGTAATGGATGGAAACATGAAGGGACATTTGGGAGCAAATTCCGGCCTGAGGGGAAATAGGAGACAACTTCACATAAAAACTGCAGAGAATCACTCTGAGAAACTGCTTTGTGACGTATGCATTCCACTCAGGGAATTATACCTGTTTTCTCACTAGGCACTTTTTGAACACTGTTCCTGTAAAAGTGAAAAATGGCTATTTTGCAGGGATTTGAAGCCTTTGGCGAAATGTGAAATATCCTGAATTAAAACAAGGAAAGGAGGGTCTTAAGAAACTCATTCATTTCAGAGAGTTAAAGCTTACAATATGTTGCCCGGTTTGGAAGCTCTTTCTTTGAGGAATTTTTGAAGGGATATGAAGTGGTTCCCCTGGGTTTGTGGTGAGAAAGGAAACATCTTCCGATGAAAAGTGCAGAGAAGTTTTCAGAGCAACTGCTTTGTGATGTGCATAATCATCTCGTAGGGTTAAATCATTGTTTGGATTGAGCAGTTTGATATCTCTGTTTCTGTGAAACCTGAGCAAGGACATTTGAGAACGCTCTCAAGAATATGTGAAAAAGAAACACCCTCCAAAAAAAAAAGAGAAGGAAACACTCTGTGATACTGCTGCAGGTCACGTGATTTCCACTCTCAGAGATAAGCTTCTGTTTTCATTGAGCAGTACTCTAACACTCTTTTATTTGAGTCAGCAAAGGGATACTTGGGAGTGCTTTGAGGTTTACAGTGAAAATGAAAATATCTTCAGGCAGATACTGAAGAGAAGATATCTTAGGAGCTGCTTAGTGACCTGTGAATTCTATTCATAGGGTTATAGTTTTCTACTCATTGAGTATTGCAGAATCCCATTTGGACAAAATGCTGCAGGGGACATTCGAGAGCTATGGTGTAAAAGGAAATATACTCAGAAAAAACCTGGAAAGAAGCTTTCTGTGAAACTCCTATGTGATAGGCATATCTATTCATCTCACATAGAGAAAATTTTCTTTATATTATGCAGTTTGAAACTTCATCATGGACAGATTCACGAAGGGACATTGAGGACATACCTTTTTGCTCACAAGGCAGTGTTTGAACACTATTTCTATAAAAGTGAAAAAGTGATATTTTGCAGCGTATTGAAGACTATGTTGAAAATTGAAATATCCGGAGATAAAACCCAGAAAAAGGTGTTCCAAGAAATTGCTCTCTGACGTGTACATTCATCTCAGAGTGTTAAAGCTTACACTAAGTCGCCCAGTATAGAAACTCTGTCTTTGAGAAAAGGGTAAAGGGATATTAGTGACACATGGAGGCTTGTGGTAAGAAAGGAAACACCTTTCAATGAAAACTGGACAGTATCTTTTGGAGTAACTGCTTTGTAATGTCTGCATGCATCTCATAGAATTAAATCAATTTTTGGATTGAGCAGTTTGAACTCACAGTTTCTGAGGAACCTGAGAAAGGACATTTGGGAGCACTCTTAAGAATATGCTGAAAAAGAAACACCCTCCGATAAAAAACAGAAGAAAACTTTCTGTGAAACTGCTCTTTGTCACGTGAAGTCCATGCACACAGTTAAGCCTCGGTTTTCATTGAACAGTATTCTAAAAATCCTTTAGGTGAGTCAGCTAAGGGATACTCGGGAGCACACTGAGACTTTCGTTGAAAAAGGAAACAACGTCAGATACATACCAGAGAGAAGATTTCTGAGGAGTTGCTTTGTCACATGTGCATTACACTCACAGGGTTATACTTCTTTTCTCATGGAAGATTGGGGAATCCCCTTTGGAGAAAAAGCAACAAGGGGACATTTGAGAGTACATGGATGGCTATGTTGAAAAAAATATATACTCAGAAAAAAACTGGAAAAAAACAGTTTTCTGTGAAACTGATATGTGATAGAGATGTCTATTCGTCTCACATAGAGATAATTTTCTTTATATTATGCAGTTTTGAACCTGCATATGGGACAGAAACACGAAGGGATATTAGGGAGCACATTCAAGCATACGGTGTAAAAGGAGATAACAACAGACAAAAGCTGGAGGAAGTCTCCTGAGAAACTGATTGGTGGTGTCTGCATTCCACTGAGGGAGTTATACCTCTGTCATCATAAGACAGTGTTTGATCAAGGTTGTTCTGAAAGTGAAAAGGAGATAATTTGCAAAGCATTAAAAACTGTCGCAAAAAGTGAAATATCCTGAAACAAAACCCAGAAAAAAAGCGTTCCAAGAGTTTACACTACATTGCCCAGTTTGGAAGCTCTGTCTTTGAGGAATTTTGAGGTGTTATTAAGAGGCGCCGCTGGGCTTGTGGTGAGTAAGGAAACGACTTCCAATGAAAACTGGAGAGAAGCTTTCAGAGCAGCTGATTTGTGATGTGTGTATTCATCTCATAGAGTTACATCATTCTGTGGATTGAGTAGTTTGAAATCCATGTTTCTGTGGAACCTGAGAAAGAACATTTGGGAATGCTCTTAAGAATATGCTGAGAAAGAAATATGCCCCAATAAAAACCAGAAGGAAACATTCTGTGAAACCACTCCAGGTCATACCAACTCCACTCGCACTCTTAAGCTTCCGTTTTCATTCATCAGTATCCTAACACTGTTTTACGTGAGTCAGCAAAGGGGTAAAAGGGAGCGCTTTGAGGCTAATGGTGAAAACGGAAACATCGTCAGATAGATACTCGAGAGGAGATTGATGAAGAAATGCTTTGTGACGTATGAATTTTCCACACAGAGTTCTACTTTTCTTCTCATAGAGGTTTATGGAATTCCACTGGGAGAAATAGGTACCGGGAAATTCAGGAGTATATTTACTGCTATGGTAGAAAAGGAAATATCATCAGACAAAAACTGGTAGAAACTTTCTGTGAAACTGCTTTGTGAGAGATATGTCTATTCATCTCACATAGATGAAACTGACTTTCTATTACACAGTTTTGAAACTGCATCATGGATGGATTTGTGAAGGGACATTCGGTAGCACATACAGGCTGGTGGGTAAATAGGAGATATCTTCAGATAAAAATTGTAGACAAACTTTCTGAGGAACTGCTTTGTGATGTCTGCATTCCACTCAGGGAGTTACACCTCTTTTGACACAAGTTAGTGTTTGAACACTGTTCTTGTAGAAGTGAAAACGAGATATTTTTCAGCGTATTGAAGACTATAGTGAAAATTGAAATATCCGGGAGAAAAAAGAGAAAAAATCGTTCCAAGATACCGCTGTCTGACGTGTACATTCATTTCAGATTGTTAAAGCTTACACTAAGTCGCTCAGTTTGGAAACTATGTCTCTGAGGAAATTGTGAAAGGATATTAAGTGACACCCGGAGGCTTGTGGTGAGAAAGGTAACGTGTTCCAGTGAAAACTGGAGAGAAACTTTCAGAGCAACTGCTTTCTGAAGTGTATCTTCATCTCATAGAGTAAATCATTCTTTGGATTGAGCAGTTTTAAATTGCTGTTTCTGTGATACCTGGGAAAGGACATTTGGGAACACTCTTAATAATATGCTGAAAAAGAAATACCATCCGATAAACGCCAGAAGGAAACTGTCTGTTAAACTTCTCTAGGTCGCTTGATTTCCACTCGCACAGTTAAGCAACTGTTTTCATTGAGTAGTATTCTAACAATGTTTTAGGTTAATCAGCTAAGGGATACTCGGGAGCAATTTGAGGTTTCCGGTGAAAACGGAAATATCTTTAGATAGATACTGGAGGAAGAATTCCGAGGAGGGCCTTGTCACGTGTGCATTCTACTCACAGAGATATACTCTTCTTCTCAAACAGGAATGTTAAATCTCGTTTGGAGGAAAAGTGACCAGGGGACATTCAGGAGTATATGAAAGTCTATGGTGAAAAAGGAACTATCATCAGACAAAAACTGGAAAGATGCTTTCTGTGAAACTACATTGTGATAGATATGTCTATTCATTTCACATGGATAATAATTCTATTCTGCAGTTTTGAAAGTCTGCCATGGATGGAATCACGAAGGGATGTTCGGCAGGACATTCAGGCACACGGTGAAAAGGGAGTTATCTTCAGATATAAAGTGGAGAGAAGCTTTGTGAGAAAGTGCTTTGAGATGCTTGCATTCCACTCAGGGATTTATACCTCTTTTCTCATAAGGCAGTGTTTGAACACTGTTCTTGTAAAACTG
Organism: Piliocolobus tephrosceles; assembly: GCF_002776525.5. Lineage (NCBI taxonomy): Eukaryota > Metazoa > Chordata > Mammalia > Primates > Cercopithecidae > Piliocolobus > Piliocolobus tephrosceles. The sequence continues at coordinate 47,890,778 of NC_045441.1, forward strand.
AAAAAGTGACATTTTGCAGCGCATTGAAGACTAGGGCAAAAAATGAAATATACTGAAATAAAATCCAGAAAGAAGAATTCCAAGAAATTTCACTCTGAAGAGTGCACTCATTTCAGAGATTAAAGTTTACACTACGTTGCCCCATTTGGAAACTGTGTCTCTGAAGAATCTGTGAAGGGATAGGAAACTGTGTCTCTGAAGAATCTGTGAAGGGATATTAAGTGGCGCCTGGAGGCTTCTGGTGAAAAAGGAAACGCTTTCCATTGAAATCCAGACAGAATCTTTCAGAGTAACTGCTTTGTAATGTGTGTTCGCATCCCATAGAATTAAATCATTCTTTGGATTGAGCACTTTGAAGTGTTTGTTTCGGTGGAACCAGTGAAAGGACATTTGAGAACGCTCTTAATAATATGCTGAAAAAGAAATACCCTCCAACAAAAATCTGAAAAAACTTTCTTTGAAACTGATCTTTGTTACGTGAAGTCCACTCGCACAGTTAAGCTTCGGTTTTCATTGAGCAGTATTCTAACACTCTTTTTGTTTAATCTGTGAAGTGATATGCTGGAGCGCTCTGAGGCTTTCGGTTGAAAAGGAAACATCTTAAGATACATATCGGAGAGAAGATTTCTGAGGAGCTCTTTTGTGATATGTACATTCCACTGACAGGGTTATACTTTTTTTCTCCTAGAAGACTGGGGAATCCCGTTTGGAGAAAGACCTACAAGGGGACATTCGGGAATATAGGGACTGCTTTGGTGAAAAAGGAAATATCATCAGATAGAAAGCGGAAAGAAACTTTCTGTGAAACTGCGTTGTTGTAGATATGTCTATTCACCTTCAGTAGTTAAAACTTTTTTCTATTATGCAGTTTTGAAAGCACATAATGAACGGAAATGTGCAAGGACATTAGGGATCACATTCAGACTGGTTGTGAAATAGGAGATATGTTCACATAAAAACTGGAGAGAAGCTTTCTGAGAAACTGCTTTGTGATGTGTGCATTCCACTCAGGGAATTATACCTCTTTTCTCATAAGGCACTTTTTGAGCAAAGTTACTGTAAAACTGAAAAAGGAATATTTTACATTGAATTGAAGACTTTGGCAAAATGTGAAATATCCTGAATTAAAACTGAAGCTTTCTAAGAAACTCCTCTCTGACGTGTGCATTCATTTCAGAGAGTTAAAGCAAACACTATGTTGCCCAGTTTGGAAGCTCTCTCTTTGAGGAATTTGTGAAGGGATATTATGTGGTACCCCTGGGCTTGTGGTGAGAAAGGAAATGTCTTCTGATGAAAACTGCAGAGAAGTTTTCAGAGTAACTGCTTTGTGATGTGTGTAATCATCTCATAGACTAAAATCATTATTTGGATTGAGCAGTTTGATATCTCTGTTTCTGTGGAACCTGAGCAAGGACATTTTGGAAAGCTGTCAAGAATATGTGAAAAAGAAACACCTTCCAATAAAAATGAGAAGGAAACACTCTATGATACAGGTCTAGGTCACGTGAATTCCACTATCACAGTTAAGCTTCTGTTATCATTGAGTAGTATTCTAACACTCTTTTAGGTGAGTCAGCTAAGGGATACTCGGGAGCACTGTGAGGCTCACGATGACAAAGAAAATATCTTCAGACAGATACTGGAGTGAAGATATCTGAGGAGCTGCTTTGTGACGTGCGAATTCCAATCATAGAGTTATAGTTTTCTTCTCATAGAGTATAGCGGAATCCCATTTGCAGAAAACGCTACCAGGGGACATTCAAGAGTATACAGATGGCTATGGTGAAAAAGGAAATATACTCAAAAAAAAAAAAAAACTGGAAAGAACCTTTCTGTGAAACTGCTATGTGATAGATATGACTATGCATCTCACATAGAGCAATTTTCTTAATATAAGGCTGTTTGGAAACTGCGTCATGGACAGATTCACGAAGGACATTTGGGAGCACATTCAGGTGTACAGTGTAAAAGGAGATGTCATCAGAAAAAAACTGGAGAGAAGCTTTCTGAGAAACTGCTTTGTGTTGTGTGTATTCCACTGAGGGAGTTATACCTCTTTCATCATAAGGCAATGTTTGAAGAAGGTGGTTCTGAAAGTGAAAACGTGATATTTTCTAATGCGTTGAAAAGTATCGTGAAAAGTGAAATATCCTGAAATAAAACCCAGAAAGAAGCGTTTCAAGAAAATTCTCTCTAACGTATGCATTCATTTCAGAGAGTTAAAGTTTACACTACATTGCCAGTTTGGAAGCTCTGTCTTTTTGAAATATTTGAGGTGTTATGAAGGGGTGCCCTTGGGCTTGTGGTGAGTAAGAAAACGACTTCTGATGAAAACTGCAGAGAAGCTTTCAGAGCAGCTGCTTTGTGATGCTTGTATTCATCTGGTAGCATTACATCATTCTATGGATTGAGCAGTTTGAAATCAATGTTTCTGTGGAACCTGAGAAAGAACATTTGGGAACGCTCTTAAGAATATGCTGAAAAAGAAATATCCTCCAATAAAAACCAGAAGGAATCATTCTGTGAAACTGCTCCAGGACATATCCAATTCACTTGCACAGTTAAGCCTCCGTTTTCATTGAGCAGTATCCTAACACTGTTTTACGTGAGTCAGCAAAGGGGTAAAAGGGAGCGCTTTGAGGCTAATGGTGAAAACGGAAACATCGTCAGATAGATACTCGAGAGGAGATTGATGAAGAAATGCTTTGTGACGTATGAATTTTCCACACAGAGTTCTACTTTTCTTCTCATAGAGGTTTATGGAATTCCACTGGGAGAAATAGGTACTGGGAAATTCAGGAGTATATTTACTGCTATGGTGGAAAAGGAAATATCATCAGACAAAAACTGGAAAGAAACTTTCTGTGAAACTGCTTTGTGAGAGATATGTCTATTCATCTCACATAGATGTAACTGCCTTTCTATTACGGAGTTTTGAAACTGCATCATGGATGGATTTGTGAAGGGACATTCGGGATCACATACAGGCTGGTGGGGAAATAGGAGATAACTTCAGATAACAATTGGAGAGAAACTTTCAGAAAAACTGATTTGTGATGTCTGCATTCCACTCAGGGAGTTATACCTCTTTTCTCACAAGGCAGTGTTTGAACACTCTTCCTGTAAGAGTGAAAAAGAGATACCTTACAGCGTATTGAGGACTATGTCGAAAATTGAAATATCCGGAAATAAAACCCAGAAAAAAGCGTTCCTAGAAACTGCTGTCTGACGTGTACATTCATTTCAGGGTGTCAAAGCTCACACTAAGTCGCCCAGTTTGGACACTCTCTCTTTGAGGAAAGTATCAAGGGATATTGAGTGACACTCCGAGGCTTGTGGTGAGAAATGAAACGTCTTCAGATGAAAACTGCAGAGAAACTTTCAGAGCAACTGCTTTGTGATGTGTGTATTCATCTCATAGAGTTAAATCGTTCTTTGGATTGAGCAGTTTTAAATCACTGTTTCTGTGATACCTGAGAAAAGACATTTGGAAACGCTTTTAATAATATCCGGAAAAGGAAATACCATCCGATAAATGCCAGAAGAAAACTGTCTGTGAAACTTCTCTAGGTCGCTTGAATTCCACTCCAACTTAAGCTTCTGTTTTCATTGAGCAATATTCAAACAATGTTTTAGGTCAATCTGCTAAGGGATACTCGGGAGCGATTTGAGGATTCTGGTGGAAACAGAAATATCTTTAGAAAGACGTTCCAGGAAGATTTCCGAGGAGCGGCCTTGTGACGTGTGCATTCTCCTCATAGAGATATACTTTTCTTCTCATAGAGGAATGGGAAATGCCGTTTGGAGAGAAAGCCATCAGGGGACTTTCGTGAGTATATGAAAGGCTATGGTGAAAAAGGAACTATCCTCAGACAAATACTGGAAAGATGCTTTATGTGAAACTGCGTTGTGGTAGATATGTCTTTTCACCTCCCACAGATAAAACTTTTTTCTATTACGCAGTTTTAAAACTGCATAATGGACGGAAATGAGAAGGGACATTAGGATGACATTCAGGCCTGTGGGGACTTAGGAGATAACTTCACATAAAAACTGCAGAGAAGCTTTCTGAGAAACTTCTTTGTGATGTGTGCATTCCACTCAGGGACTTATACCTCTTTTCTAATTAGGCACTTTTTGAACAATGTTTCTGTAAAACTGAAAAAGGGATATTTTGCAGCGAATTGAAGACTTTGGTGAAATGTGAAATATCCTGAAATAAAACCAGGAAAGGAGGGTTTTAAGAAACTCCTCTCTGACGTGTTAATTCATTTCAGAGAGATAAACCTTACGCTACATTGCCCAGTTTGGAAGCTCTGTCTTTGAGGAGTTTGTGAAGGGATATTAAGTGGTTCCCCTGGGCTTGAGGTGAGAAAGGAAACGTCTTCCGATGAAAACTGCAGAGAAGTTTTCAGAGCAACTGCTTTGTGATGTGTGTAATCATCTCATAGAACTAAATCATTCTTTGAGCATTTTGATATCTCTGCTTCTGTGGAATCTGAGGAAGGACACTTGGGAATGCTCTCAAAAATATGTGAAAAAGAAACACCCTCCAATAAAAAAGAGAAGGAAACACTCTGTGGTACTGCTCTAAATCACGTGAATTCCACTCGCACAGTTAAGCTTCTATTTTCATTGAGCAGTATTCTAACAATCTATAGGTGAGTCAGCTAAGGGATACTCGGGAGCGCTTTGAGGCTTACGGTGAAAACGAAAATATCTTCACACAGATACAGGAGAGAAGATATCTGAGGAGCTGCTTTGTGACGTGTAAATTCCACTCATAGAGTTATAGTTTTCTTCTCATAGAGTATTGTGGAACCCCGTTTGTAGAAAACGCTACAGGGGACATTCGAGAATATATGGACGGCTATAGTGAAAGAGGAAATATACTCAGCAAAAAACTGGAAAGATTCTTTCTGTGAAACTACTATGTGATAGATATGTCCACACATCTCACATAGAGAAAATTATCTGTATATTACGCACTTTTGAAACTGCATCATGGACAGATTCGTGAAGGGACATTTCGGAGCACATTCAGGCATACATTGTAAAAGGAGATACCATCAGACAAAAACTGGAGAGGAGCTTTCTGAGAAACTGCTTTGTGGTGTGTGCATTCCACTGAGGGAGTTATACCTCTTTCATCATAAGGCTGTGTTTAAACGAGGTTCTTCTGAAAGTGCAAAAGTGATATTTTCCAACACGTTGAAAACTATTGAGAAAAGTGAAATATCCTGAAATAAAACCCAGAAAGAAGCATTCCAAGAAAATGTTCTCTAACGTGTGCATTAATGTCAGAGAGTTAAGGGTTACACTACATTGCCCATTGTGGAAGCTCTCTCTTTGAGGAATCTTTGAGGTGTTATTAAGAGGCGCCCCTGGGCTTGTTGTAAGTATGGAAATGACTACTGATGAAAACTGGAGAGAAGTTTTCGGAGCATCTGCTTTGTGATGTGTGTATTCATCTTGTAGAGTTACATCATTCTTTGGGTTGAGCAGTTTCCAATCACTGTTTCTGGGAAACCTGAGAAAGAATATTTGGGAACGCTCCTAAGAATATGGTGAAAAAGAAATACCCTCCAATAGAAACAAAAAGGAAACTTTTTGTGAAACCACTCCAGGTTATATCAAGTCCACTCGCACAGTTAAGCTTCTGTTTTCATTGAGCAGTATCCTAACACTGTTTTACGTGAGTCAGCTGATGGATAATCGTCAGCGCTTTGAGGCTAATGGTGAAAACAGAAATATCTTCAGATAGGTAGTCGAGAGGAAATGGATGAGGAAATGCTTCGTGACGTATGCGTTTCCCACACAGAGTTAACTTTTGTTCTCATACGGGTTTATGGAATCCCGTTGGGAGAAATAGCTACCGGGGACATTCAGGAGTATATTTACTGTTATGGTGGAAAAGGAAATATCCTCCAACAAAAAATTGGAAAGAAACTTTCTGTGAAACTGCCTTGTGACCGATATGTCTATTCATCTCATATAGATAAAACTGTCTTTCTATTATGCAGTTTTGAAACTGCATCATGCATGGATTCGTGAAGTGACATTCAGGAGCACATACAGGCTGGTGGGGAAATAGGAGATATCTTCAGATAACAGTTGGTGAAAAAGTTTCTGAGAAACTGCTTTGAGATGTCTGCATTCCACTCAAGGAGTTATACCTCTTTTCTCACAAGGCAGTGTTTGAACACTGTTCCTGTAAAAGTGAAAAAGAGACATTTTGCTGCGTATTGAAGACTATGGTGAAAATTGAAATATCCGGAAATAAAACCCAGACAAAAGCGTTCCAAGCAATGGCTCTCTGACGTGTACATTCATTTCAGAATGTTAAAGCTGACACTAAGTCGCCCGGTTTGGAAACTCTGTCTTTGAGGATATTGTGAAGGAATATTAAGTGACATTCCGAGGTTTGTGGTGAAAAAGGAAACATCTTCCGATGAGAACTGGAGAGAAAGTATCAGAGCAACTACTTTGTTATGTATATATTCATCTCATAGAGTTAAATCGTTCTTTAGATTGAGCAGTTTATTTTTTATTTTTATTTTTTTGAGATGGAGTCTCACTCTGTCACCCAGGCTGGAGTGTAGGGGCCGGATCTCAGCTCACTGCAACCTCCGCCTCCCAGGTTCACAACATTCTCCCGCCTCAGCCTCCTGAGTAGCTGGGATCACAGGCGCCCACCACCTCGCCCGGCTAACTTTTTGTATTTTTAGTAGAGATGGGGTTTTGCCGTGTTAGCCAGGATGATCTCGATATCCTGACCTCGTGATCCGCCCATCTCAGCCTCCCAAAGTGCTGGGATTACAGGCTTGAGCCACCGCACCTGGCCTGAGCAGTTTTAAATTGCTGTTTCTGTGATACCTGAGAAAGGACATTTGGGAACTCTCTTAATAATATGCTGTAAAAGGAATACCATCCGGGTATTCCAAGAAACTGTGCTCTGACGTGTGCACCCATTTCAGAAAGTTAAAGTTTACACTATGTGGCCCCGTTTGGAAACTCTGTCTTTGAAGAATCTGTGAAAGGATATTAAATGGCACCCGGAGGCTTGTGGTGAGAAAGAAAGGCCTTCTGATGAAAACTGGACAGAATCTTCGGGAGTAACTACTTTGAAATCTGTGCATGCATCTGATAGAATTAAATCATACTTTGGATTGAGCAGTTTGAACTCACTGTTTCTGTGGAAACTGAGACAGGACATTTGGGAACGCTGTTAAGAATATGCTGAAAAAGAAATACCTGCCGATAAAAAACAGAAGAAAGCTTTCTGTGAAAGTGCTCTTTGTCATGTGAAGTCCACTCGCACAGTTAATCTTCGTTTTTCATTGAGCAGTATTCTAACACTGCTTTTGTTTTGTCTATGAAGTGATATGCTGGAGCACTCTGAGGCTTTCGGCGAAAAAGCAAACATCTTCAGATACATACCAGAAAGAAGATTTCTGAGGAGCTGCTTTGTGACATGGGCATTCCACTCACAGGTTTATACTTCTTTTCTCCAAGAAGATTGGAGAATCCCATTTGGAGAAAAAGCTACAAGGGGACATTCGAGAATATATGGACTGTTATGGTGAAAAAGGAAATATCATCAGACAAAAACGGGAAAGAAGATTTCTGTGAAACTGCGTTGTGGTAGATATGTCTACTCACCTCCCATAGAAAAAACTTTTTTCTATTACACAGTTTTGAAACTACGTAATGGATGGAAACGCGAAGGGACATTAGGGAGCATATTCAGGTCTGTGGGGAAATAGGAAATATCTTCATATAAAAGCTCGAGAGAAGCTGTCTGAGAAACTGCTTTGCGATGTGCACATTCCAGTCAGGGAATTATACCTCTTTTCTCATAGGGCACTTTTTGAACCCTGTTCCTGTAAAACTCAGAAAGGGATATTTTTCAGTGAATTGAAGACTTTGGCAAAATGTAAAATATCCTGAATTAAAACTCGGAAGAAGCGTTCTATGAAACTCCTCTCTGACATGTGTATTCATTTCACAGAGTTAAAGCTTACACTACGTTGCCCAGTTTGGAAGCTCTGTCTTTGAGGAATTTGTGAAAGGATATTAAGTGGTTCCCCTGGGCTTGTGGTGAGAATGGAAACATCTTCGGATGAAAACTGCAGAGAAGCTATCAGAGCAACTGATTTGTGATGTGTGTAATCATCGCATAGAGTTAAACCATTCTTTGGATTGAGCATTGTGATATCTGTGTTTCTGTAAAACCAGAGCAAGGATATTTGGGAATGCTCTGAAGAATATGTGAAAAAGAAATACCCTCCAACAAAACAGAGAAGGAAACACTCTTTGGTACTACGCTTGGCAGCATGAATTCCACTCTCTCAGTTAAGCTTCCGTTCTCATTGAGCAGTATTCTGACACTCTTTAGGTGAGTCAGCTAAGGGATACTCGGGAATGCTTTGAGGATTATGGTGAAAACGAAAATATCTTCAGACAGATACTGGAGAGAAGATATATCAGGAGCTGCTTGGTGACGTGTGTATTCCACTCATAAAGTTACAGTTTTTTTATCACAGAGTATTGTGGAATCGTGTTAGGAGAAAATGTTACCAGGGGACATTCGAGAGTATATGGACGGCTATGGTGAAAGAGGAAATATACTCAGACAAATGCTGGAAAGAAGCTTTCTGTGACATGGCTATGTGATAGATAGGTCTATTCATCTCACATAGAGAAAATATTCTTTATATTATGCAGTTTTGAAACTGCGTCATGGACAGATTTGCAAAGGGACATTTGGGAGCACATTCAGGTGTGCGGTGTAAAAGGAGATATTTTCAGACAAAAACTGAGAGAAGCTTTCTGAGAAACTGCGTTGTGGTGTGTGCATTCCCCTGAGGGAGTTATACCTATTTCATCATAAGGCAGTGTTTGAACAAGGTTCTTCTGAAAGTGAAAAAGTGATATTTTGCGACGCATTGAAAACTATCGTGAAAAGTGAAATATCCTGAAATAAAACCCAGAAAGAAGCGTTCCAAGACAATGCTCTCTAACGGGTGAATTTATTTCAGAGAGTTAAAGCTTACACTACATTGCCCAGTTTGGAAACTCTGTCTTTGAGGAAACTTTGAAGTGTTATTAAGAGGCGCCCCTGGGCTTGTGGTGAGTTTGGAAATAACTTCTGATGAAAACTGGAGAGAAGCTTGCCAACCAACTGCTTTGTGATGTGTGTATTCATGTCCTAGAGTTACATCATTCTTTGGGTTGAGCAGTTTGAAATCACTGTTTCTGGGAAACCTGAGAAAGAACATTTGGGAATGCTCCTAAGAATATGCTGAAAAAGAAATATCCAGTGATACAAACCAGAAGGAAACCTTCTGTGAAACCACTCCAGGGCATATCACTTCCACTCACACAGTTAAGCTTCCAATTTCATTGAGCAGTATCCTAAAACTGTTTTACATGTGTCAGCTAAGGGATAATGGGGAGTGCTTTGAGGCCAATGGTGAAAACGGAAATATCTTCAAATAGATACTCGAGAGGAGATGTATGAAGAAATACTTGTGGCGTATGCATTTCCCACACACAGTTAAACTTCTCTTCTCATAGGGATTTATGTAATCCCATTGGGAGAAATAATTACTGAGGATACTCAGGAGAATATTTAGTGCTATGGTGGAAAAGGAAATTACTCAGACAGAAACTTGGAAGAAACTTTCTGCGAAATTGCTTTGTGACTGTTATGTCTATTCACATCACATAGATGTAACTGTCTTTCTATTACGCAGTTTTGAAACTGCATCATGGACGGATTCGCGAATGGACATTGGGGTGCACATACAGGCTGGTGGGGAAATAGGAGATATCTTCAGATAACAATTGGAGAGAAAC